>NW_026652286.1:5545161-5923280 GCF_009828535.3 Hylobates moloch | reverse complement strand
TTTTTTTTTACATTCTTTTTCTTCTCTCTGCATTTTAGTTTGGAAAGTTTCTATTGACATGTTCAAACTCACTGATTCTTTTCTTGGCTGTGTCTAGTCTACAGGAAATTTATTCAAAGGTACTCTCCAATTCTGTTGAAGCACATTTTTTTTCTAGCATTTTCTTTTGATTCTCAGTTTCCTTCTCTCTGCATGTATTACCCATCTGTCCTTCAATATTGTCCACTCTTCCATTAGACTCTTTAATATATTAATCATAGTTATTTTTAAATCCCTATAGGATAATAGAAAAATATGTGTTATATATTAGTCTGGTTCTGATGCTTACTGTGTTTCTTTAGGCTGTCTTTTTCTGCCTTTTATCATACCTTGTAATTTTTTGTTGAAAGACACAATATATTGTGTAATAGGAACTGATGTAAATCTTCCTATAGTGTGAGGTTTTATGTTAATTTAACTAAGTGCTGGGCTGTGTTGAATGTTTGCTGAAGCTGTCAGTTCCAGAAGCTTTGGTTTCTTCGAGTGTCATTTTGTTTTTCTTTCTTTCTTTATTGTTATCTTTGGAGTTCCCTAAGAATACCTTTGACATAGTCTGTACATTACAGCTCTTTCTTTTTTAATATGCTGTTGTTATAATGGCACTCCGTTGCGTGGTTATAAAGTATGAAGTTGGAGAAGTGTTCTATAATCTTATAATTAAGTCTCAGGCTTTTAGTAGACTGAGTTCCTGGCCAGTGACCTTCAAAAGTGTTTTTCAGCAGTTTTTTCTTTCCTTACATGAGACAAAAAAAACTGGGGATACTCAAGTTGGCTATTTGCCCTTCTCCCATAGCAGATCAGTCTCTCGTAAAGTCATTTTTGTTGTTGTTGTTGACTACGCATTTTTAACAGGAAAAGTTTTGGGGATATCTCAAAATGGTTATTACTTTTACCCCCCTTGAACCCATGATCTTTACTGCAAGAGCCTGGTACTACTCCTGGAGGTAAAATCCATGAAAATGTGAGACTTCCCTAACACTGGGTTTCAAGGAATTTCTCACTGTCAAAATATTCCACATTGATCCTCCAAAAACTAGTCAAATTACTATTTCAGTCTTTCTACTAGATAATGAAATAAACTGGTGTCCCTATCAGTTAATGGCTCCAGTAGCTTCTGCTCCAGGTAGGTGGATCCCAGCTGTAATTTGATAAATTTGACTGTCTTTCCACACTTAAGGGGATAGTTTGCCCTGTTACTTGAAATCACTGATGCCTTTAATAAAAGTCATTGATTTTCAATTTGTTCAGGTTTTTCTTGTTGGAAGAAGGGGGAGTGATGACTTCCAAGATCTTTAAATGTAAGAATTAAAACCAGAAATAAGGCCATATATTTTTATTATTCCTATTATTCAGAAAAGGCCTTAATTGAAAATCAAAATCTATCTTTTCAGATGCATGTTCTTTCATTGGTTAAAAACTACCCTCATTAAGCTACTTAGTCTATTGGTTCTTTGATCTATAAAATGACTTATAGTTTATGAAAAATAGAAGGCACTGAAGGAATGATAAAGAAAGAAAGAAAAAAAGAATTAGGGAATATTGTTAGATTAGAAAAAATCTTTGGTTAATACAAAGTTCTGAGGCCTGTCGATTCAAGGCTTAATACGTTGTCCAGCCAAATAAAGGTACACGTTGATTTAGAACCCATTACTTTGTATAGAACAAAAAAGAACAGATTTTTATCAGAATTGTCTTGGAATAATTCAAGTTGTCAGGATAGAGTGTCCAAAGTCAAACTGGAAAGTTGGAATTTTTATATATATATATATAATATATATATATAATATATAAATATATATAAAATATATATACATAAATATCTATAATATATAAATATATATAAAATATATATTTTATTATCTGGAACTGAAGCTACCAGTTCCAGAAGCTTTCGTTTCTTCGAGTGTCATTTTTTCTTTCTTTCATAAATATAATATACAATTTATATTTACATTATATATTGAGAATATATAGTATTATATAATTTTATATATAAAATAATATATACATATTATATTTACATATACACAAATATAATCCTTGTTATGGGTCGAATTGTGCCCCAGATAAAGATATGCTAAATCCCTAGCCCCCAGTACCTGTGAATATGACTTTATTTGGAAATAGGATGTTTTCATATATAATCAAGTTAAGATGAGGTCATTAAGGTGGGCCCATATGCCACTTAACTCGTGTCTTTATAAAAAGAAGGAATTTGGACCCAGAGAAAAACTCATAGAGTAGGGAGATGATATAGAGACACACAGGAAGAAGGCAGTCATATGATGATCTAATCCAGAGAGATTGGAGTCAATCTGCTTCAAGCTAAGGAACACATGGCACTAGCAGAAGCCAGAAGACACAAGGAATGATGCTCCTCTAGAAACTTCAGAGGGTGCATAGCCCTGCCAACACACTGATTTTGGATAGCCAGCATCCAGAATTATAAGAGTAAATTTCTGTTGTTTCAAGAGACCCAGTATGAGGTACTTGGCTACGGCAGTCCTAGCAAACTAATACAAACCTTTTGGGTTTGTGCAGGTTAGGCAAATGGCTTTTACTGAAGATGTTTTTGTTGTTGTTTCTGATGAGTTAAGTAAATAAATAAGAAATGGTAACCTTGCTGATAGCCCAAATTTCCAAATATCAGTATGCACAGAAGTCTCGCATGTTTCTAAAAGTTAACTTTCTTTAGTATACTCTGGTATTCAATAAAATGCATTGGGATTTCAGCGTAAGCATGCAAAATCCACCCTTTTTGCACTTCCTAATATCCACAAGAAGTCACTAGTGACTGTGACATATGCAGTTCTTTAATTTGTATCAACAAACTTATATTGAACACCTACTATGTGTTGGCTACTGTTAAATGCTTTAGATAGAAAGCACAGTCTATTATGTTTAAGCACCTAAAAGTCTCCTGAAAGTAATATTAATTAATTGATTCATTGATATTTTGAGAAGAATAGCTTTACATCTATAAATTGCTTTGGGCAGTATAGCCATTTTAACTATATTGATTCTTCCAATCCATGAACATGGAATATTTTTCCATCTATTTGTGTTGTCTCTGATTTCTTTTGCAGTGTTTTGTACTTTTCCTTGTAGAGATCTTTCCCTTCCTTGGTTAGATGAATTCCTAAATATTTCATTTTCTTTGTAGCTATTGTAAATGGGATTATGTTCTTGATTTGGTTTTCAGCTAGAACACTATTTGTGTATAAAAATGTTACTAATTTTTGCACATTGATTTTATATCCAAAACTCTCCTGAATTCATTTATCAGTTCTAGGACCCTCTTGGAGGAGTTTTTAGGGTTTTCTATCTATAGAATCATTTTTCACAGAATTAAAAAAAACTATATTGAATTCATTTGGAACCAAAAAAGGGCTCAAATAGCTGAAACAATCCTAAGCAAAAAGAACAGAGCTGCAGGTGTCATATTACCCAACCTTCAAACTATACTATAAGGCTACAGTAATCAAAATAGCATGGTCCTGGCACAAAAACAGACACATAGACTAGTGGAACAAAATAGAGAGCCCAGAAATAAGCCCACACCTACAACCATCTGATTTCTTAGAAAACCAACAAAAATAAGCAAAGGGGAAAGGACTCCCTACTCAATAAATGGTGCTGTAATAACTGGTTAGCCATATGCAGAAGATGAAACTGGACCCCTATCTCTCACGATATATGAAAATTAACTCAAGATGGATTCGATATTTAAATGTAAGATGTCAAACTATAGAAATCCTAGAAGAAAAGCTAGAAATACCCTTCTTGACACAGGTCTTGGCAAAGAATTAATGGCTAAATCCCTGATAGCAGTTGCAACCAAAACAAAAATTTACGAGTGGGACTTAATTATATCTAAAAAGCCTCTGCATAGAAAAAGAAACCACCAACAGAGTAAACAGACAACTTACACAATGGGAAAAAGTATTCTCAAACTATTCATTTGACAAAGGTCTAATATCCAGAACCTACAAGGATCTTAAAATTAATCAACAAGCAAAAAAACAAACAAAAAAATCCAATTAAAAATAAGTAAAGAACATGAATACGCACTTCTCTAAAGAACGCATATAAGCAGGTAACATATATGAAAAAGTACTCTGCATTACTAATCAGCAGAGAAATGCAAATCTAAACCACAATGAGATATCATCTCACATCAGTCAGAATGGTGATTATTAAAAAGTCAAGAAACAACAGATGTCGGCGAGGCTATGGAGAAAGGGGAATGCTTATAAGAAACTGTTGGTAGGAATGCAAACTAGTTCAGCCACTGTGAATAGCAGTTTGGAGATTTCTCAAATAATTTCAAATAGAACTACCATTTGATCCATCAGTTCCACTACTAGATATATACACAAAGAAAAATAATTCATTCTATCAAAAAGACATTTGCACCTATATGTTCATTGCAACATTATTCACAACAGCAAAGACAGGTAATCAACCTAGGTGCTCATCAACAATGGATTGGATTAAGAAACTGTGGTACATATACACTATGGAATACTATGCATTCATAGAACAGAATGAAGTCTTGTCTGTTACAGTAACATGGATAAAGCTGGAGGCCATTATCTTAAGCAGCCTAATGCCAAAAGAGAAAACCAAATACCACATGTTCTTACTTACAAGTGGGAGCTAAACATTGAATACACATGAATGTAAAGATGGGAACAATAGATACTGTGGACCACTAGACAGAGGAGGGAGAGAAGGGTACGTGGGTGAAGAAACACCTGTTGGGTACTATGCTTACTCCCTGAGTGATAGGATCATTGGAACTGCAAGCCTCAGCATCACACAATTTACCCCTGTTAACAAACCTGCATATGTACCCTTTATAATAAAAATTGAAATTAATATAAATAAATAAATAAGGCTGGGCGTGGTGGCTCACATCTGTAATCCCAGTACTTTGGGAGCCTGAGGCAGGAGGATCACTTGATCCCAGGAATTTGAGAGCAGTCTGAGCAACACAGTGAGACCCTCTCTCTACAAAAAATGGAAAAATTAGCCAGGCATGGTGGTGTGTGCCTGTAGTCCCAGCTACTTGAGAGGCTGAAGTGGGAAGATCACTTTAGTCCAGGAGGTTGAGGCTGCAGTGAGCCAAGATCATGCCACTGCACTCCATCCTGGGTGACAGAGCAAGACCCTGTCTCAAAACAAAACAAAAAAATCATTAATTCAGCATCCAGTGTGTGTCAGGCCCTGTTCTGGGAACCAGGATACAATGACGAGTACATTATGTGTTTTGAGAGCAGTCTGTGTTTACCATTACCAATATGGGTTTGAGAATAAAGTTGCAAGAAATAAGTTAAAAGGTGCAGAGTTAGATTATACCTAACATGCATATATTTACACTCCTTTTAATCGTCATATTTTATTGTCTAATGCTTTTGAGAAAATAAAGGGTTAAGAAGCAGGTCTGCCATCACCCCTCTCCAAAAGAAAGAAGTTAGTCACCATTGACTTGTCTGGCCCCTAGTGAGAGTCCTTTTGACAAACACACCAATGGCATTGGATGCTTTCAAAAGGATGCACCTGGTCTAAGATTACTTGTTGTAAAAAAAATCTGGAATCTGTTGATTATGAGACATGTTTTCTTAGAAAGTGTCATGTAAGCTATTTACCTGGGTATAACATGGAAATGTTTCGTGTCTGAGATAAATCTCCACTAGGCCAATGATCAAACCACGCACAGTGCTTAGGAATTTCATATTCCTCTGGGTTACAGTGTCTCTGAAGAAGCAAACAAGAACCCGGGAAACCATGTTGACGGCCCCAGGTTTTCTGTTTTCCCTGCACCTTATGATGACTTCTGGTCTTAAAATTGTTAGTGAACCTTCCCATTAAATAAGGTTTTGAATGTTTGCGAAGCTGGCTTGACCAATTCTTTGTGTTATTTTACTTTCCAGTTAGAACGTAAATTACTGCTATGCCCTTAAAAACCTTTGTTTTCCCTAGGATACCATAAGCACATTTGCACAAATGTTTGCCATTGTCAAATATGCATGAGAAATTTCACATAGTTGTTTTATTTCAATAAGCCTATGAGAAAGGAATTATTGTCACTACTTTACAGAGGATTTCATTAGGGTTCAGAGGCTAAAAAAAATTCCCCAAGCTTATATGTGTCAGGAACCAAATATGAACCCAAATATGTTACTTCAAAGCACGTTTTTTTTTACCATTCTATTATAATCTATGTGTCTAGGCAAGTAGATAAGTACTCAATAAATAAATTCAGTATATCTACTATGACCACCAATCCTTGGAAGAAACAAACTTTCTATTTAATAAATTACTGAGTAAAATAAATTAGGTAGCTTCAGACTAATCTGTGCATTGACAATTTATCTGTCTTGGCTTACGAAACTTGTTTATTGGCAGTTATGATGAAATAGATAATGTGCTACAGATATCCCTGCCAGAAACTTAAAATTTATTGAATCTTCCATATTTCCTTATCCTTTTCAGTTTTCTTTTATGCTTTTCCTGTTTACATTTGCCTTGTCCTCTTGTTGCAGAAATCAAGAGTAGTAAGCATGATTTATGTTTAGATAATGAGAATTGGCTTTAATTAATATGGAAAAATTATTGCCTTTTTGTGTTGAAAATATTCAGACCGCTTTTTCTCCTTCTGCAAAGAATTTAATTGATTTCCTCCTTCACAAAGAGGTTATAAATCACACTCGAAGCTAATTAAACCTGGAGAAAATACTACCTCGTTAGAATACAGCTTATTATTTATGTATAAATTATCCTTACCAGTGACGGTGGTATTATTACTTTTACCTATTATCTTATATTTTATTCCATCTAGAGTGGAACCACCCAAAGCAATTTGATTGATCCTCACAAACATGAAAAAGTAGTCAGGAATTGGCTGTGAAGCTGACTGAGAAAGCAGGGTGCATGCATCCTAACATAATTCTAAAACAGTTCTAACTCTGTAGCTCACATCCCAGAATGTTTCAACTGGCTGTTAGTATGTCTGTAGCTATTATAAATGCTGACTGCAGGGGGCAAAAATCTATTCCTATCACAGCAAAGGTATCTGAATTGAGAACAGCAAATCTAGGCTATAGACATATAGGGCCACTTGTGGCTTTGTGACTACCCAGTATCTACTCTACCTCTTGGAAGGATTCTCTTTCTCTCACTTGACACAGTCTGGTGGGACTATAATCAATGTGTCAAGAACACATCTGTGGAAAACGCAGATGCATCACCCAAACAAGACCAACAAGATCCTTCTCCATAGAATTTGAATCCTGAGAGATAAACAAAGCAGACTTAAAACAGTAAGAAATCATTTGCTTCAGGAGTGCTCTTGAGATGAGTGTGAGACTGAGACATTCTAAGTTATTTTATGAGCTTGAATCTTCAAATTTTCTGTCATTTCTTTTATAATGCATCTCTAAGACTAACAAATTCAATTTTTTCATTTAGGTAGATTTGTTTTGCTGGCAACAAAAACATTCTAATTGATACCAGGACTAACTGTATGATCTTCACCAAAACACTTAAAGTCGATAAACCTCAGCTTTTTACCTGTCAAGTGTTAATAATATGTGTCCTATAAACTTCAGAGATTGTTTTGCAAATAATATGCTACATAAAATTAATGTATCTAAGAATAGATTTCATGTTTTTGTTTAGCAAATTAAAAACTACAAAAGTAATCTTTTTGCATATATTACATATCACAGGCATCTATCTATCTATTCATCTATCTGTATCTTTGTCAGTTAGGATACAGGACAGCCACGTAGAATAAGTGGCAGTCCAGAGGGAGAGCAATCTTCAGTGAAGAGCAAACCATCTTCAGTGATGGTTAAGAGAATGCAAAAGAGTAAACAGGAGATATGAGCATAATTCTTAACATCAAAGCTGTGTCTTCTTCATAACAATCATTTTAGTTTGACTGGATGAATGTGAAAATTAGAAGTCTCACGATATTTACTCAATTTATGTATTGTAATGCAAGAAGATTGTAAGGCTAAGTATGTAAAACTCATTCAATGGCTTACAAATAGAATAGAACAAGATTGCTATAATATTTCTAATAAGGCTTTGGAATATGACCAGTGTTTATTGTGAATATGTTTGTCATCAGATTATCAGATGCATACTATTGACACTCTTCTTGTGGATTTGGCATTTAAGAGAACAGACTTCTGCTCAGGAAACATGTCTGTCACTGAGATCCTAACAAGCCACAGGCGTAAAGAGCTGCATCCTGCCTATTACCAGTGCAAGGAAGGTTGAGAACTTTTAACACTAAAGCTATGATCCAGTTAGGGCCTCATGTCTGTAGGTTGGAGGTAACTTTATGTTTCTCCATTAAGGGATTTACCTGGAATAGTTTTAGAAAGGTTTTACTGCTGCCACCCAGGTGACTGATGAACTTGCTAATGGTGATGAGAAAACTAGCATTTGTATCACCGCTCCTGGGTGCTTGCAATTTGCACTTTGTATTTACGAGCGTCACCCTATTGACCTCTCACAATTTCCCTCTGAAGTTCATATAATTGCACCTATTTTTTCTGAGGAATCTGTGCTGTAACACCATGCAGGAACCTCTTTAACATAGCCATGAAAGTGCAAACTGCATTCTGGCACTGATTTTTAACAGATGTCTTTCTGCATTGTGACCAAACACACACTCTTTGAAGTGACGCCAGCTATGTATGCCTCCTTCTACTTCTCTCTCAAGGTTTCCCCTGTGATAACTACTCTAAAGGGATCAGCTCTATACTAGACACAGGATAAATGAGAGGAGATTGTTCATTAACTGTGGGAAAGTATATGATGAAAATATGATTCCCTCTTGCTACATACAAAAGAAAAATCTTTGTAAGTATAAAAATGTAAGATATTAAATAGTATCCTTATCACATAAATGAAAAAGTTGTTGAGATGCTAAGAATATTGATAATGAAACTTAAAAATGGTAAAGCACTGTGTGAATATAATTAATTCGTTTAAAAAACCTATTTATCAATGGCCTATGTTTCAGGAACTGTGAAGGGATTGGAGATGTACTGATTGACAAGACAATATCTACCACCCGCCCCCCACAGCAAAATAAATTTACACAGTATTGTTGCTGTTGCGATCGTTGTACTCTTAGTTATATTTCCAGTAATTTGTCTTTGATGTTTTATAAAATGTAAGCTTATGAGGCAGCATCATGCTAGTTTTCTTTTTCTTTTCTTTGATCTTTGATCACCCCGCTCACCCTTTCACGTGAGCTCCAGTCCTGTGTTTACAAAGTACTTGCTGAATCTATTAAGAACATGCTGAGCACTCAGACTCAACCTTCCCCAAATGGGGTCCTCATTTTCTTATCTCCAGGCCCCATCATTCAACCATAAAAATACAGGTTCAATTTTGGTTCCCTGTTGTCACGTAAACCAGCTGTCAAGTATAGTGAATGGCACACTTTCCATATGTCCTTTCTGACATCCTTCATCCAGTATTCCCTCACACTAACCTGTTCTGTATCTTATTGCCTTCACATTCTACATGTGGTTCTGATCATGTCAACTGTGCAGAAAATCACTGGCACTCAATCAAAAGTATCCAAACTCTTTAGCCTAATGTTGGAAGTCCCCCAACATCCATAAACAACTTCTCTCCAGAGTATCTTCCAGAATTCCTAGCACCTAGGACACGGGAACTTTGTAGAACATGCCAGTACGTTTCTCCTCACTGCTCTTCCACCTAGATTGTTCCATTCTTCACACTCGTGTAAGGCCCCACTTACCCTTTCAGGCAGATTTTAAAATGTATTCATTACTTCTATTAAGCATCTCTGATTCTTTCCACGTAGAATAGCCGTTCTCACTCATCTTTAATTCAGAATTCTTTACCTGCATTATAGGTCTTAATATTTTCTTTCTTTCTTTCTTTCTTTTTTTTGAGACGGAGTCTTGCTCTGTCACCAAGCTGGAGGGCAGTGGCACGATCTCGGCTCACTGCAACCTCTGCCTCCTGGGTTTAAACTATTCTCCTGCCTCAGTCTCCTGAGTAGCTGGGACTACAGGCATGAGCCACCATGCCCGGCTAGTTTCTGTATTTTTAGTAGAGACAAGGTTTCACCATGTTGGCCAGCATGGTCTCAATCTCTTGACCTCATGATCCACCCACCTTGGCCTCCCAAAGTGCTGGGATTACAGGCATGTGCCACCACGCCCGGCCAATATTTTCACCATGAAATGAAAGGTATGTGTTCATATGCATTAATTCTCTCAGCACGCACATAGGTCTGATTTATATCTATATACATAGACATGTCTTAACATCATATATATAGAAAGTACATAAATCCCAAGTGTACGGCTTGGTAAATAACTATTCACAATGCTAACATGCCCATGTAGCCAGCACCTCCATCATGAAATAAATAAATTAGCAGAACACGAAAAGCTACCTCATGTTTCTTTTTAGTCCCTACCCTGTCAAGGAAATCTACAGTCATTTGTAACATCATTGCCTGTTTTTAAGTTTTATATAAATGGGATCAAATGAATGTACCATTTTATGTTTGATTTATTTGGCTCTAATTAACATTTATGGGAATCCATCCAGATTGTTTCACGTACTTTTAGTTTCCATAATCTCATTATTGTATTATATTTCATTCTATGAATGTACTTCATGTTTACTCATTTTCTGTATGGCTTGTCTCCACTTCTGAGATATTACAAATAGTGCTGTTTTCTTGGGTAGATTTTTAGATGCACATATGTCATCCATTTCTAGTGGCTTTACAGTGTCTGGTATACTTTTGTGTTTCTTACAGCATCTAATTCAGTGTTTTGTTACTTGAAAAATAAATGAATAAATCTATATGATATTTTTAATTTTTAATTTTTGTGGGTACATCGTAGGTGTATATATTTATGGAGTACATGAGATATTCTGATATAGGCATACAATGTGCAATACTCGTATCGGGATAAATGAGGTATGCATCATCTCAAACATTTCTTTCTTTGGATAACAGGCATTCCAATTACACCCTTTTAGTTAGTTCAAAATGTACTACAAGTGAGGAGCCTTCAAGTACCAAATATAAATATATATTATTCATATAGTAGGCATGTTCCCTTTATCTCTCTCTTTCTCTCCTCCCTCTCCCTCTAATCTTTCTCCCTCTCACTTTCTTTCTCTCCACCCCCTTCTGCTTGTCTCTTTCTTCTTGTTAGATCTGCCTAGGGCTAGACATGACACAAGGGTGTCTTTGGGCAGTGCAGGGAACAGGGATACAAGAATGGAGAAGTGATACCTGGAAGAATGGTAGCTCAATAACCAGTGAGTGACCAGAGCTCAACCCAGTGGATAAACTGGGAGATGATGCAAAACAACTCATAATTATCCCAACTGAGCAGTGAGGGAGCTGGGGCATTTAAATGCTAACCTGAGAGTCCCTGATAGAGACTTCTAATTGTTCACAAGGGGAGTTAATTTCCAGGCACTTCCTCCTTCCATGCGCATGTGTATCATGGCCATCTGCACATTCAGGAAACAAACTCAGCCCAGATGCAGACACTAGCACTTGGTAGTTAGCCAGGTCCCACTAAAACTGCAGAGTCTGAGGAAATATGGACAGAAGACTGACATTAAGTATCCTTCCTTTTTCTCTTCTATTTCCTTCTTGCTTGCTTGCTCTTCGTCTCTTCCATCACAATAAGAGCTTTTAAATTTATATTGAGATATTCAAAGAGCATTTAAAAAAATAAAGCTGAGGAAATCATGACAATGAAAAAATAAAAATTAAAAAATATATATGAACCTGAGATTGAGCTAGTACCCAAAATATTTCTCATGTAAGAGATGAACCACAGTTTTACACAAAAGCTCTTGTTTTGTATAATATCATGACACATGTATCATTGTATCATGTTTACCACCAACCCCATGAGGCAAACATGATTCACCCATTTATGTTATCCATGACAGCATTATGACAATTCACTTTTCTAGGAAAAGTACTTTTTACTGATACAAAGATTAGAGACACTGTCTACATTAGCGCTTCATAATGAAAGCAGTGTGCAGTGCTATAAACAATGCCATTCTCAAACTTTACAGATAAATAGAAGTTTATAAAGCCAAAGGGAAATCAAGATTAAGGTCTTCAGAGCAAAACAAACTTGATAAGAATCTAATCTCCTTTGAAAATATTCCCCAGTTTCAGAATACTACAAACAATATCTCCAGGAAATAGTTGTCAGAATCAGGAATCTCTAATGACATTCGAATACTGTATATAATTGACCTGAAGATACTTCAAGAAACTGGTGACCATTCCAGCAACACCTTTGGACAGCCTCTGGAAGAGGGTTAGGAGCAGCCAATTCAAGAATTGAGGAAAAGAAAATACAAGGATCAAAATAATTGTCACTGTCATCAACTGCTGCCCAAACGAGACGGCTGCAGAGACTGCCACAATTTTGAGTTTCAGGGATAATGAAACATAAACAGCTGGCAACCATCCATCTCAGAGGGAGTAATGCAATTCCACCAGCAATTAGGCCCAGTACTCACACTATTTAATTAGATCAACTACTGTAGGCTGAGCCTACACATCCTTTGATTCCTGTTTTGCAAGCCCTCCCAAACCCCCACGGCCTTATGTTTGGTGGGGTTGCTATCATGAAGATGCTCTGTATTTCCCTGATTCTAACTAGCAAATGCCCACCTTTCTAAACTTTTCATTCTTCTATCTTGAAACACTACCCTGTAAAATCATGAACAGGCTCTTTTTATTATTATTTATTTATTTATTTATTTTTGAGACAGAGTCTCACTCTGTTGCCCAGGCTGGAGTGCAGTGGCACGATCTCGGCTCACTGCAAGCTCTGCCTCCCAGGTTCACACCATTCTCCTGCCTCAGCCTCCTGAGTAGCTGGGACCACAGGTGCCTGCCACTACACCCAGCTAATTTTTCTGTATTTTTAGTAGAGACGGGGTTTCACCATGTTAGCTAGGATGGTCTCGATCTCCTGACCTCATGATCCGCCCGCCTCGGCCTCCCAAAGTGCTGGGATTACAGGCGTGAGCCACCGTGCCCGGCCCATGAACAGGCTCAGTTTTATCTTTAACCTCTTCGTTTTTTAATGAAAACATTATAACTGAAGAGATAGTTTCCATGACAGTTGTGTCTTCTCTCAAAGTCCATAGATTTTAGGTTTGAAGTAGGAGTTAATTTTCTTTCTCCTAAGGCCTTGACATTCATGGAGCATTAATCCCCCATCTTGGTCAGGAAAGGCTGGAGTAAGCCACGGTAACAAAGAAATTCTGAAGTTTTAGTGTGACCCAAAAGTTTATTTCTTACTCATAAAGTAGTCTAATGAGAAGGTGAAGTGGTTTTCCTCCAACTAGTTACTTCTTTGTGATTTTTCTACCATCTTTTGGCATTAAGATCACCTTGGCACCATTCAGTCAGCAAACAGTGAAAAAACAATTGAGAGGAAGACACACCATTTACTTACTCACTTCAGCCAAAAAAAATGTCATTTCTCCTTACATCCATCTCATCAGCCACAGCTCAATCATATGTCACCAACTTCACTAAAATAGCGGCTTGGAAATACAGACTTTTGGGGGTTCCAGGAAGAGGAAATGAAACTGGTAGGTATTTGCCACAACTCAACCTTCTGGTTAACAAATTATCCATTTTATTCTTTCTCAGGCACGTAGAACACATGCTCTCTTTTTAAGGAGGAAAGCCCAAATTACCATCTGGTCACTGTTTCTAACTCAAAATCAAGCTCTCCAGGTGATTCTCGGTCCTCTACATCAAGTCCACCTGTGGCTCTTTGTCATCTCAATAAAATGTATGTTTCATTTCAGTATACAGTGTCAGAGAAAAGGATATCCACATTAGACACTCCCATTAGGAAAGAAAACAGTAGGAGGAGAATGGAAAACACATAAAATCATGGGCCATTTAAAATCCAGTGGGCCAGGCACTGAGAACTCTTTCTTGTCTCAGAGGTAAAAGAGATTCCGTGAACTAGCTCTGTTCTTTGGAAGATATTGGTACATAGCTTCCCATGACCTCAAGCTCTTCTTTTTGGATGAGTTCTCTTTCCCATTATCCTACATGGCCACATTGAAAATGAGCATTTGTCAGTGTGCCTTCCTCGAAGGCTGCCTCTTCACTGTAGAAAGATTAGCACTGGAGTTGTTTAATAGCTAGAATGGCATAAGCGATTTTTAGTGTAGTCTTGAGGTTCCTCTGGCAACATAATTCATCCTTGAACAATGCAGGGGTTGGGGCATCAACCCATGTGCATTCACATAGAACTTTTGTCTCCCCCAAAACTTAACTAATAGCCTATTATTAACCAGAAGCCTCATCAGTAACATAAATAGAATTGATACATATTTTGTATGATTTATATGTTATATACTGTACTGTTATGATAAAGTAAACTAGAGAAAAGAAAATGTTAAGAAAATCATAAGAGAAAGTATATGCACTATTTATTACGTGGGAATGGATCATCATAAAAGGCTTTATCCTCAGTGACTTCAGGTTGAGTAGGATGAGGAGGAGGGGAAAGAAGGGGTTGGTTTCTCTGTCTTAGGAGTGGTGGAGGCAGAACAAAATCTGCATACAAGTGGGCACATGCAATTTAAATGTATTTTAATGGTCAACTGTACATGTTTTTCCTTAAAACTTAGTAACTTGAGCTTTGCGTTTTTCTAATCAGTTCATGATCTAATAACCCAATAATTTTTGAGCTGTAATTTTCATGTTTAGTGACCGTTAACTTGATGTCCTCCTGACATAAATAGGGATGCTAACCCTAAAAACTCTATCTCATCTTCACCACGAAACACTTTGGTAAAATAGAAAGCTGAATTAGACTTTGACACTCAAAAATTTTTAACCACATATTAATTATGTGATTATTTTCAAATCTTTTCCACTAGGCTTGCTAGTTTAGACAAATAGTCTACCCCAAAAATGTCAGCAGAGGTGACAGTTTTAAAATATTTTGCTTTAACATAACATGAATTGCCTTTTTCTAAATTTCCACTATTATGTCTTCCCTTCTTGTTTTTCTACTATTAAGCTAGTGCCGTATATTTGCAGAAATTTTTTATGATACCAATTTGCTTCTGCTCAAGGTCAAACCTGACAGCTCCTGAATAACTACTGAAATTCTCTGTGACTTAACACAATATAAAGTTTAGTTCTCACTCATGCCATACTCAGCTATGAAAGGTCAAAAGATTTCCTGGTAGCTTTCCTGTAAGTGGTGACTCATAGATCCTGTTTGTTTGCTTGCTTTTTAATCATATGTCTCCATCATTTTGGATTCCTTTTTTCCATCCACAAAACTGCAAAGATAGAGAATGGACCAAGATGTATTCAGTTGTTTGAGAATTCAGGTCTGGAAATAGCCTATATCATGTCTGCCCAGATGTATTTGGCCATTACTAATCAAATGAGCCCTATTTAATTTCACAGGAGTTAGAGAAATCTAGTCTTCTAGCATTCCATTGAAAAGGAAACAGGATTGATGGGATCTAGCCATTTTCTGCCACCATGCAGCCTTCTAGTCCACAAATATCTGCCTCAATCTTTCTTCCAAATATGTGAAACTTTCACCCCTTTCATATAGAGAACAATCCAAAGTTTCCACTTGGCCACTGTCTCTGTATAAATTTCTGGGATCAAGGACTGATACCCAGCCATCTCTGCCATCTGTAGATATGGCTTCTCTTTGTCCTGTAACTTCTGGACTAAAATGATAGTTATCTTCCTCCTACCCACAAAAATGCACATACCACATATAGTAGTGAATCAGGAACAGGATATTAGCAGTAAATACTCTCATTTGAAAGGGTGAAGAATGAAAAACTCACCCCAGCTACTGGCTGGAAAAACTCTGAAATGCTGCTAGGAAGACACAGTGAAAGTCTCTGCACTTGGGTTTATGATTCTGGCTCCCTGGGAAGATTCTCTTGTCCATTAGTGTTTATGGGCCCTGGGCTGTTCCTTTGGGAGGCTCCTTACTCTGATGCCACTGCCGAGTCCAGTAAGCCCAGTTGTAACATTTCTTCTCTGAGAAGTGACTCAAAGATCAGCCTGTTTCCATCTTATGGTCCCTACATCTCACAGTTTTAAGCCTACTTGAAAATCCACCAGCTGAGGGAGATGGAGAGAATAAAGCCAAAGGTAAAATACACTGGTTATTTAAGCACTTTATGAAAAGATTGATGACATCACTTTCTTTTGCATGGCAATGGCCAGATCTGTCCCATGAATCCAATCTAACTGCAAGGGAGAAGGAGAAGTGTGATTTTCTTACGGAGCCAAGAAGAAGAAAAGGATTGATAAGTGAGTCTGAAACTTTTCCCTAGTCCTTCATAAAAATTCTTCTCCTTGAAAGCTATTGCCATTTGATGCTTACATTTTTCCATTTCCTGGTACCGTCATTCTGAGTAGTCCTGCTCTTCTCTCTCCTGAATCAGACATTAGCACTTTCAAAACTTTCTTTCTGCCTTTATCGTCACTTATGAATAGACCCAACCAGACCACTGGCCTCAACTTGATCAATCTCCTCAACTCCAGTGATCTTCTCCAGCATGATACCTCAGCCACCCTTCTCAGAGTCAACTCCTAGAATCTGTCATCACCCAAAACAGCTTTTTTTCCAAAATCACTAATCCCATTTCTCTCTGTGTTCCAAATAGCATCATCTTTTTCTCTGTTTACTATGAAACTCCCTTCCTAATTCATCAGTTAAAATCCACTCTTGGTTGGGTGAGGTGGCTCACACCTGTAATCTCAGTAATTTAGGGTGCTGAGGCAGAAGGATCACTTCAGCCCAGAAGTTCAAGACTGGCCTGGGCAACATGGCCAAACCCCGTATCTACACAAACCAAAACTAAAAATAAAGAAATAAAGAAAATTTGTTCTTAGCCCCTTTAATCCAACCTCAATGCTCATAGCCCCCTATTACTCCAGCTTGCTTAGTCAATCCCTTCCTATTATGGTTCCCTGATCTTTTTGCCGCTAGACTAATAATTCTCTTTACTCTTTCCCAATACAATAACCATCCCCTTTTATTAATTCTCTCATTAACCAGTTTAAGTTATTTGGTTCGCCCTTTCAAACACTCTCTTGCCACACACTTTGTTACAAACCAATGCTACAATTTATTCCTAATCTTCAAATTAAAAAAGGGCCTAACACTCGCTTGCAATCGGACATTTCTCTGGTCAACAAATCTTATCTACTTGCTGCAGAAATTATTTTAAACCTTTGTGCTTCCCTTAAAACTCTGATCATCCAGCTCCTCACCTCACCCTCATTGCCTAATAACACAAAGAGAAAGTGTAAGCCTTAGGGTAAGGAATCTTTTATCATTTTACAATAATCTACAAGCCTACTTTTTTTTTCCCCCTGAGCCCCATTCACTCTCTCCTGTTATAAATGAAAAGGCACCCTTACTACTATAAAAGGGTCTTCTATGCTTCAGTCTTCATCCTCTTCTGACTTTATAGGAGATTAATCTATTCTCCACCCCAATATATTCAGTCTTGCCCTCAATACCGCACTTTTTTTCCAATAGTATGTAAATCCTCCTAAGCCTATCTCATCTGAAAATACAGCAAATAAGTTAAAACACTCTTATACCCATAGTTTCAATCTCCATCTTTATGTCAATGACCGCTAATTTTCCTCTGAGCTTCAATAAGCATATTTCAAGCTACCCTCTTGACACATTGCAAACAGCTTCACTGAACACAGCCACACTGGAATAGCTGGCTCTCCCATACTCTGAGTGTTTTCTCTTTGTATCCTCTCTCAATGAATGGCACTAGAGTTAATCTTTCCTGCATGTCAAATGCCTGGGAGTTATTTTTGACAACTCTCTCTCCTTTTTCTCCTCCACTAACAGATCCTGAATGCCACATCTCCTAAATAAACTTTGAATACATCCACTTCTATTTCTATCACCACTACCACCCTGGTCCAAATAAGCTCATGTCATTTTGGACTATTATAACACCCACCCTTCTTCTTTCATGTTTTTCCCCTTTAACTGATTCTCTTCTCTGCAAGCTGAATAGTAGTTTCTAGATGCAAATCTGATGATATATTACATGTTTGCTTAAAATCCTTCAAAGGATTCTCTTTGTTCCTTGCTTTTGAGGTACAATCAAAATAGTTAACAGGGCTAAGCTGGTCTAGACCCTAAATACTGCTTCAGTTTCATCTCATACTACGGCAACCCACAACTCTCCAAGCTTTAGCTACATTCACTGTCGTTTCAATCTTCAGACAAAACATACTCCTTCTCACCACAAGGTTTTACATATTTGAAAACTGCTCTGTTTTCAGATACCATCTCTTATGACCATGTTTCAACTATATAATTATTTCTCATCACGTTAGTTCTCAAATCAAGTGCTATTGTCTCAGTAAAGTCTTCCTTGATATCTCAGACTAGAGCCCCTTTTACATAAAACATTGCCCCCTGTTCATTTCCTTCAAAAATGTACAATTTAATATTTTTGTGTAATATTTATTTGTGCTGTTATTTTTTTGGAATCCATCTCACCCTCTTCCTAAAAGGATTTTGCTTCATTTTCTGATAGATATTTCCACCACTTAACACAGCACAGAGATGTAGAGGGTGTTTGTAAATAAATGTTGAAAAAAATATATTAATTTCAGAATGGCAAAATAAAGAGAAAGACAGTGTGTCCCAGGGAGGTAGTTACCTTATTATAAAGTAATACCTTATTCAGGGATGTACTACAGAATAATAAACAGAGAGTGTATATATATATATATATATATAAATATATATATACACATATACACATACATGTTCTCTTTGTATATATATATATACACACACACATATTTATAGAGAGAGAATTATTCACCCCTCTATAATATTTTTCTCAACTTAATTTTTGATAAGTAATAGATGACAGATAGTTCAAGGTTATTGTCCTGAAAAATAAGTAGTGAGAAAATATCTTGTGTTACCATTTTAATACAGATCCTCAGGTTTAGGATTAGTTAATATATAATGCACACCAGGAATATAAGTATAGATATAATCATGCAAAAACAATTTATACTATCAGATAAGCCTCATGAGGAAACCAAAGATAAAACTAATACTACATTTCAGAAACTCTAAGTCAACTTGACTCCAAGTCAAAACTTCATGATTATGCTAGGGCATTTTTGTCCTAGCATTCTTTTTCCCTAGCACGTTTCAGAGAGGTCATATACTAGAAGGACTGAGAATTTCTATCTTTCTCTTTACACAAAATGGTGACATAGCAGGACAAACCACTGACTCAGAAACCATTGAATTAGAAACACGTTTTTGGTCCTGGCTTTGCCACAGTGTGACATTCTGTAGATTGCTTAAAGACTCCCTGAAACTTAGTTTTGTACCTTTTTAAAATACAAAGGTGAATTTATAAATCTGTTTCAGATCTAAGCTTCTAAAAATCTTTATTTGGCATCATTTGTATGTTTCCATAACAATCATGATGGGATATTCAGAATTCATCTGGGAACACTGTTAATCAAGTACCCCAGGGTCAAATATTAAATATAAAGAGTAAGAAAATGAACATACACACACACACACACACACACAGACATATAAATGCAAACATGCAAAAAGAAAACAAATAAATAAAACATCAACCCCTTCAGTGGCTCCTTGTTCTTATCCCACTTAGCTCTTCTATTGCTTGATACCTTAAAGAAACATACTTTATCCAAGTTTTATGCTCTTGTAAAAAATTAATATAAATATGCTAACAATTTTCCCATTGGGTTTGCAATTATTCCTACAATGTTTGGCATGCATGTGGGTGGCATGAAAAAACAACTTGTCCTTTGACCCTTCTCTGGATATTATCCCAGAACAATAAAACACTAAATGTTAACAGTGGCAGTAAAATAAAATATAGATGAATCATAGAAATTGTTCATATAGCTTAGGAAAAGTTTTATCTCTAAAAATAGTTGCTTATATTGAACAGAGAGCTTCCTAAAAGCAGTAGCTGCTAATAGGGCTAGAATATTAAAAAGAAGTACTTATTGGTGTGTCATAAAACTTGGGATAATAAAGCAGCACTTGCTTAAACTAATAAAGATACATTAGAGTGTGTGAACATAGGAAGCATTGCTAAAGAGAGAGACTGCTCTTTAATGACCAAAAATGAAGAAAGCAGAAAGTAGAAATCTTTCTGTATTAGAAACCCATTTTTAAGTTTCAAATTATCTCAAGGCAAGAATAATCCTCATATTCTAGTGGTAGTAGATAATGAAGTCTTTCATCTATCATATTCTGGTAGTTAACTCTAACCCCCTGGGAACAGCTACTGAGGAGATGATGAGAAAATATCCACAAATCAGGCATCTGAAAGGAGAGTAAAATAGTTTCTGAGATACCATCCTGGTGGGAGCCACACAAGTGATGACTATAGTACACATGGACTTCTCTTAGCTAACACTTACAATTATTTTAAGTGTACATCATACAGGTCATTACCCAGATCTTGACCAAATTCTTTCAGTGATGGGACAGTTATCCGTGGCAGGGCAGGGGAAGCTTTTTTTTTTTTTTTTTTGAGACGGAGTCTTGCTCTGTTGCCCAGGCAGAATGCAGTGGCATGATCTCGAGTCACTGCAACCTCCGCCTCCTGGGTTCAAGCAATTCTCCTGCCTCAGTCTCCCAAGTAGCTGGGATTACAGGTGCCTGCCACCACACCTGGCTAATTTTTTGTAATTTTAGTAAAGATGGAATTTTACCATATTTGTCAGGCTAGTCTTGAACTCCTGGCCTCAAGTGATCTGCCCGCCTTGGCCTCCCAAAGTGCTGGGATTACAGCCGTGAGCCACTGCACCCGGCCAGGGGAAGCTTTTTTATGCAAAAGGCTTTTGCTTAGGGTATTGAGTTTGGCTTTTCACTGCTGAAATCATTTTGGATAACTACACTGAAAAAATCCCTCCTAAGAGATAAAATAGAGATTGCCTGACAAAGGACATAAATTTAATGAATAAATGGAAATAGGTTAAACTGCAGAAACTGACTACCTCTTGTGAATGAAGAGGCAGCTTTGGCCAGGCACAGTGGTTCACTCCTATAATCCCAGTACTTTGGGAGGCAGAGGTGGTCAGATCACTTGAGGACAGGAGTTCGAGACCAGCCTGGCCAACATGGTGAAACCCTGTCTCTATGGAAAATACAAAAATTAGCCGGGCGTGGTGGCGCACACCTGCAGTCAAGCTATTCCAGAGCTGAGGCAGGAAAGTCACTTGAACCCAGGAGGCAGAGGTTGCAGTGAGCTGGGATTGTGCCATGGCACTCAAGCCTGGGCAACAGAACAAGACTCTCTCTCTCAAAAAAAAAAAAAAAAAGCAGCTTTGCACAGATCACTCAGAAGCTGGACAGCTAAACACAGTTGTCTTCCATTAGTCAACCTCAAATGCCTGGCCCAAGTACTAATGCTATAGTAGGTTTGAGAGACCTGCGACATAGAATCATAAAAGTGACTGGAATCTGTGAAGCATCCCAGCACATTATGTGAGATCTGCAGATAGCAAAATCTATTTTAAAATGTTGAAAAAACATTTGAATGTGTCTAGACAGAAATGGACATCCTAATTTTGAGGATGGTTTTAAACTTTATTTTTATAAAATTAGCAAATAATCTACCCATGAAGATAATAAGTGGAATACGATGTGTTCTCCACTTGTACTGTCATTGAGTGGTTCCCCAGGAAACTGAAACTGAAATGGAGATCTGTGTACACGGGTCATTTCTTAGGGAATATTCTCAAGAACAACACCTACAAGGAAGTGAGGGAAGAAGACGGATGGGCCAGAGAGAAGTTGAACTCAGATGTGCTTGCAACTGAGGCCTCAGCTGATCACAGAAGGAGCAGGGGCTCTAGAAACTTCAGTGATATTCTGTATTGAGGTAAGAGGACTGAGCCTTTCTATCTTTACTCTGACCAGTCATTGGATGCGAACAGCTTTTGGGAAGGGTGCATAATCATAGGCAAGGTGTCACTTTTTGCTGTATAGTACTTCCTGGAAAGGGACTACTCAGTTGTGGACAATCAGGTGGCAACACAAGGTGGCCACTGCAGCACCTGCTACACCAGTGTGAAGGTTTATTGTCCATATTTAAAATCTAGTTTTCCATTCATGATGTGTGACTTAGTTGCAATTACTTAACTTCACTCTGCCTCAGTTACCACGTCTGGAAATGAACATAAAATACGACTTACTTCACAGTTTCAAGAATAAAATACAGATAAAGCCTCTGAAATAGTGACTAGCTTATAGTAAGCAATTAGTAAGTACTTTCATAAAATATCTTCCTAGCCACGGCCTTTTTATAAAATATCTTTACAGCTAGGGCCTTCTAAATATGGCTAACAGGGTAAAGTATCTACTATTATAGCGGGTCCTCATGATTCATTGATTCCATATTTACAAATTCTCCTGCTCTCTGAATTTTATTTGTAACTCCCAAATCAATACTCACAGTGCTTCAGTGGGTATTCAGGAACATGCACAGAGTAGCAAAAAAGCACAGAATAGCCCAAGACATGCATTCCCAGCTGAGGTCCAACAAGGCAGTACTCCACCCTATTGTTGCAGCTTTCATACTGTAAATATGTCCTTTCCATCGCCTGTTTAGTTCTTTGTTTTTTACATCTTTGTCCTTGCTGGTGGTGCTTAAAATGGCCCCCTGCTGTGATATCATCACTACTAAAACCCCCACTTGTGGTTAATTAAGCATAGTGCTTAATTGCTGTCTAGTGTACCTAAGTGCAAGAAGGCTGTGTAACACTTTATAGAGAATATATGTGTGTGTTAAAAAGCTGCATTCAGGCATGAGTATAGAGCTGTTGGCCATTAGTCCAATGCTAGTGAGTCAACAGTAATTTTAAATAGGGTGTCTTTCAATAGAGAAACACAAAAAACATGGTTATGTATTGACCAGTTGACAAAAATGTGAGCTAAAGTTTGCAGGACCCTAACTCTGTATATACCCTAGAAGCAATGGTCCAGTATTGGCTAAGTCAATGTTCACGAATGTTTATGGTAACTTTATAGAATGCAGCTACCACAAATAATAAGAATCAACTGTACCAATAATAATAACAGCAATAATAATATACTTTTTTTTCTAGTTCCAGGTATGTCACATTTATTTTCCCAGATGTTGTTGATGTCCCATCTCAAATCCCTTAAGCCTATGGCTACATTTTCCTGAAGTCTTGGTAGATAATTTTTAATATGCTGATATCTCCCCACCTCAGAAACATGTGCCTCCTTGCCTGTGAAGTCTCTCTCTTGCACCCGAGAGCAGCCGAGAAATGTGAGCAAGTTAAAGCCCCAGGGACAGCTAACAAACAAAAATGGGAGATTGTAAGTAAACACCCCAGCATCCCAGCATTCCAGCAATCTTGGGACTGATATAGAGACATAGTTTCTCAGAATTCCCCAGTCGAATTTAGGCATCATCATTTCTTGTAGGGATAACTCACTGTGCCAGCTAGCCTTGAAGATGGCTCCTAATGACCCTTGCCTCTTGGTAAATATGTTCTCTATATTCCCCTCCCATATTAATTAGGGCTGATCGGTGTAGTCAACAGGATACTAATGAAGTGATATTGTGTGACTTCTGATCATATGCCATTAAAGATATCAATGCTTCAGCATTGGCCTCTCTTGTATCACTTGTTCTGGGGAAAGCCAGTTGCCATTTAATGAAATTATCTAATCAGTCCTATGGAGAGGTACATATGATGAAGAACTGAGACTTCCTCCCAAAAGCCAGCATCAGCATACCAACCATGTGGCTAAGCTACCCTGGAAGAAGATCCACCATCCCTAGTCAATCCTTCAGATGACTGTGTCCTTGGCCCGCATCTTGATTCAAACTCATGAGAACCTCAGAACCAAAACCATGGAGAACCACCAATCCAAGCTCAAATGAGAACCCCATGTGAATAGGACAAACATTTATTGCTGTTTTAAATTACTAAGTGTTGGGGTAATCTGTTACATGAGAGTAGATAACAAATACATCTATACATGAACACATATTTTATTGGATTTACTCATTTTCTTCTCTCACTTAACCCACTCTCACACGTACGCTTCATAGCATCATCTCAGAAATAAACTATATATGCCCATGTCCTTACTTCAGAGAGTGCTTTTAGAGGAACTCAAACTTTGACTCTTGGTACTAAGAAGGTTCTTAAAAGCAAATTCTTATGATGATATCCTGGGATTGAATCAATTATTAGTCAATGGGCCTCATTTCTGGTATTAAGTGGGGTGGTGGTATCTGGAAAGCTGATTACTAAAACTCCCACTTTTGGTTAATTAAGGATTAGGTAAAGGTAGAAAGAGATGTATTGCTTTGTGCAATAGCTCTAATTTTTGAATGATATTGGGGAAATGGTAAATACACACATACACGTCTATTTATTTATAGGTAAACTGACTTTTGTTAACTTTCCTAGAACACTGAAGAAAGACAATGGCAAGAATAGGTCAATTAACTATTCACTCCAGGTACTCAGTGAAAACCAGCAGGTATCTGTGTCAGAATTCAAAGAGATCTCCATTCCCTATAGCTGGAGTGTCTGGACAAGAATTTAATCTTAAGTATAGCAGAGCTAAATAGAAGACAGTACACTGGAATCTCTCCTGTGCTAACATGAAAGTCCAATTAGGAACATGCAATAGCTTCATATAAGGTGTATGTCTCACAAATGATGTATGACTTTCTCAATATCTATTCATGCTTTCTTTCATTGCCTCTAGACTAATAACTAGAATTAGCCCTCAGAATAACACAGATAATTAAAGTTTTGCTTTGGTAGCAACTGTTTTATTTACCCAAAGAACTACAGGATTTGGAAAGCATGTACCAATAAGACTAGTGAGACACTTAGGGGAGTGGGTCTTAAAGATGTGGAATATGAGGCTGGATGGAGGAGCTTATTAGTATGGGAGTACTCTCCCATGACTGTGGTTCAATATTCTGGCAAGGACAATTGGAGCTGGTTCAAACATTAAAAGGGATGGCTCTCATTATTTAAACAGGAGAGTGACCTGCAGAAAATGGGGTTTACATGCCAAATAAATTGGTGTAGAACTTAGGAAGAGATCAGGGAGGTACATATTAAAATTGGTTGATTATGTGAAACAAAACATCTATCAACTGATGATGTTTCTTCAGAGGGTTCAGAGATAACTTCATTTATTAAAACAATAAGAATACACTAGTAGAGAGAAGGGTAATAGATTCATTGAGAAGTGCAGTGGTGACTGTCCTTTGTATACTAGGATTAATTATAGAAGGTGCTGTTTTGTATCTAAGTTTACTGGTATCACTGGGGATAGTAGGACTCTGGGAGAACAAAGGCAAGGTGATGGCACTTAGCCTTCTAAGACAAGGAGAATATAATTACTATATTAAGCAGTAAAACTGGAAACAAGCAAACCTTGGGACTCAGGGAATCACTGCAATAACTAATGAGCTATGGGATTCCCAGAGATGAATAGGTGAACAGCCAACAAAGAACTTCTGGATTTATATCAAGGGCTGGTAAACAGAAGTCTATGTAGTCCCAGCAGTGAAAATGATGATCTCTCACCAAGTTTCTAGATCTGTGCCATTTTGAAACCCAGAATTCACCTACTGAAGAAAATCTGGGTTTTCTTGAAGGAGGACTTTGCAATGACACCACAAACATACATATAAAGTATTCTCCCAAAGATTGCCCAAGGGGTCCTGTGGCCATTCTGCAGTGTAAATGTACACTAGGGTAAAGGGAATTTTTAAAATCATTTTAGGGTTGTCAGAAATGGGCTGATTTGATAAGTGACAACCAGGAGATCTGCAATGCTAGCATAACTCGCTGTTAGAGTGAAGATCTATAGATCCCAGATGATACATAAAATGCTGCCTCAGGTCTATCTCACAGTAAGTCCAATGAGCCCATAGAACTTCATGTTTTTTTAATCTAGTACTTGTGTACTTAAATTGGTGGGAAGAGCCCCGTGCAAGTCTCTGAAACTGCTTTACTGGCTAAGTGAGTAAATCAGAAACAATATGCAGCATAGGTGAACTTGCAGAGGTCAGTTCTACCCTAAAGTATTTGATTAGGCATTGGGGGTTCCCAATATATCCTAATTTGATTCATTGGAATGGCTTCTGCAAGAAATATATGAATCATAGCATATTAAGGCCACCATCATTGTAAAAAAACTGAATGGCAGCCCCAATCACATCTACTCTGTTGGATATGATATCTTTAGTAGAACAACATAAGCTCCAGCACTAGGTATGGGGTCATGGATCTGACAAATGTGTTATTTTCAATCCTCAACAGGAAGAAGGATCAAACGCAGCTTTCATTCATTTGGAAATATCAGCATTTCACATTTACTCACTTGCACAATGGCTATGTTAACTGTTCAGCTTTCTCTTAATGTCCAAAGGCACTCGGATTTCTTTGATAGTCAGTAGAACATCTCACTGGGTACTCTATATTAATAAAGTGACTGTAAAAATGGACTAAATCTCATTGCAGGAATGAAGGATTTATTTTTTTTTCAGTGTCTGAAGTGCTGCCAACAAATAACCCTCAGCTCTCAGTCCCCTTGTGGATTGCCCCTGCTAAATAAAGCCACCAAAGCCTGATTTATGCCTCTTCCTGAGGTGGCCTGTTTCTAATGACAGACCAGTGTTGGAGTATGAAGGCCTAACCAGCTCATCTAATTTGGGGAGAGTTCTAAAAAATAAGGTTATTTTCAGCTCCAGAGTCTCATGACATCTCAAACTACATCATAGCTCATCATCTTCTGACCAATAGACCTTCTTCATTTCCTGTCTATGCTATTGTTCCAAAGAGCATTTCCTAATAAACCTCCTGCACGGTAAATTTCAGTCTCAGAATCTCCTTCCTCGAGAACTTAATCTGAAATATCATAGTATTTGAACCCAGTAAAGAAAAAAATGGCAAATACTTAAAGTGCCCTGTTAATGACACATGCATGTAGGAGTATATGATACAAACCTTACAGAGACCCAAAGGACTGTGAAATTTTTGGATTGTTATGGTTTTAATGTGTCCCTCAAAATTTCATGTGTTGGAAACTTAATCCTCAGTGCAACAGTGTTGAGAGGTGGGGCGTTTACGAAGTAATTAGATCATAAGTGTTCTGCACTCATAAATGAATTAATGTCATTATCATGGGAGTGGGTTGGTTATTGTTCAGTGTGGACTCCTGACAAAAGGACAAGTTTGGGCTCCATTTCTCTCTGTTTTGTGCACCTGTTTCTGTCTTCCCACATGCTGGCGCCATGCTCTTGGACTTCCCAGGCTCCAGAATCATGAACCAAATAAATTTCCACTCTTTATAAATTATTCAATCTGTGATATTCTGATATAGCAGCAGAAACCATACTAAAACAGAGGTAATATTGTTGAAAATATGCTAGAACATTGCTTCCAAAGTAATGCACATATTACTGTGCCTTGTATCTTCTACCACTAAGGAAGAGGCATACTGCTTGTTGAACCATTTCAGATTTCAGAGGCAGAGTGGTTTCCAAAGCAAAAAAATAAAAGGGAAAAAAAAACAGATTTTGCATCAGAACTATGCTGCAGTAAATGTGTCCTACAGCTCAATTCATAGGAAATACCTTGGTTCTAGAGTGCCTGTGCTAGATAAGGATGGCATGTACAGTCTGTCTTGTAAATGTAAGTGAAGTTCCCCAGTGTTCCAGAGCAAGGCAATGCCTTCTTCAGCAGAACTCATAATTTGAAAACTTGTTCCTGGAATGCTACTTGGCCTTAGTACAGACTAAGTGCTATAGCATGGAAAATAAAATAGCTAGGAAAATGCAGCTACCTGCCATATGTTGAGTATTTTCAGAATCACCAATTTATAAAGTCAGATGAATGCAGAAACACAAAAGCAATCTATCACATGATAGAAATAGTAAATTTGACATTAGAACTGAATGGGTCCAGAGACAAAATGAATCTACATGCCATTATCCCCTGCCTACACTGTATCAGCACCTTTCCCTCATATTACACTATGAACGTGTGGAAGTCTCCTAAGTCCAGCTGACACAGGAAGTAAACCAGGCTTGGTTCACGGGTGGGCCAGCTTGAAATACCACTGTGAGCAAAAATTAACTGCATTCATTTTATAGCCTCATCCAGGGGCTCTACAGAGAGAAAATCCTCCCAATTTGTAGAGCATTAAGTGGTAAATTTGGTCAACTTCTTCATATAAATCAGCAAACAATGGCCTAAGGGTCAAATTAGTCAACTGCCAATCTTGTAAATTGTTTTATTGGAACATAGTCACACCATTTGTTTCCATATTGTCTATAGCTGCTTTCACATTACAGTGACAGAGTTGAATAGTTGCAACAAAAAGCTATATGGTCTGCAAAGCCTAAAATATTATCTAGCCTGACCCCTGATACAGAAGAAGATGTGGTCCAAGTTAGGCATACATAACAATTGTGTAATAAACAATGGCTCACATGACATGGAGGGCTCTGGAATGAGCAAAACAAGAAGATGAGATACAATAAAATTGGGGAAAAACTAATGTGGATAGGCTTTTGAGAGTAAGCATAGATGGTGCAGATCATATCTTGTTTCAAAGCCCATCAGAAAGCATTGAGCTCAGATGAGGTATTGAAGAAGAGATGGCTTATCCAGAGTTAGTTAGGCAGCCTCCATCCATGAACATGCTAATGCTTGCACAAGGGCAAATAAACAAAGTGACCATGGTGACAAGAATGGAGACTATTTTTTGATCCATTAGCATGAACTTCCACCCAGTGAAGTTGATCTAGAACTGTCACTGTTGGCATGTCAGTAGCAAAAATATGCAATGATCCTTTATAGGATAGGATCCCTTGAGACCAACCAGCCACTTGGTAAAGTTGTTTACTTGGGTCCCATGAATCCTGGAGCTGCAGCTCTACAGGAATTATTACTTATTTCATATATAAAGTTTCCTTCCTTGTCCACATTTCCTGGGCCAGCAGTATCATCCAAAGACTCAGAGTACTTAAATTACGGGTGTCATCTAACATTGCTTCAGACTAATGGAACAATTTTATGATTAAGAAGGTGCGATAAAAGGCACATGCCCATGGAGTTAATAGATCGTGGGATACACAGCATTATTTGAACACGGTTATATTGGTTGGACTTCTGAATGCCTTTTTAAAGACTTAGCTAAGGAATCGTCTTGAAAATAATAAGCTGAAGGGCTGGAACACTAGTGATGTGTTTGGATCGGTGTCCCTGCCCAAATCTCATGTCAAATTGTAATCACAGTATTGGAGGTGGGGCCTGGTGGGAGGTGACTGGATTATGGTAGTGGATTTCTCATTAATGATTTAGCATCATCCTCTTGATGCTGTTCTTGTGGTAGTGGGTGAAATCTCACCAGAACTGGTTGTTTAAAAGTGTGTAGCACTTCCCTATTTGTCCTCTCTCTCTTGTTCCTGTTCTAGCCATCTGACATGCCTGTTCCCCCTTTGGCTTCCATCAAGATTTTAAGTTTCCTAAGGCCTCCCCAGAAGCCAAGCAATTGTTAATACCATGCTTCGTTTTAGCCTGCAGAACTGTGAGCCAATTAGACCTATTTTCTTTATAAATTATCTTGTCTCAGGTATTTATAACAATGCAAGAATGCTCTAATACAACTAGAATGTAGCATATGCTTTGATCCACAGCCATTAAGTAGTATTGGCCTATTTCATTGTCATTCGCAGTGACTAACTTGGAGAAAGTGTACCATCCTGAAATTGTGTCGCCAAAAAGATATATTAAAGTCATAAGCCCCAGTATCTGGGAATGTGGCTTTATTTTGAGAGCATGTCTTTTTTTATAGATGTAATTAAGATGAAGTCATTAGAGCACGATGTGACAAGGGACATAGTGATTGGCATTATGCAGCTGCAAGCGAGAGCATGCCCAGGACTGCCAGCAACACCATAAACTAAGAGGAAAGCATGGAACAGATTGTCTCTTAAAGACTTCAAGAAAGCATGGCCCATCCAAAACCTTGATTTTGATTTTTCCAGCCTCCAGCACTATGATAAAATAAATTCCTGTGGTTGTTAACCAACCATTTTGTCGTTCTTTGTTACAGCATCCCTAGGAAACCAACAGACCCACAAAGTTAGTTTTTGCTGGATTAAAGGTCACTTACTCAGGTTAGGGATAACTTAATCAGGAGATAGATTAAGAGTTTACTGAACCAAAAACTAATACTGATGTCTAGTTATTTTAGACTTCTCATGTCAACAGAACAGAAAAGGTACTACACTTCCAAAAGATAACAAAACTTTACTTGCATGGATAACGTAATCAACAGCTACATAATGTGAGTATGGAGGAATATGACTATAATTCATGGTATTCTCTGTGGAACTTCTTGATGTTTCTATGACCAGTGGTAGCTATAAATGAAAATGTGGCAACCATAGCCTGATAAAAACATTGTAAGCAGGGTAGCAAATGTTCAAAAGTGAAGGTTTAGGGCATGCCACCAGGAAAGAAAATCAGGCTGGTGAAAATATTGGCCATAGGTGAGGGGAATGTCAAATAGATGATAATGGAGAAACTTGATTAATATAAATTATGGCCTCAGGACCAGGTACAGTAGGGGGAATTTTAGTCTTTATCACAACTATCCATATTTAAAGACTTTTTTATATTTTGTGTTTGGCCACCACATTTAAGCTTCAGTGAACATGTGGAATCAATAGGGGGGTACAAGAAAATAGGAATGATGTAAGTGCCTATATTAGATACTGTTGATGCTGCTGCCCAATCCACTCATCCCAATGAGTTTGCTTGCATCTGTAATAAGCAGTTTCTGGAATAATGACAGTGCCCTTCCTCAAGTGCATGCATCTCTAGGCATCTCTTACTAGAGATTTTTTAATGGGACCATGTGGAGATTGCTCAGATATATGAGGGTGCAAACTCAAAGGGGAGGAAGAATTAAAAGCATGGGGAATAGAATAATATGCAAAAGTGTCCCAACCTCCTATCCTTTGTTGGGACGTCTCTGTAATATGCTCATGTGGTTTCTTCAGGGGTTTCCGGAGCAATTATGCCCCAGTTGCCCTGAACCCACATACATACTTTCTTTTAGCTCCCCAGCTCACTTCGACTCTCTCACTTGCATTTCCATTGATCACACTCAAGACTTTGTCTCATTGTCTGTGTTTAGGGAAAACTCAATTAATACACATGTTTAAAAATCACCTTAGAGTGAGTGTAATTATGCTCATTTTATAGGTGGAAAAATAAGACTCAAAAACATTAAATAGGCCAATCAAGTTCACATAATAGTTAGTGGGAGACGACTCCAATGGCTACCAAACTTTAGTTCTTCATATAATATCTTCTTAGTCTCTGTCTCATTCTCATGTCACTTGGAATTTTACTCAATTTAAATGAATATGTATTTAAAATAAAAAGTTGCTAGTAAAGTAAATGGAAAACCACCAGCACTTTCTATAATAGAAGGCAACCATAAAAATATGTACAACAAGCAGATGAATATCTAACACATCTAAAACCAATGACATGTAGATACTCTAATGATATAAGGTGACTCTAAACAGATTTTTCTTTTTTAGTCTGGCATTAGATACACCCTTTCCCCTCTTCTGTTTTGTTTGAGCTGAGTTGCTCAAAACTAAGCACAACATTCATCTACATTCTCCATGTCTACCATGACATGTTCCATTAAAACAATCTTTACTATAGTTCTGAAAACTGCATCGCATTATAAAGGAATAGTGGGCAAAACTTTCTCCATTGATTTTTTTCTTCTAGAATGCTTTTTGTTTTTTAATGCCTAATTTTATAGAATTCACCTATCTCTAGACACACCATTTTTTTCCGTAATATACCTAGGAAAAATTTGTATCTACTTTCCCAGTTCTAAATACATGTAAAAAAAGAGTATGCAATACAAAAGGAATGTGCAGTAAAGGTTATAAGTCACATTCCAGATTCAATTGATTGAATGTCAGAAACATAGGCAGACTTTTTGAAAAGCACTCTGATCATCAACAAATGGGATGTGCATCTCAATGTTGCTGATGCTAAGAAAGACATTGCAATGTCATACTCAGTATGAGCCATTTTCTTCCATGGTGATCTTGCCCTGAATGAATTTCCACAGTGCCTTTCATGCTTAACACTTGTTTTTTGCCTAACGTTGTTCAATAACTGCCCTCCAACAATTACTATTTTTTAAAGAAAATTGTAGAGAAAGAATCAAGTGAAGGAGAAAATTACAGTAGAAGAAAAGATACTGCTGCACAAAAAAGCAAATTTCAGTATTACCAATTCATTGGTGACTCAAAAGGGATGTTTTCAGCAACTTATATCCTAACAGTATAGTTTGAGGTTTACATATAGTAGTTTGTTTTAGTTACATTTTAAGAAAATGGTTATAGATTTTGAGTTGATATGTAACATATTTTTTCCATTTAAAATAAGGAGAAATTAATTCCCAGTTGCTGTTTTCATGCAGAAATTCTGGTTTTCAGGAATGAATTATTGATGACCATAATCAGGTATCTACAAATCTATCTATCTGTCTATCTATCTATCTATCTGTATTAGTCTGCTCACACACTGCTATGAAGAAATACCCAAGACTGGGTAATTTATAAAGGAAAGAGGTTTAATTGACTCATAGTTCCCCGTAGCTGAGGAGGCCTCAGGAAGCTTACAATCATAGTGGAAGGCAAAGGAGAAGCAGGCACCTTCTTCATAGAGCGACAGCATTTAGTGAGTAAAAGCAGGGTTATAAAACCATCAGATCATGAGAGAACTCACTTACTATCACGAGAATGGCATGGAGGAAACCACCCCCATGACTCAACTACCTCCACCTGGTCCTGCCTTGACATGTGGGAATTATGGGGGTTACAATTCAAGATGAGATTTGGGTGGGGACACAAAGCCTAACCATATCTTTCTGTCCCTGGCCTCCCCAAAATCTCATGTCCGTTTCACATTTCAAAACCAATCACTGCTTTCCATCAGTACCTCAAAGTCCTAATTCATTTCAGCATTTACTCAAAAGTTCAAGTCAAAAGTCTCATCTGGGACAAGGCAAGTCCCTTCTGCCTATGAGCCTATAAAACTGAAAGCAAGTGAATTACTTTCTATATACAATGGGTGTACAGGTATTGGGTAAATACAAAATGGGAGAAAGTGGCCAAAATGAAAGGGCTACAAGCCCCATGCAAATCTGAAATCCAGCAGGGCAAATTTCAAAGCTCCAAAAGGATCTCCTTTGACTCCATGTCTCAAATCCAGATCACTCTGATGCAAGAGGCGGGCTCCCATGGCCTTGGTCAGCTCTGCCTCTATGACTTTGCAGGGTACAGCCCCACTCCTGGCTGCTTTCATGGACTGGCATTGAGTGTCTTTGGCTTTTCCAGGCACAAGGTGCACTTTGTCTGTGGTTTTACCATTCTGGAGTCTGGAAGACAGTGGCTCTCTTCTCACAGCTCCACTAGGCAGTGCCCCAGTGGGGACTCTTTGTGGGGGCTCTGACTCTACATATCCCTTCCACACTGCCCTAGCAGAGGTTCTTCAGGAGGTCTCTGCCCCTGCATCAAACTTCTGCCTGAATAAGCAGGCATTTCCATACATCCTCTGAAATCTAGATAGAGGTTCCCAAACCACAATTCTTGACATCTGTGTGCCCACAGGCATGTGTTGGGGCTTGCACCCTCTGAAGAAATGACCTGAGCTGTACGTTGGCCTCTTTTAGCCATGGCAGGGATGCAGGGCACCAAGTCCCAAGACAGCATAAAGCAGCCAGGCCCTGGGCCTGGCCCACGAAACCATTTTTTTCTCCTAGTCCTCTGGGCCTGTGATGGGAGGGGCTGCCATGAAAGTCTCTGACAAGCCCTGGAGACATTTTGTCCGTTGCCTTGGTGATTAACATTTGGATCCTCATTACAGATGCAAATTTCTGCAGTTGGCTTGAAATTCTCCTCAGAAAATGGGTTTTTCTTTTCTAGCTCATCATCAGCCTGCAGATTTTCCAAACTTTTATGCTCTGCTTCCCTTTTAAACAAAAGTTCCAATTCCAAACCATCTATTTGTGAATGCATAAAACTGAATGCTTTTAAGAGCACCCAATTCACACCTTGAATGCTTTGATGCTTACAAATTTCTTTCGCCAAATACCCTAAATTATCTCTCTCAAGTTCAAAGTTCCATAGGTCTCTAGGGCAGGGGCAAAGTGCCACCAGTCTCTTTGCTGAAGCATAGCAAGAGTCATCTTTGCTGTGGCTCCCAAAAAGTTCTTAATCTCCATCTGAGATCACCTTAGCTTGTATTTCATTGTCCATATCACTATCAGTATTTTGGTCAAAGCCATTCAACGAGTCTCCAGGAAGTTCCAAACTTTTCTACATCTTCCTATCTTTTTCTGAGCCCTCCAAACTGTTTCAATCTCTGCCTCTCACCCAGTTCCAAAGTTGCTTTCACATTTTCAGGTATCTTCATAGCAGAACCCCACTTTCTGCTGTACCAATTTACTGTATTAATTCATTCTCTCACTGCTATGAAGAGATATCCAGGACTGGGTAATTTATAAAGGAAAGATATTTAATTGACTCGGTTTTGTTCTACCTTGCTGGGAAGGCTTTGAGAAACTTACAATCATGGCATAAGGCAAAAGAGAAGCAGGTACCTTCTTTACAGGGTGGCAGCATGGAGTGAGTGAAAGCAGGGGAAATGCCAGACACTTACAAAACTGTAAGATCTTGTGAGAACTCACTTACTATCAGGAGAACAGCATGAGGGGAAACCACCCCTATGATTTAATAACCTCTACCTGGTCCTGCCATTGACATGTGATGATTATGGAGAATACAATTCAAGATGAGATTTGGGGGAAACACAAAGCCTAACCATATCATTATCTATCTATTTAATCTAATCTATCTATCCATCCATCCTTTTGTCTATCTACCTACTTACCATCTATTCATCTCATCTTTATAGAAATAATCAGAGGTAGCCCATAACACAGAACACATGAGAGAAGGTTTAAAAAATTATGAATATGAAAACAAAAGTCCAAGAAATAATAAGGAAATAAATATGCTTAACATGAAGGCCAGTATAGTATCATCAACTATATCTCAGAGTTTCCCAATAAGAAAAAAATAAAAGTATTATACAGTGTAATTTCTGCCAATTTCAGGGGCAAAAAAAAATCCCAATAGTAAATTTTAAATGATATGTTTCATATAGACGTTTATATACACGTTGATTTACAAAAATATATGCACATGATATAGTTACAGCATTTAATTGTGAAGACACACAAAAACAGCCAATAGGATGCTATTGAAGCACAATTTCATAATAAAAATTTAGTGAGTGATTAAGATAATGCACACTCACTTGAAACATTATAGAATGTAAATGTAGTAGATGATGTATAATCTATTTTCCTTTTCTTTTGCCTCCTTCCCCCTACTTTCCTTCCTTCTTTTCTCCCTTTCTTCTTTCTTTACTCTCTCATTCTCTCCTTCAATTTACCTCTAATTATTATTATTTCTCATAATGAAGTTTTGGTAAAAGTTTGTCACCAGATAACAGAAATGTAACTTATTTGATTAAAGTAAATGATGCTGACATGCCATGTGATTGGCTGGGGCAAAAAAAAATCAACATTTAGGAAGTTAGACATTATTGGCACTTAATCCAACTATGTTTTCCTACACATTCTTCAATGAAAGACTTTCTTCCTTATGCTTCTTCATGAATGATTTTGCATAACCATGAAATTTAATAGGCAATCAACAAATATTTCTTAATTCACTAAATACAAGGAAATCGTCTATCCTGGATGAGAAATGGTGCCTAAAGCCGTCTTAGCAATTCAGCACCTGAGCCAATACTCAGCTGATGTTACTGCATCAAAAAGACATTGAAGTCCTCTTGATAACTTAGCTCTTATGGTAACAAAGTTTGATCAAAAAGAGAACCAAAAAAGAAAATGGTGTAAAGACTAACTTATCTGCTGATCACCATTGCACAGCCTGGGGCGCATCATGTACATTTCACAGCTAGAATATTTGTAAGCCCTACCTTTGCTTTTCATTATTGAGATGGTCTATACATGATCGAGCTCCCTTTTGTTTGTATCAATTTTGCTATTTTCTAAATAAATTTCTGAGTTATTCTTTTGGAGAATTACACAAATTACTCATATACATACAAATGCAAATATACATACATTAACACCTATATGTACACATACACACTAAGTGCCTGATCTAACTAGTGGGTGCTTATTAAACAAGCAGCTGTTGTTGTTGTTGTTGTTGTTCTTTTATTATCCTTCTATAATCATTTTACTGAAAAAACAGCAAGAATCTTCCCCAAGCTGAAGTCTATGAAGCCTTAAGCAAAATATACAGAAGGCCAATTTCTTAGAACCACATTGTCCCAAACAAGTATATCACAGCTACATTTTTCCTCATGCAAAGGAAAGTTATGTGCTACTACGAACTGAAAGTTTGAGTCCCTTAAAAATTCACATGCTGAAATCCTAACCCTCAATACGATGCTATTAGCAGGTGGAAGTTTTGGGAGGTAATTAGGTCATGAGGGTGGAGACCTCATGAATGGGATTAATACCCCTATCAAAATGTAGAAGGGAATTTACTTCTTATCCCTCTGCTCTCCTCCATATGGGGATACAGTGAGAAGATGGCCATCTGCAAGCCAAGAAGCAGGCCCTCACCGGACACCAGATCTGTTGGCACCTTGATCTTAAAGTTCCAGATTGCAGAAACTTTGAGAAATAAATTTCTATTGTTTAAGCCGCTCAGTATGTGGCATTCTGATATAGAAGCCTTGTCTGATTAAGACATGCTCTGAACTTTTTTTCCAAATAAGATAAATAAATCTGAAACCATCCACAAAAAACAAGTCATAATAGTTTCAGAAGTTAAATGTGTCTTACATCTTGCATAAATGGAATCAGACTTGTGCCAGGTCATTAAATTAGCCATGATCAGGGATTAGAATCCACAGAATTAGAGTAAAATGTGGGAAATGTACACTGAGGCTACAGAGGATGTGAAAGAGGGGAGGTGAGATAATTCCATGTTTCTATGGGGAAGCCAGCCTCCAAATATCAGGAAACCACATGCCACCATAACACACACACACACACACACACACACACACACACACACACACGTATTTAGAACTGGGATGGGACAAGATATAGGATGAAGAAATCGGTAAACAGCAAATAGTAGAAGGTACTGACCTGAGAGTGTGGCTGAAACATCAATACGTGCAACAGCTTATTTCACTGGGTTCTCTGGGGCATGTGTCGTAAGTTTAGACATTGTATTTAACCAGAATAAAAGCAAAATAAAAGATTCCCTCAATATATTTGACACTTAACTCATAGAAATTTTTTTCTATTTTGACCCTCTATAATAGAATTGGGACCAGTTCTGCCTCTATCCATTTTTCTTAATTATTTAAGAAACACTAAGACAGAGTGGACAGAAATAAAAAGTTACTTTCTTCCTTACATAATGCCTCTTGAAGCCAACCCCATGTGGTGTCTCTGCCACGCTGATTGGTCCTACTTTAACACTTCTGTCTACTCCCATATGGCTTCTCTTCTCACTGCAGACACTGAGATGTGTACAAATATCCATCTGGATTTAGGCCAGAAGCATGAGAAATTACTGCCTAACTTGCCTACCACTGTCTTCTTTTTTTCTATTTCTTCTAACCTGAGCTCTTAACCTATCACTAGAAGGGAACGAAGAGACAGAGGTCGCTGGTGAATTTTGCATTTCATAAATCTTGTAACCCAGGCCAGGCTCCTCTGTCCCGTCTGATTATTCAAGCAGAGGAACTCTATGAATCAAACATTCCTTCTTCTGGGTTGGGTCCCTGAGGGCTACACCTGGTACAACGCTTTGCTTTCCAGGACAGCCAGCACAAAGCAATGCCAGCCAAGAGGAAGGCTCTTTGTAGCCAACTTGTCACCTTTCCTCATACAGCACAGTTTTCAGACACAGAGTTCAGGAGGCAGGCTATCTGGGTAACTAGATTTGTTCCAAGAAACAAAGCCATGCCTTTGTTTGCTCTGATTATTCCAGGGAATGGAAAATATTTGCATTTCTTGAGGAGAAAAATACAACAAAAACAAGTTTTGTACTTTTTAGCATACTATACATAAAAATGTTATTATGTGTTTATTAGAGCACCCTACCCTCTGAGGTAAGTGGGTAAATGGGTCTGTCATAATTTTAATATTTCAATAGATGAGCAACTGGAACCATTGAAAGATTAAAGAATTGTATCATCATGACATAACTCTAAGCAGGGAGCCTATGACTAGATTCCCAAACGAAGCACTCTCTTCACTGTACCACATTGCCCACATTTGCCGATTAGAAATTTGGAAATTTTCTGTATGCTTCTGTGGCCAAGTGCTTCCCCTCCCTTTCCCTCTCCCCCCTCCCTTCTTTTCGTTTCTTTTTCTTTTTCTTTTTTTTTTTTTTTTTGAGATGGAGTCTCATTCTGTCGCCCAGGCTTGCGTGCAGTGGCACAATCTCATCTCACTGCAACCTCTGCCTCCCAGGCTCAAGAGATTCACTCCTGGCTCAGCCTTCTGGGTAGCTGGGATTACAGGCACCAGCCAGCATGGCTGGCTAATTTTTTTTGTATTTTTAGTAGAGATGGGTTTCACCATGTTAGCCAGGCTGGTCTCGAACCCCTGACCTCAAGTGATCTGCCTGCCTCAGCCTCCCAAGGTGCTAGGATTACAGATGTGAGCCACTGTGCCTCGCCTGGCCAAGTTATTTTCTTGATTGAAACCCATTCTGTATCTATTTTCATTTTATGAAATAAAATTGACAACCATGAAAGAAGTAAACAGTGTCACAATTGTCTCTCTCCCCTTGCTTCTCTCTGCAACTTTGTAGCAACTACCCTTCCATCTTCATTCACAAGAAAGAAACCAACAGCATTTGCCTTACTCAAAATAGAATCGAATTATCAAGGAAAATATTCTTCAATCACAAGGAAGAGTCTTCCTAAGGACACCAGGCACACAATAACTATAAGAAAAGTGTGTATCAGTAGGATGGCTTTCTCACCCTCATGAGCATCTTCCACCCTTCTGCCCCACTCTGGGAATAATTAAGTTGCTAATGAGCAAGGAATTGATACAGACAGGAGGCAGGGAAATACTGGGTAGAAGAGTGAAGTTCTACCAGCAAAGGCCCCACCCACAAGCCTGGGCTAACAGCCATAAATGAGAACTTCACATCCCTGTATTCCTTCCTGAATGTTGCTTTTTCCAAAACCACCCTGGCTTGCCACGCCCCCCATCCTGCCCTTAAAAACCCCAAACTCCACTGGCAGAGGAGCAGGGTGGCATGGCAGAGAAGGAGAAAAGAGAGGAATCATCTGAATGTTGAAGAGGCAGCTGGATGGTTGGAAGAGTTCAGCTGGGGATGGCCAAACTCTAGGAGAAGATTATCTTCCCACTCCGTCCCCTTTCCAGCTCCCTATCCTGCTGAGATCCATCTCCATCACTCAATGAAACCTCTGCATTCAACAACCTTTAAGTCCATGTGACCTGATTCTTCCTGGATGCTGGACAAGGACCCAGCAACTAAGAGGGCAGAGTGCAAAAGGCTGTCACCCTGACTCTCCATTAACACTTCGCCATCTGTGGACGGCAACCGCTAAAAGAGCATTAATTGTAACACACCCCTTGACGCTACAGCAGGGCTGGAGCCCAAGAGCACTCACCCAGGCCCTGGCATCCACTCGCCTGTGTGCTCCCCCTCCTTCAAGGGGTTTGAGTACAGTGGCCCAGTAAGCACACCACACCCTTGCTGCAAGTCCCACAAAGGGGTCCGGGGAACCCTCCTGTCTCTGAATTACTTCTGTACCATGCAGACAGGTTTTAGACAATTATTCTTGTGAAACTTTTAGAAAAGAAGTGTTAGAGATCAGTTCTCACATTCTAAGAACCTGATATCTAAACTCAACTAGTAAAATGCATGCTGCATAGAATCTTCACGATCACCAACCCAGATTCTTGTTAGACAACGATTTGGAGGCACAGTGATGCGTATCTGCCATATTCCTCTCTGGATCCACTCTCTGTACTTCTCAGCCCCACTCTGTGAGTAGGGGACTGACTACATGAATTTCTCAACAGGCCCTTCAGACCTCTGCTTCTGTTTATGTTTGTCCAAGGAGAGGCATCAGCAAGAAATCAGAGGACAGGAGGAGACTGAGAGGTGGCATTTATTTCTGCATCTTCCTGTGGGAATCCCTCCACCAATGTTATTAATTCCTATCAGGGAGCCTCTCTAGCATCTCTTTCTTTCTCTCTCTCTCTCTCTCCACCCCTTCCCTCCCTCTCTGTCTCTCCCTCCCTCCCTCTCTCCCTCCCTCTCCCTGGTAACTGCTGTTTTCTCTCTGTTCTTCAGGCCTAGGGGTAGTAAAAATGATATTTCGTGTTATAATCCCCAGATAATTTAACTCCCAATTCATACCTTTGTAAATAGTCCTTATACTAAAGTCTTCTCAAGTTAATCTAACTTGTCTGTGCCCTCCGTTTCCTGTTGGCATTCTAATATAGACCAGTTATTCTACTCTAAACTTCTTTGTTTACAAAATGGGAATAAACATATTTACCTCGTATGACTCTCATAAGAAGCAAACTTTGCAGTCTATAAACAAAAAATTGACAAGGACTAATTGTCTGCCAAGCAGTTAACTAGGCTTTAGAAATACAGCAGTAAATAACAAAACAAGTTACATTAGTTGTATATTGCTATGTAACAAACCACCCCTCAAATTTCACAGCTTCAGACAATGATTTACTCATGAATATGTGAGCCAGCAATTTGGGCTTGATACAGGTGGGTCGTTTTTCAGCTGAGCTCTCAAAGAACTACTCGTGTGGCAGAAAAAAGCTGGCAGCTAGATGGGGGCTGGATAGTCTAAAATGACCTCACTTATGTACTGGCTCTATCTCCATGTGGTCAGTCGTCCTTCGGGAAGTTAGCGTGGGCTTCTGGTTTAAGTTCCAAGAGAGTGGGAGCAGATGCTACAAAGCCTCTTAAGACCTAAATTCAGAACTCTTAAAATGTTACATCAATGGCATTCCATTAATCAAAGGAAGTCAGAAGGCCAGCCTAGGTTCAAGCAGCTGAAGAAGCAGACTCCCTCTGTTCTTAAAGGGGGCAGCAAAATCATATTGCAAAGAAGTGTGCATCCTGGGCTGGGAGAAATTTGCAGCCATGTTTTGCAATTACTGCACAAGTTTCTTGACTTCACAGAACATATAACCTGTTATGAAAAATACCTGTGTATGACACATAAATGTTTTCATTTACTCAACCAAGATGTATTGAGAACAAGGCATTGGGTGCTTGGTATATATTGAACCGTAGTACTTACTCACAATGAAAATGAATAAAAATGTTCACCACCAACGGGCTGGTTTATCTCCAATTGCGGTCAGAAATTTTCAGTCAGAAAAATCCTCCTTGCAGTCAAAATCCTAAGGCCTACACTTCACACTAGCAAGATATTGATTTGATTATGGCAATAATTATATCTCTCTTCTTTCTTGCTGTTAACACTACTTCTACTTCCTGATTCCAAATATAAGGTCTCAACCCCATGTTTCTTCATATCCAGCAAATTCGTGTTGGGATTTTGTACCCTCTCACTCCCATTACAGTTCCATAGGTTTACATGGACAACTGGGGATCACCAACAAGAGACCACCATGTTCCCTATATCCATTCTTCTTATGAGAACTTTACAGTGGCAAGCTCAACCGAGGAGTCCTTCTGCCACTACTCCACTAAATATCTTATTAATAATTAGAGACTTTTAAGAATGATCCCTAATCACCATTTTGCATGTGAAAGAGCAAGCCAAACAGGAAGTAACTGGGTTCCTCCAAATAATGAAATGAGTTACTGTGTGGTTGTATTGGATGCTATTAATGACGACTACCATGTATGCTCTCTATTCTGTTCCAACTCTCAGCTCACACTGATATCTATCAATATTGTCCACTAGCTGCCTCCCAAAGTGAATTGGTTCAGAACAGTTGTGGAGAATAGAGACACAAGGCACAGGTCCAAGGACACTACTTTAGATACTCCTTGTTCCTACTAAATGATCACATTTGTTTAACATATCTCACGGTCACATCATTTTAGAGATCCTACCTTTATCCGAATGCCTGGTACACCCCAGGCCTTTGTGTTTTTCATTTTTCCAATCCTTCTGTGTAGAAATGTTTTAAGGTACCTGGAAAACTCCTTCATATCCTCGAAGTCCTAGAACAAATAAAAACTCTTCTCTGAAGCTATACTCGATTTACTTAGTCTAAGGTGATTCATTCAACATATTGAATAACATAGAATTTGGTGTGCACATCAACCATTGTCATATCCTGTCACTTTATTTTTATAAATGTCTTTTTTTCTTCACTGAGAAATCATCTCTTAAGAAAAGAGATTTTGTTTCAATGTTTTCTCTGTATCAGTGCCCGGCTCAACATGAATGTCCTCTCTATGTTGAACGAAATCACAATTCATTTTAAGTTTGATTTTTGCTTCATATCTAATTTACCAAGGTCTCTATCTAGTATGTCCATAATGACTTTTGGGCCAGAGATACTTCGTTCTCCACCTGCACGCAATCAGCTCATTCCATTAAACATGAAACCAGTCTAGAATAGCTGCTCTAAGAAATTAAACTCTACCACTTCTCATTCAAATAAAAAAAATCCTAGAAACTCTGCAGTCTTCAAGGGGGCTATTCACATATATATGTGTGTTTTTTAATGAAAAAAATTATTGCTTTTCTTAATTAGTCCCACATAGCTGAGTCTGCCACTGCTAAATACATGGCTATATTACTTTAGTGCTTGTGTGTCTGGAATTGGTGGGTTCTTGGTCTCACTGACTTCAAGAACGAAGCCGCGGACCCTCGCAGTCAGTGTTACAGTTCTTAAAGATGGTGCGTCCGGAGTTTGTTCCTATTTGGACGTGTTCAAAGTTTCTTCCTTCTGGTGGGCTCGTGGTCTCACTGGCTTCAGGAGAGAAGCTGCAGACCTTCGCAGTGAGTGTTACAGCTCACAAAGGCAGTGTGAACCCAAAGAGTGAGCAGCAGCACTTATTGTAAAGAGCTAAAGAACAAAACTCCCGCAGTCTCGAAGTGCACCCCAGCTGGTTGCCACTGCTGGCTTAGGCAGCCTGCTTCTATTCCCTTATCTGGCCCCACCCACACCCTGCTGATTGGTCCATTTTACAGCGAGCTGATTGGTCTGTTTTACAGAGAGCTGATTGGTCCGTTTTGACAGAGTGCTGATTGGTGCATTAACAATCCCTGAGTTAGACACAGAGTGCTGATTGGTGCATTTACAATTCTCTAGCTAGACATAGAAGTTCTCCAAGTCCTCACCAGATTAGCTAGATACAGAGTGCTGATTGGTGCATTTACAAACATTGAGCTAGACACAGGGTGCTGATTGGTGCGTTTTCAAACCTTGAGCTAGACACAGAGTGCTGATTGGTGCATTTACAAACCTCGAGCTAGACACAAAGTGCTGATAGGTGCATTTACAATCCTTCAGCTAGACATAAAAGTTATCCAAGTCCCCACCAGATTACCTAGATACAGAGTACTGATTGGTGCATCCATGAACCCTGAGCTAGACACAGGTTGCTAATTGGTGCATTTACAATCCTCTAGCTAGACATAAAAGTTCTCCAAGTTCCCACCAGATTAGCTACATACAGAGTGCTGATTGGTGCATCCACAAACCCTGAGCTAGACACAGAGTGCTGACTGGCCCATATACAATCCTCCAGCTAGACATAAAAGTTCTCCAAGTCCCCACTTGACTCAGGAGTCCAGCTGGCTTGGCCTAGTGGATCCTGTACCAGGGCCATGGATGGAGCTGCCCGCCAGTCCTGCGCTGCACGCCTGCACTCCTCAGCCCTTGGGCAGTGGATGGGACAGGGTGCCGTGGAGGAGGGGGTTGGTACCTGGCGGGGAGGCTCAGGATGCGTGGGAGCCCGCTGCGGGGGGCCGGGGGACTCAGGCCTGGCGGGCTGCAGGTCCTGAGTCCTGCCTCTCATGGAGGCCGCTGAGGCCAGGTGAGAATTCAAGCGCGGCACGGGTGGGCCAGCAGTGCTGGGGGACCCGGCGCACCCTCTGCAGCTGCTGGCCCGGGTGCTAAGTCCCTCACTTCCCGGGCCAGTGGAACTGGCCAGCTGCTCCCAGTGCTGGGCCCACCGAGCCCATGCCCCCCGGAACACAAAATTCACGCTGGCCCACGAGCACCAAGCGCAGCCCAGCAGTACTGGGGGACCCAGCACACCCTCCGCAGCTGCCAGCCCGGGTGCTAAGCCCCTCACTGCCCGGGCCGGTGGCACTGGCCGGCTGCTCCGAGTGCTGGGCCCGCCCAGCCCGCACCCACCCAGAACACAGAACTCACACTGGCCCGCGAGCACCGAGCGCAGCCCCGGTTCCCGCTGGCGCCTTTCGCTCCACACCTCCCCACAAGCAGAGGGAGCCAGCTCCGCCGTTGGGCCAGCACAGAGAGGGGTTCCCACAGTGCCGCGGTGGGCTGAAGGGCTCCTCAAACATGGCCAGAGTGGGCACCGGGGCTGAGGACACACCGAGAGCCAGCGAGGGCTGCCAGCACACTGTCACCTCTCACTTCGATAAAAGTTAAAAATCCTCTGAGTTTCTAATCTACCTTCCTAATAAGGGTGAGGGTTTCTTCTTTTTTTTTTTTTTTTTTTTGAGATGGAGTCTCACTCTTTCACCCAGGCTGACTGCAGTGGTGCAATCTCGGCTCACTGCAAGGTCCGCCTCCCGGGTTCACACCATTCTCCTGCCTCAGCCTCCCGAGTAGCTGGGACTACAGGCACCCACCACCATGCCCGGCTAATTTTTTGTATTTTTAGTAGAGACGGGGTTTCCCCATGTTAGCCAAGATGGTCTCAATCTCCTGACCTCGTGATCCGCCTGGCTTGGCCTCCCAAAGTGCTGGGATTACAGGCGTGAGCCACCGCACCTGGCCGAGGGTTTCATTTTTTAAAAGGCCCAAACAATGGGAGTATTTTGAATAGAACATTTAATATTAGGGTTCTAAGATGCTTCTCACAAAGCCATTCTGATATGAAGGCAGATGTAGTCCAAGAAAAAAAATCCTCATCCAATTTCCCTTTGTCAAACTTCTTTGTAAAATATATTTAACTGTAAACAAAGGGGAAAATAGACATTAAATAGAGGAATGAAGACTGAGATGTATATTGTTTATCCAAGAATTCATTCAATCAACAAATTCCTTGAAATAATCTACTAGAAAGTAAAGAGAAAGAAAATCTACTTTAAAAAATAGAATAAAACTCATTTCTTTTGCAATTACCATATACATCCATTAGATTATTTTAGAAATCTAAGATGCATTGTTAGATAGTATAGATGTTATTTTTATTTTATTTTATTTTATTTTGAGATGGAGTCTCGCTCTGTCACCCAGGCTGGAGTGCAGTGGTGTGATCTCTGCTCACTACAAGCTCTGCCTCCCAGGTTCACACCATTCTCCTGCCTCAGCCTCCCAAGTAGCTGGGACTACAGGTGCCCGCCACCACGCCCAGCTAAATTTTTTTTTTTAATTTTTAGTAGAGATAGGGTAGATGTTATTTTTAATTTTAGATCCTATTGATCTATACCAGTAATCTTATTTTTCTTATATCTTACAACAGTTTGCTATTTCATCAGTCTAGTAATTATTTTATCATTACTCATATTGATATTTATCCTCAATTACACAATTAAAAAACTTTAAAAAATGATGGCCTTGACTAGAAAGATGATACAATAATGACTAAATCATTGATACTACATCATCCTTCAGTTTTCTTAATGCCCAAGGTATTGCATCATCTTTCAAGACATTTTACAAGAAGGCTAGAGAACTCATTTTTATAGCCTGCTTTTAGCTTTCAATAAATGCAGTTGAATACTGAATACTGAACTCTTTTTTCCATAACAGAAAAAGAAAATTGATGAAGAAATATGCTTTACAATTATTAGATAAATCAGATGAATGCAAAGAAACTGATAGTGAAATTGATTGCATAAGTGAAATTTCAGACTAGTCTTCAGATGATGATGTGGTAGATAAATTTCTCAAACTCAAAAACTTATGAGTAAACACCATATTTCTAAAGACAAAAAGGGATAATAGACATTCAATAGTACTACGTATTTTGTCAAAAGGGTCTGGACCATCCCTTCTTGTTAAAAGGCCGTGGGACGTCATTCTCATATTGTTCATGATGTTTGTGTGCCAAAATATGATTAATACAAAGTGGTGTGCTACATTTAAATCCTTGGTCAAATTTCTAATAATGCTATTTTCTACTGCTCTGTAATTCTTCTGTAAATTATAAAATGATTTAAAAATACTAAGATTGAAAAGGATATAGTGTATCAAAATGGTAGACAGGAATAATTATTTTTCCTAACCTACAGAGTCTAAAGTGTTTACTTATTGTTTCTGGTTTTTTTTGCAGTTAATTTTTCCTGCAGTGGTGTTCAGTCATCTCATTGTATTTTAAGTTACTTTGAATAGAAATCAAAGTTAATGTGCATTTAGTTTTGATTTTTAGAATTTCTTTTAAGTTTTTATTTTGTTGTGTAATTATATACAATATCTGCATGACTCTACATTCAAATCAACAAATAAAAAATGTTTACAGTCTATCTCCATTCCCTCTGCTCTATTTCTTTTTTAATCCTGTAAATAAACATATAAAATATGTAATTATCTCTTTCTTAAAATATAAGCAAACATTTTAAATATAATATACTTTACGACTTAATATAAGTGTGCATATTAATAGCCCCTCTTTCTTGCATAACAAACCCATAGATTATATAACAGTGATCGATTTTTGTATAATAAACCATTCCAAACATAGTGGCTTGAAATAGCAATCATATATTTGTCCATGCCAGTTGTTGGCTTGACCTCTCATTCCATGTGCTCTTTCATCCTCACGGAGATTAACCAAGGCTTTTTTATGTGGTAGACTCGGGCTAGTAAGCAAGAACAAAAGCTACCATGCCTTTTGAGAGTTAGACTCAGAAGCTTCACAACACTGGGCCTAGTGCAGTTTATTGGTTGAAGCAACCTCAAGGCAAGCCCAGATTCACAGCATGAAGAAATAAATTTTACCTCTTAGTCAAAGGAGCAGCAAAACACATTGCAAGGAACATGAATACAAAGACAGGAAGCAACTTGGTGGCCACCTTTATAAATGATCTAACAGAGTTGAGGTAGAAATTAAAACAAAAGTTAAGACTATCTGATCTGTTCTCAAGGTCAGTCTTCCCATCTGTGAAAAACTAAAGCAACTCATTACTACAAGGAGGCAATGAATATCCTGGACTCCAGTCAACCATATTAAGGACTAGTCTGCCTTTTGGAGGCAAGGAATGTGGAAAAGGAGGCAGAGATACACCATGTGAATGGACGTGTTTGCTGCCTACCCAAAATTTGTTTGTGTTCTTCGAAATAGAATTGCAGTTTTCTGCAGAGGATCCTTTTCCCCCGTGAGATTCGGGTGAAGTGACCCAAACTCTAGTTACTCCAAGTTAATTAGTGAAAGGTATTTTTATAGTAATGCTTTCTCATCCAGCAATGCTTTCGAGACATAAATTGGCCTAATCAAACTTAGGGAAAGTATGTACATACAATTACCGGTAGAGAATTATGTCGGTTTCTGCCCGGCTAGACACGAAAAAATAATTACTTGATCACAGATTCTTCTGTGAGTTATTTTAACATCATTAAGAAAACCAGCCTTAGATCAAACCAATACTAAGCATAGAAAATTGCAAAGACAATAAGAATCTGGCTCCTTGATGACATCCTAAAGTCTGTCTTCTTTTCCACACCTGGAATCTGCCTTGTTGGATTTCTAGTTATGCAAGATTTAAATGTCTCTGTCCTTAAACCAGGTTAATATTTTTATCATTTAACCTTGGATTTTGCTAATGCTTGCACAGGAATTTGAGTTTAAAAAATTATTTTAGTATTAATAGCATCACACTGATGCAACCTCTGCTGCCAATCTCCAGTGAGGAAGGCACTATAATTTCCAATCCTATTCTAAGGATAAAGAAACCAATGCTTAGAGAATTTGAATGAAATGGAATGATATAACGACTGAAACAGTATGTTAGATGCAGTCCAGAGCTCCTAGTAGAGACTTGGTAAAGTTAGTTTCAGGAAGAAACTCCCTTTTCCCAAGGGTTTTACTGCACCATACCTAGCCCACAATCTTACTGCCAAAACTTTGCAGAGTCAGGATTTGAATTCAAGTTCTGCAGTGTCCCCACTGTGCTACAGTGCTTTATAGTCGGTCTTTGTCTCAGAGATTATTTGGTGAGATCAAACTTTTAAAGGAACCAATGCTTTGAGACAGGAAAAATATTTTTGAGCATTCGAGTATAGATGTTTCTCAATTTACAATGAGGTTACATTCCAATAAACCCATGGTAAAATGAAAATGTAAGGTAAAAATACATTTAATATATCTAAACTACTGAACAGTATAGCTTAGCCTAGCCTACTTTAAACATACTCAGAACACTTACATTAGCCTACAGTTGAGCAAAATCACGTAGTAGAAAGTCCATTTTATAACGAACTGTTGAGTATCTCATGTAACTTATTGAATATTGTACTGAAAGTGAAAAACAGAATGGTTGGATGGGTACCTGAACGACAGTTTCTACTGAATAGGTATTGCTTCTTTATCACCACAGAGTCAAAATTATAAGTCAAACCAGCTTAAATCAGAGACTATCTGTGTTCTTCTAGAAGGGTAGGCCTATGAAAAGATGCTTTTATGGACAACATAAGGGTAATATGTGTGTAGGGATAAATAAGATAGTAGGGTTCTTGTGTATTGTAATATAATAAGAAATATACATATTTGGTCTTCATCCTCAGTTCTTTGCACAGAGCTCCTAAAATCTTGTAATTTTCTGAGTGATAGAGGTAATAGGAGCATCTTATATTATTAATAATAAGGTCCTTTCTACATGCCTGATTTTATGCTGACAACTTGACTCTTGATGAGCCCCTATATACTTTCTAGATGGGGTTAATTGCAAGAGGAATCAACACTGTGGTTAGAAGGTTGAAACATTCAGCCCACCCTGATCTCTGAGAGAGGAAAGGGGTTGGGGATAGCTTCGATCATCAACGGCCAATGATTTAATCAATCATGCCCCCACTACGGAGCCTCCAAAAAAAACCCTAAAGGATGGAGTTCAGAAAGTTTCTGGGTTGATAAACCCACACTGGGAGGTGGCACATTCAATTCCTGTGCTTCAGCAAGAAGCTTCTCTGCTCAGGACTTTCCTGGACCACACCATATGTAACTCTTCTTCTGGGTATTCATTAGTGTCCTTTATAGTATTGATGAGGTTTGGCCGTGTCCCCACACAAATCTCATCTTGAATTGTGGCTCCCATGATTCCCATGTGTCATGGGACAGACCCGGTGGGAATTGGTTGAATCATGGAGGCGGGTTTTCCCATTTCTCGTGATAGTGAATGAGTCTCATGAGATCTGATGGTTTTATAAAGGGCAGTTCACCTGCGCACATTCTCTTGCCTGCCATCATGTGAGGTGTGACTTTACTTATCCTTCACCTTCCACAGGATTTTGAGGCCTTCTCAGCCATGTGGAACTGTCAATCAAGTAAATCTCTTTCCTTTATAAATTACCCAGTCTCTGGTATGTCTTTATTAGCAGTGTGAGAACAGAATGATACAAACATCCTTTATAATAAATCAGCAACAGTAAATGGAGTGTTTCCCTGAGTTCTGTCAGCCATTGTACAAAATTGTTAAACCAAAGAAGGGCGTCATGGGATCCTCCAATTTTGTAGCCTAGTTGGACAGAAGTGTAGATACCCTGGGCACTCAATACTTCAATTGGCATCAGAAGTGGGACAGTGTTTAAACTGCAGTGTGGTTACTAACTTGAGTTAATGTCAGAATTGAATTAAACTGTAGTACACTCACTTGGTGTCTGGAAAGTCAGATAATTCACTGGTGTCGGGGAGGAAATAACCCTGCATGTTTTGTATCAGAAATGTTATGAGTAGAAATAGATCACAGAGTGACCTAAAATAAACCAGAATAGATGACAGTTTTAGAGAACAGGAAAATCCTAAAAAGAGCACTGATTTTGGCATTAGATTTCCAAATTTTGGCATCTCAAGTTCTCTTCTGACATGTTGACTTATGTCTCCCAGAAAACATACTCACATATAACACAGAATTAACAATATCTAACTAGTAAGCTCAAGAAAAGATTAAATGACATCTTATAGAAAGTACCCTGCACAGGACATGCTTTCTATTTGTTTGGTACTCCATCAGTGTTCCTGTAAACACATACCCTGGCTGAGTTTTGGCCTGAGATTTAAAAATTCTGGCTAGAAGTCTTTGTGTGTGTATGCACACACATGCGCATGTGTGTGTGTGTGTGTGTGTGTCTGTGTGTGTGTGTATTTGGAAGTAGATATTGATGTACAGCTAGATGTATTTTTTTTCTGCTTTTTAAATAACAATGTCTTTATTTTACTTTTGGGGCAACACTTTCATTTTCTTACAGGAATAGGAGAGATTCTGTTTGTTTGCTTATGCAATAGTAAACCAAAGCAAAAAGCAAAGAAGAAATCTGAGATAATGGATGGCTAGATATACAGAATAATGTATTTTTTAGGAAAAAAATGTTTCTTTTTTAAAAATATGTTAAACTACTTTGTCCCCCAACAAACATGCTAATTCTTGGGAGAGATGCATGAGCTAGCTGTTGTTACTCACAGAAGGCTTGGCACGGAGACTTGAGATGGCAGGAGATGCACAGTGGCACATCCTCATCCTGTCTGCACAGAGCCTGGTAGGGAAGAATGAAGCTCAGTCTATTTATTCCACTGATGTCTTCTCTGTGTTATTTTCCCGGATTCGATAACTTAGGGACACCGTTCTGCAGGTAGAGTGAGTTGTTTTGATGAAGATAGTTGAAATTTTCTGTCAACTGCCAGCCAGGCACGGTGGCTCACTCCTGTAATCCCAGCACTGTGGGAGGCTGAGGCAAGTGGATCACGAGTTCAGGAGTTCGAGACCATCCTGGCTAACATGGTGAAACCCCATCTCTACTAAAAATACAAAAAATTAGCTGGGCATGGTGCAGGCACCTGTAGTCCTGGCTACTCGGGAGTCTGAGGCAGGAGCATGGTGTGAACCTGGGAGGCGGAGCTTGCAGTGAGCTGAGATTGCGCCACTGTACTCCAGCCTGGGCAACAGAGAGAGACTCCGTCTTAAAAAAAAAAAAAAAAAGAAGAGAAAAAGAAAAGGAAATTTTCTATCAACCATCATGGAAAGGGCAAACATTTAAGGAGGATGTGAAGGCTCAAACTGTAATCCACTAAAGCAGGACAGGTTCAAGAGCATTTCCATTCATTCTGGCTTTTATTCATTCAATAAACATTTATTGAGCAGCTATTTTGCAACATACACTACTCAGATGTTTGGAACATAGCAGTGAGCAAGTTCCCTTCTCACAGAGTTTCCACTTTAGTTGGAATAAATGTAAGTAATAATCATTACTGTGAAAAAAACAGGTTCTATGATCAAGGAAGGCCCCTCTGAGAGGGTGGCATTTGGGCTGATGTCTGAATAACACGAAGAGGCTCCTCACGCTGTGGAAAATGGAATAACGGCTTCAACAAAGATATCCACACACTCATCTCCAGAACCTTTTAATATGTGACCTTACATGGTAAAAGGGAATTTGTGAATGTTATTAAAGTTAAGGACCTTGAGATGGAGGGATTATCTTCAATGATCCACATGGACTCAATCTAATCACTGAGTCTTCAGAAGCAGTAGAGGAAAAGTAGATCAGACAGATGTGACGTGGCAAGTTCTAGACCTACCATTATTTGCTTTCAAAATGGAAGAAAGAAGCCAGGAATCAAAAAGTATAGTGGCCTCCAGAAGCTTGGAATGACTCTCGGCTGATAGTCAGCAAGCACATGGGGACATCTACCCTACAGGAGCAAAGAACTGAATTCTGGCAACAAACCTAATGGGCAGGAAATGGACTGTCCCTTAGAGCCCCCATAAAGGAATGCAGCCCTGCTGGCTACCTGATTTTAGTTTGGTAAGATCTGTACTTGACTTCTAACCTATAGAATTGTAAGACAAAATAGTTTGACGCATTTTTAAAAAGGAAATAGTTTTTTTCCTAAAAAAATACATTGTAACTGTATGCCGTTTGAAGCCATGAAGTCCATGGTAATTTGCTACAGCAGGAGCAGAAAACCAATGCACATGCAAAGATGAGAAGGACCTACATTTCAAACTGTAGAAATAGTAATTCACAAATCCTAGTGTGACTAAGGTGGACAGTGCTAATCAGGACAGATTTTTTGCCATATGTAGGCACTCCTTAGAATTCTCAGAAGTATTTGAAGAAAGAAACTTGGTAAAGATATCTAATGCCTTGCAGCCAAGTGGAGTGCAGATTTAGACTATTGTGAATTGGAAAAACAAAAGAATTACCATGAAAACTTGTGAAATCTGGGGGTGGAGCCAAGATGGCCAAATAGGAACAGCTCCGGTCTACAGCTCCCAGTGTGAGCGACGCAGAAGATGGGTGATTTCTGCATTTCCATCTGAGGTACCCAGTTCATCTCACTAGAGAGTGCCAGACAGTGGGTGCAGGACGGTGGGTGCAGCGCACCATGCGCAAGCTGAAGCAGGGTGAGGCATTACCTCTCTCGGGAAGCACAAGGGGTCAGGGAGTTCCCTTTCCTAGTCAAAGAAAGGGGTGACAGACAGCACCTGGAAAATCGGGTCACTCCCACCCTAATACTGCGCTTTTCCAACAGGCTTCACAAATGGCACACCAGGAGCTTATATCCCGCACCTGGATCGGAGGGTCCTACACCCACGGAGTCTCCCTGATTGCTAGCACAGCAGTCTGTGATCAAACTGCAAGGTGGCAGTGAGGCTAGGGGAGGGGCACCTGCCATTGCCCAGGCTTGATTGGGTAAACAAAGCAGCTGGGAAGCTCAAACTGGGTGGAGCCAACCACAGCTCAAGGAGGCCTGCCTGCTTCTGTAGGCTCCACTTCTGGGGGCAGGGCACAGACAAACAAAAAGAAGCAGTAACCTCTGCAGACTTAAATGTCCCTGTCTGACAGCTTTGAAGAGAGTAGTGGTTCTCCCAGCACGCAGCTGGAGATCTGAGAACGGGCAGACTGCCTCCTTAAGTGGGTCCCTGCCCCCCGAGCAGCCTAACTGGGAGGCACCTCCCAGTAGGGGCAGACTGACACCTCATATGGCCGGGTACTCCTCTGAGACAAAACTTCCAGAGGAACGATCAGGCAGCAGCATTTGCGGTTCACGAATATCCGCTGATCTACAGCCACTGCTGTTCTGCAACCATGGCTGCTGATACCCAGGCAAACAGGGTCTGGAGTGGACCTCTAGCAAACTCCAACAGACCTGCAGCTGAGGGTCCTGTCTGTTAGAAGGAAAACTAACAAACAGAAAGGACATCCACACCAAAAACCCATCTGTATGTCACCATCGTCAAAGACCAAAAGTAGATAAAACCACAAAGATGGGGAAAAAACAGAGCAGAAAAACTGGAAACTCTAAAAAGCAGAGCGCCTCTCCTCCTCCAAAGGAACGCAGCTCCTCACCAGGAATGGAACAAAGCTGGACAGAGAATGACTTTGACGAGCTGAGAGAAGAAGGCTTCAGACGATCAAACTAATCTGAGCTACAGGAGGAAATTGAAACCAATGGCAAAGAAGTTAAAAACTTTGAAAAAAAATTAGATGAATGGATAACTAGAATAACCAATGCAGAGAAGTCCTTAAAGGAGCGGATGGAGCTGAAAGCCAAGGCTCCAGAACTATGTGAAGAATGCAGAAGCCTCAGGAGCCGATGTGATCAACTGGAAGAAAGGGTATCAGTGATGGAAGACAAAATGAATGAAATGAAGTGAGAAGGGAAGTTTAGAGAAAAAAGAACAAAAAGAAATGAACAAATCCTCCAAGAAATATGGGACTATGTGAAAAGACCAAATCTACATCTGATTGGTGTACCTGAAAGTGACGGGGAGAATGGAAGCAAGTTGGAAAACACTCTGCAGGATATTATCCAGGAGAACTTCCCCAATCTAGCAAGGCAGGCCAACATTCAGATTCAGGAAATACAGAGAATGCCACAAAGATACTCCTTGAGAAGAGCAACTCCAAGACACATAATTGTCAGATTCACCAAAGTTGAAATGAAGGAAAAAATGTTAAGCGAAGCCAGAGAGAAAGGTCAGGTTACCCACAAAGGGAAGCCCATCAGACTAAGAGCGAATCTCTCAGCAGAAACTCTACAAGCCAGAAGAGAGCGGGGGCCAATATTGAACATTCTTAAAGAAAAGAATTTTCCACCAGAATTTCATATCCAGCCAAACTACGCTTCACAAGTGAAGGAGAAATAAAATACTTTACAGACAAGCAAATGCTGAGAGATTTTGTCGCACTAGGCCTGCCCTAAAAGAACTCCTGAAGGAAGCACTAAACATGGAAAGGAAAAACCGATACCAGCAACTGCAAAAACATGCCAAATTGTAAAGACCATCAAGGCTAGGAAGAAATTGCATCAACTAACGAGCAAAATAACCAGCTAACATCATACTGACAGGACCAAATTCACACATAACAATATTAACTTTAAATGTAAATGGCCAAATGCTCCAATTAAAAGACACGGACTGGTAAACTGGATAAAGAGTCAAGACCCATCAGTGTGCTGTATTCAGGAAACCCATCTCACGTGCAGAGACACATATACGCTCAAAATAAAGGGATGGAGGAAGATTTACCAAGCAAATGGAAAACAAAAAAAGGCAGAGGGTTGCAATCCTAGTCTCTGATAAAACAGACTTTAAACCAACAAAGATCAAAAGAGACAAAGAAGGCCATCACATAATGGTAAAGGGATCAATTCAACAAGAAGAGCTAACTATCCTAAATATATATGCAACCAATACGGGAGCACCCAGATTCATAAAGCAAGTCCTTAGTGACGTACAAAGAGACTTAGACTCCCACACGATAATAATGGGAGACTTTAACACCCCACTGTCAACATTAGACAGATCGACGAGACAGAAAGTTAACAAGGATACCCAGGAATTGAACTCAGCTCTGCACCAAGCGGACCTAACAGACATCTACAGAACTATCCACCCCAAATCAACAGAATATACATTTTGCTGAGCACCACACCACACCTATTCCAAAATTGACCACATAGTTGGAAGTAAAGCTCTCCTCAGCAAATGTAAAAGAACAGAAATTATAACAAACAGTCTCTCAGATCACAGTGCAATCAAACTAGAACTCAGGATTAAGAAACTCACTCAAAACCGCTCAACTACATGGAAACTGAACAACCTGCTCCTGAATGACTACTGGGTACATAACAAAATGAAGGTAGAAATAAAGATGTTCTTTGAAACCAATGAGAACAAAGACACAACATACCAGAATCTAAGGGACACATTCAAAGCAGTGAGTAGAGGGAAATTTATAGCACTAAATGCCCACAGGAGAAAGCAGGAAAGATCTAAAATTGACACCCTAACATCACAATTAAAAGAACTAGAAAAGCAAGAGCAAACACTTTCAAAAGCTAGCAGAAGGCAAGAAATAACTAAAATCAGAGCAGAATTGAAGGAAATAGAGACACAAAAAACCCTTCAAAAAATTAATGAATCCAGGAGCTGGTTTTTTGAAAAGATCAACCAAATTGATAGACCACTAGCAAGACTAATAAAGAAGAAAAGAGAGAAGAATCAAATAGATGCAATAAAAAATGAAAAAGGGGATATCACCACCGATCCCACAGAAATACAATCTATCATCAGAGAATACTAGAAACACCTCTATGCAAATAAACTAGAAAGTCTAGAAGAAATGGAAAAATTCCTCGACAAATACACCCTCCCAAGACTAAACCAAGAAGAAGTTGAATCTCTGAATAGACCAATAACAGGCTCTGAAATTGTGGCAATAATCAATAGCTTACCAACCAAAAAAAAAAAAAAAAAGTCCAGGACCAGATGGATTCACAGCCAAATTCCACCAGAGGTACAAGGAGGAACTGGTACCATTCCTCCTGAAACTATTCCAATCAACAGAAAAAGAGGGAATCCTCCCTAACTCATTGTATGAGGCCAGCATCATCCTGATACCGAAGCCAAAAAGAGACACAACCAAAAAAGAGAATTTTAGACCAATATCCTTGATGAACATTGATGCAAAAGTCCTCAATAAAATACTGGCAAACCGAATCCAGCAGCACATCAAAAAGCTTATCCACCATGATCAAGTGGGCTTCATCCCTGGGATACAAGGCTGGTTCAACATATGCAAATCAATAAATGTAATCCAGCATATAAACAGAATCAAAGACAAAAACCACATGATTATCTCAATAGATGCAGAAAAGGCCCTTGACAAAATTCAACAGCACTTCATGCTAAAAACTCTCAATAAATTAGGTATTGATGGGACGTATCTCAAAATAATAAGACCTATCTATGACAAACCCACAGCCAATATCATACTGAATGGACAAAAACTGGAAGCATTCCCTTTGAAAACTGGCACAAGACAAGGATGCCCTCTCTCACCACTCCTATTCAACATAGTGTTGGAAGTTCTGGCCACAGCAATCAGGCAGGAGAAGGAAATAAAGGGTATTTAATTAGGAAAAGAGGAAGTCAAATTGTCCCTGTTTGCAGATGACATGATTGCATATCTAGAAAACCCCATTGTCTCAGCCCAAAATCTCCTTAAGCTGATAATCAACTTCAGCGAAGTCTCAGGATACAAAATCAATGTGCAAAAATCACAAGCATTCTTATACACCAATAACAGACAAACAGAGAGCCAAATCATGAGTGAACTCCCATTCGCAATTGCTTCAAAGAGAATAAAATACCTAGGAATCCAACTTCCAAGGCATATGAAGGACCTCTTCAAGGAGAACTACAAACCACTGCTCAGTGAAATAAAAGAGGATACAAACAAATGGAAGAAGATTCCATGCTCATGGAAAGGAAGAATCCATATCGTGAAAATGGCCATACTGCCCAAGGTAATTTATAGATTCAATGCCATCCCCATCAAGCTACCAATGACTTTCTTCACAGAATTGGAAAAAACTACTTTAAAGTTCATATGGAACCAAAAAAGAGCCTGCATTGCCAAGTCAATCCTAAGCCAAAAGAACAAAGCTGGAGGCATCATGCAACCTGACACCCGACTTCAAACTATACTACAAGGCTACAGTAACCAAAACAGCATGGTACTGGTACCAAAACAGACATATAGACCAAAGGAACAGAACAGAGCCCTCAGAAATAATACCACACATCTACAACCATCTGATCTTTGACAAACCTGACAAAAACAAGCAATGGGGAAAGAATTCCCTATTTAATCAATGGTGCTGGGAAAACTGGCTAGCCATATGTAGAAAGCTGAAACTGGATCCCTTCCTTACACCTTATACAAAAATTAATTCAAGATGGATTAAAGACCTAAATGTTAGACCTAAAACCATAAAAACCCTAGAAGAAAACCTAGGCAATACCATTCAGGACATAGGCATGGGCAAGGACTTCATGTCTAAAACACCAAAAGCAATGGCAACAAAAGCCAAAATTGACAAATGGGATCTAATTAAACTAAAGAGCTTCTCCATAGCAAAAGAAACTACCATCAAAGTGAACAGGCAACCTACAAAATGGGAGAAAATTTTTGCAACCTACTCATCTGACAAAGGGCTAATATCCAGAATCTACAATGAACTCAAACAAGTTTACAAGAAAAAAACAAACAACCCCATCAAAAAGTGGGTGAAGGATATGAACAGACACTTCTCAAAAGAAGACATTTATGCAGCCAAAAAACACATGAAAAAATGCTCATCATCACTGGCCATCAGAGAAATGCAAATCAAAACCACAGTGAGATACCATCTCACACCAGTTAGAATGGCCACCATTAAAAAGTTAGGAAACAACAGGTGCTGGAGAGGATGTGGAGAAATAGGAACACTTTTACACTGTTGGTGGGACTGTAAACTAGTTCAATCATTGTGGAAGACTGTGTGGCAATTCCTCAGGGATCTAGAAGTAGAAATAACCATTTGATCCAGCCATCTCATTACTGGGTATATACCCAAAGGATTATAAATCACGCTGCTATAAAGACACATGCACACGTATGTTTATTGTGGCACTATTCACAATAGCAAAGACTTGGAACCAACCCAAATGTCCAACAACGATAGACTGGATTAAGAAAATGTGGCACATATACACCACGGAATACTATGCAGCCATAAAAAATGATGAGTTCATGTCCTTTGTAGGGACATGGATGAAACTGGAAACCATCATTCTCAGCAAACTATCGCAAGGACGAAAAACGAAACACCACATGTTCTCACTCATAGGTGGGAATTGAACAATGAGGAAAACATGGACACAGGAAGGGGAACATCACACTCCGGGGACTGTTGTGGGGTGCTGGGAGGGGGGAGGGATAGCATAAGGAGATACACCTAATGCTAAATGACAAGTTAATGGGTGCAGCACACCAACATGGCACATGTATACATATGTAACAAAACTGCACATTGTGCACATGTACCCTAAAACTTAAAGTATAATAATAATAAAATTTAAAAATATACATATATACATTTAAAAAAAGAAAATTTGTGAAATCTGGATATTTGGGTTTTATTTTCAACATTTTGTACCTAGAATGACAGAGAGCCTCTCAGATAACGGTTTGCTATAGGGAAAGCACTAGAGTTCTGGGATAGAGATCTTAGCAACATAATCACGAACCAGCCTGAAGAGTCTATCTGTGAAAAACATTGGATAAAAGGAAATAGATGAAGTCATCACTCCATCAGTGTAGCACTACAGCAAGAGGAGCCCTGGCAGAGCAGTCATCTGACAATAAATGAAGAGAGAACAGACGAGCGGGTAACCTTGGTAGGGCGGAAGACGGCTGTTTATGGTCCTAAAAGATCTTATTTTATTGCAAGAAAGAGAACAACCTTTCTCAGGGAAGATGCCATTAGCTTTTCTATAGGGGACACTGACCCAGGCAACTTAACCACCTTTCAGAAGCAATCTTTCTGCTTTTCTATTTTACTGTGTTTCATTTCAAATCTTCTCTTTTTCTCTAAATTGCCTAACCAACTGCAAACATGTCTCGGGAAAAGGGGAGAGTGAATGCTGGCCCGTACCCAGACTTCTACTAGTGTGCAGCTCCTTTGCTGCTCTGACAAACTGCACATTTCATATTGGCCCACTGGGAAATGATCAAAGCGAAAAGCTATTTGCAAGCGGGAAGCACCCTGGCTGTCATTACTAACCAAGGGCCAAGGCACATGGGATCTGTGCAGGGATACGGAGAGGGAAATAAGGAGACAAGGGGAGGCAGTGAGGACACTGATTGTTGAGGAGGGAGCTGTGATGTATAGACAAAAAAACTCAGGTAGCAAAACTGCATACACTTCCCGGGTCACGGATGACAAAGCTATCTGGGACAGCACAAGTGTCCCAGAGTCACAACACCTGATTTTGAATGCTCCTACTGCCATATTTTAGCTGTGTGCTCAATGATTAATGTAACCCATGCATCTTAGTTTCAGTCTGTTGCACCTATTGAAATAGTTTGATGATCCCATGATATTGTACATGAAAAGCTAGGCACTTAAGTGCACTCAGTAAATATTTAATATTAGCAGACGCTGTTACTAATCCTGATATGTATTTTTAAAGGGTGGTTGAGTTCTAAAGGACTTTTAAATACTTTGCTACAACAAGAAAATGAGTAGAAACATGCACCCTCACTCAGAGGAGACATCACAGAATCAACAAATGTCAGAGCTACAGGGTACTTTAGGGATTATGGAATTCAATCCCCCTAATTGACAGACCAGAAAACTGAAGTCCAAAATGTTTTGAGATTTGTTCAAGGTTACAAAGCAAATAAGGGACTTGGCAGGCACATGAAAGCAGTCCTGTGTCACTCTAATTCCATAACAGTCTAGTCAAACAATGTTTGTTGGATTGTATGCTTGATTTGAAATCATTGCCTTTCGTGATTCATAAGACTGACGCCATAGAAATCATATACATGCTCCCACCGTCTCACACTGCATTTTACCCCCACCCAAATTACAGCTTCTCTCTGGAGGGTAGACTCTCCTTACCCTCTCTTTCTCCATATTTTCTATGTCTGTGGGTCAAAGGCTGCTACAGGTCACCTGAATCACCAACCCCAATGGACTCATCACATTCCAACAGTGTCAATATTTATGGGTGGGGAAAGATCCATAAAAACTTAGAGGTTACAAAGTAGCCATACCCAACCCACAGATAGTTTTGTTTTTTCCCTGCAAAATTTTGTGAAACTTTTGAATTTGACTACCTATTCCAGTTTTCCATAGGCCCCACCATTCCTATTCTTCAGCTCTGCTTTACTCTCACATTTATTGTGTCTGGTTGAACTCTAGTGACTCTTGGAATATATATGTACAGGATTGCTCTAATAGAAAAATGGTGTGTTTCCTGAAAAGCTTTCTGCTTAGGCATTTCTATTACATTAACAAAAACCTCTAATATGATTATCAAGAGCATAAATTAAGTGAAGGCTTTCTTAACCAGGGCATGATGATTAGTTTAACATGTCATTGTGGTCAGACTATACTCCAAGTTACTCAATCAAACACTAATCTAAGTGTTCTGTGAAAGTATTTGTAGATACAGTTAACATCTGCGATCAGTTGACTTTAAGTAAAGGAGATTACATCAATTATATGGGAGGGCCTCATCCAATTAATTGAAAGGCCTTAAGAGCAAAATCTAGGATTCACTGAGGAAGAAGAAATTCTGCCTCAAAACTGCAAGCATCAACTCCTACATGAGAGTCTCTCATCTGTGGGACTGCCCCTATGGATTTTGGTCTTGACAGTCTCCACAATTACATAAGCCAATTCATGAAAAATACACACACACACACACCTATACACACACACTGGCCTATTTTTCTTGAGAACCCTGACTGATATATCAGTATTCCATAACATTAGCCAATGGCCATGGGAGACATTGCCAAATGTTTTAGAGTAATGCTAGCTGCTGTAACAGAAGTACCATGAAACTCTACAGCTTAACCCAGTAGAAGACTGTTTCTCACTCATATAATGAAAATCCAGTAGGTGGGACTGGGGGAAAAGAAACTCAACTGAGGCTTGGCAACTGCACCTGACCTTCAAAGTCACCTGGACATCAACATCCAGCCAGCAGACAGGGGAAGAAAGAGAACAGAGGATCTCATGAAAGATTTTATGGGGGCAGGATCACTTCAATCCAGATTTCATTAGCCATGACTCAGCCACGTGGCAACACACAACTGAAAGGAATTATGGGATAGCTGTTTCCCGGGAGAAGCTGAAAATGTGCTTGAAATCCATGTTAAAAGAAGCTCCCTGAAAAACACTGTGTTTCCTTTTTCAGGCCACCCTGTTTGTTAAAAGTTTTTGTGAGTAACTTAGGTATTGTGATCTCTATACCAGCATGAATAAAAAAACAGAAAAAAAATTAGAATGAGATGGCAAAGAAAGCAAAGTCTGAGATAGGAGACAATTTAAAACAGCAATTAGAGTCTAATTAAATTCAAAGTTTGGCATCATTATCAGAAGTTAGGACATAGCTAATTACGCTGAAAGCAAGTTTCAGTTCAGGTTATGGTCATTCAATAAGGGAATCTTTTCTTCCCAGCAGAAAACACTAATTTGGAAAACCACTTAAAAGATTCTCAATAATGGATGGTATGTATGTGTGTGCATTTTAATCTCTCTATCCATATTGTCCATGTGGTATTTACTCTTTGTACTTAAATCAACAGTAATTGTTTGTGGTAGCATGAGAAATTTTTGCTTCATTGATTTTCCATGGCACTGAAATGTCACATTAGCTCAAGGTGAAAAGCTAATAGGATGTGAATAATGAAAATAATAACCAGAATAATAATAGAAAGAATCATACATCTGAATGTACATTAAAATCCTCTATTGCATCTCAGGGCTCTGGTGACATTTCAAATCTCAAGAGAAAAGAGAGGAAATGGCTTGTTAGCATCATTCTCTTTAGAATGCTACCCCAATCTTGTCTGCACATTTTGACATGGATGGCAATTTGCAGAATGAATGACTCCGCAAAAAGGACATAGGTCTCACCAGCTATGTGTTCCCCACTCAGTTTTACTCAGTTTCTGGGTACAGTTCATTAGTGCTCAGTTTCCCACATTCCTGCACATACCTACACTTATAAAAACAGAAAAGTCTCAAAATAGGCATTTGGAATTTGTGACATGCACGGGGTCACTGAGTAAATGCACTCAAGTTAGAAAGAGTTTGGAATCCCAGGGAGACCAGTTATCATTCAGACACCTCTGAACATTCACTGAGCCTGAGAAAAGCTTTCCCAAGGACATTGGCTTATGCTACTGCAGTTAAAAATCTTATTTTAAAAAGGAAGAATCTCAGATCTGCTGTGCCCACAATAAGCAACTAATATCTGATTCACTTTTTAGGCATCCTAATCCTCTGCTGATAATCGCAGATTCATTATTATTAGCAAATGCATCTTTTTTTTTTTAATATTAGAAAGTTGCTTCTGAACCCAACCCCTCACAGATTCTGTTTAATTCTGTTGTGATACCCTCCCATGAAACCCAAACTATTTTATAGCACTTTGCCACTTAGGATTATTTAATGAATTCATTAGAATTGTTTGATGTTTTTCTTCCCCTCTAGATACCAGGGCAGGAAGCTACCTTTTAACATCCATCTTCATGTCCCCAGGACCCAGAAGGCGGCTAAAGACAGAGTGGCACTCAATCAGTGCATGTTCCAGGACTGAACTAAGAGTATCTCATTCCTCCCTATGTAAGGATTTGCAGTGGTTCTGCTTTCCAGGATGAATTGTACCCTGGTATTTCATTCTAGAATGTCTTCAGCTGCTTACCTCCAATCCATCTTTCCCTGGGATCCAACTAATTGATTTGCATAACTCTTCACTATATTTTTACTCGTTCAGGTCAAGTCAGTCTTCTAAACTCTTCACTTACATCATTCATTATTACCTGCAAGTCCTCATTCATGCCATTGTGCTTAATATTAGATTTATTAGGAACCAATGCGGATGCTTTCAGCTTTTCCAACTGCTTTTGTTGATTTCAACTGTCCCTAAAGTTTTCTGGGCTTTGTGTGAAAATGTAATGAAATGTTTCTAAAATATTTTTTAAGAGAAAAGAAGCATAACCTGTCAGAGATAAACTATTAAATCAGTCCAAGATACATCATAACAGTGATACACAATGACCATAAGTAAAAAAAAAATTCTCAGACCAAGTCAAGACTTTATGCCAAATCAAACTAAAGAGGCTGAGCATATACTATCAGGTTTGGAGGGAAAATAGCCATATTTTTAAATTACCCATTCAAACTCTGATCAAAAGGAAAGGTTTTAAATTAATTGATATTTTGTTTCTCAAAAATGTATATCACAGAAAACAATTATAACACTAAATGTTATAGTCTTATAACTAATTTTTATTATAAATTTATACTCATTAAGCTAACCTATGATTATTTTCCAACAAAGAGTTGAAAGCAAGTTTTATTTATCAAAAAAAATTAATACATTGTTTTCATTATGGTCTTTAGTCTCTTGTGAGATTTTTCAGCATGAATCAATCTCCCTAAATCCACTGACATCAGCCACACTGACAAGTTCAAATTCCTGAATCTACAAAACTGAGGGACCTTGATAAGACTTCTACTTCTAAAGTAATATTAGACTATCAAATTTCTTGAAGGTCAATCAGGCAAGTTTCCCTGCAAATACCCCAACATCTCAATCTTTACATTTTCTGTCTATTAGAGTTGCATACAATGCATCACCAGATATGTGTGGTGGCTCACACCTGTAATCTCAGCACTTTGGGAGGCTGAGGTGGGCAGATCACCTGAGGTCAGGAATTTGAGACCAGCCTGGCCAACGTGGTGAAACCACATCTCTACTAAAAATTAAAAATTAGCTAGTTGTGGTGGCATGTGCCTGTAGTCCCAGCTGCTTGGGAGGCTGAGGCAGGAGAATCACTTGAACCCAGGCAGCAGAGGTTGCAGTGAGCTGAGATTACGCCAGTGCACTCCAGGCTGGGCGACAGAGTGAGACTCCGTCTCAAAAAAATAAATAAATAAAGGCATCACTCTCATGGAGTTTTTTGTGAATGACCCTAACCCGCAGGCACACCACCTTTTCTGTGGAGCATCAGTCTTTTAGGCTAGAGCACTGCTGATACACACCAGCAAAAACATTCATGATGGTGATGTGCTGCCATGTAAAATGATTTTTAGGGCTGTGTAGCACCAACACAGTATACTAATTAACTGTTAAATCTAATTATCTTCTATTACCATGCATTATAATCACTATGATTTATAATCTCTCCAGATAGTAGCAAAATGGAATGTGCCCTATCAGGATTTCACAAATCAAAGATTATTCTGAAATCCTGAAATCATCTCTGTTATATAATGAAGTCTAACAGTTAAGGCAGATGCAGACCATAGGCATAGCTCTATAGAGACTACAGAACTCTAGCTAAATATTTGGTAGTGGCACTCAGTAGAAAAGCAGATGAAACAGGCAAGCTAAGGTGTGATGTCAGAAAGCAATTACATATGCTAATCACCAAATAATGTACGCAAATACCAAAACGTATGTAAGTGTAATCATTATCCATCACATACTGAACGTTGCTTCCTTTCTACAGAATTCTCTTCTCCCCAGGGTATTTTGATCAGCTCTTTGGGGCCCACACCTACCATTTACCAACTAAAATACTATCTCATATGGGCCTTTAAAGTTTTAGCCGGCCAGAGTAAAAAATAACACGTCTTTTGAATGCTGTTTTCCAGTGCAACGAACAAACAGGTGGGTTTCATGTGTTATCCTTTCTCTCGTCAAAGTTTGTAACCTCTGTTTTTGTTTGTTTGTTTTTGTTTTGAGATGAAGTCTCGCTCTGTTGCCCAGGCTGGAATACAGTGGTGCGATCTTGGCTCACTGCAGCCTCTGCCTCCTGGGTTCAAGGAATTATTGTGCCTCAGCCTCCCAAGGAGCTGGGATTAGAGACCCACACCACCAGGCTGGGCTAATTTTCGTATTTTTAGTAGAGACAGGGTTTCCCTAGGTTGGCCAGGTTGGTCTTGAACTCCTGACCTTAAGTGATCCACTCGCTTCAGCCTCCCAAAGTGCTAGGATTACAAGTGTAAGCCACTGCTCCTGGCTGGAAACTCTTAAGTGAACAGTTCTCATCAAGCTGCAAATAGTAACATAGGTGAAAAGGGAGTTGCATATTTATTTATCCTTGAGGATCTTTTTCCTTTCAGTCTATTGGTTTCTTTAACCAGCTGTGAGCTCCTAGCCAGTGATTTATCTTCTCCAGTTTGAGTCTCTGTTTCCTTATCTGTAAAATAGGAATGATTCCATCTACTTGATTTATCTCAAAACAAATTATTGAGAAGACTTATATGGAATAGTGAACATAAGTATTCTAAAACAATAAAGACATGTAGAAATTTCAATTTTTACCATTTCATACTCTCTATATAAACATAGAACTAGAAACCTGAAAACTGACAAAAAAGATTTTGCTGAATTGAGAGGTAAGTTAATTTTGTTTTCATTTTTCCCTTCTTCAGTCCTGACTTGAGGTGAAAATATTATAATACTGAAATAAAAGAAAAAGCACCTAGAGAAAAAAGTGACCATTATAATCTAAAGAAAACAAACTCAGACTATGAGTTAGAACTTTTCCTTGTGCCAATTCCACCAAGTGACTCTTTGGCCTAATTTTTATCCAGTTTCAAATACATATTTCTCACTTCTTTGATGCAGTTACTATGTGAGAAACTTAGGTTAGCTGCTTAAAATCCAGAGTATTGGCAGGGGATGACACGTCAAGGGAAATCTCATTTTTCAAGGAGAGATGAAGACATGACACAGAGAACAGAAGACAAATCAGCTATCGGTAGCACCATCCATTTACAAAAGGCTTTAGAGTTTATGTGCAGCACCTTATATAATCTTCATAACCACATTTCAGATGGGTAGAATTACTTCTTCTTAAGGAAAAGGAAATTAAAACTTGGAAAGTTTAAAAAATTCACCCAAGGACACACAATGCTAATACATGGTGGCCTTGGATGGAATAATTCTTACTCCAGTGAGTGCTCTTAAATGGTTGGCAATGAGGATCTTTAAGCTATGCCATTTTTAATGGCAAAATAAATCCAGGGTAAAAGACAGTTCATTGAGCACAGAAGGATTAAGCACTAAAAGACTTAGTCATCTTTCTTAAAGTTAAAAGAATTTGGTGGTGGCAGTGGTGGTGGTGGTGGTGGTGGGGTGTGTGTGTATGTATGATAGAAGGAGAGAGAGAGAGAGAATTTATAAACAAATAAGCACAAGCAGAAATGATTTTTATTTTAGAAGCAATCAGATTATCACCACAATTGGATGTTTACTAATGACTCTGCTTGGAAACAGGAGAATAGGCCACAAAAGTTACCAGTTTACGTTAGAAATAAAGAATACGTCTGGGACCCAAACTTTCTAAACTTGAATCTTACCTCTTACCACTTACAGCTATGTGACAAGCAAGTTATTTAGTCTCTTCGTGCCTCAGTTCATCTTCCCTAATGTCAGAAAAACTATTGTGTTTAACTCACAGGGTAATTTGGGGTATTTTAAAAATAAAAAGCCATGTGTAGTTTCTTAAATAGTGCCTAGCATGTATTAAAAACCCAAAAAAAAGGCATGTGTACATGTTAAAGAAAGACTTCCGGACTCCTCAAAAGGCACCCAATATAGGTAGGAAAGCTGGCTTCAGCAAGGTCAGAGCTGTAGGCAATCAGGTTAATACAGAAGTTGTTTCTTGTTGAATGGATTGAAATGGAAAGAGATCAAATAGCTTATTGTTTTTGTTTGTTTTGTTTTTTAAACTGCCATAGAGAACTATTCTTTCTCTTTAACTTTTATTATAAGTTCAGGGGTGCAGGATGTGCAGGTTTGTTACATAGGTAAACTTGTGTAATGGGGGTTTGTTGTACAGATGATTTAGTCACTGTATTAGTCCTTTCTCATGCCGCTAATAAAGACATATCCGAGAATGGGTAATTTATAAAGGAGACAGGTTTAATTGACTCACAGTACAGCATGGCTGGGGAGGCCTCAGGAGACTTACAGTCATGGCAGAAGGGGAAGCAAACATGTCCTACTTCACACGGTGGCAACAAGGAGAAGAATGAGGGCCCAGCGAAGGAGGAAGCCCCTTATAAAACCATCAGATCTTGTGAGAACCAACTTATTATCACAAGAACAGGATGGGGGAAACCGCTCCCATGATTCAGTTATCTCCACCTGGTCCTTCCCACGACATGTGGGGATTATGAGAACTATAGCTCAAGATGAGATTTGGGTGGGGGCACAGCCAAACCATGTCAGTTACCCAGGTATTAAGCACAGTACCGATTATTTTTCCTGATCCTCTTCCTCCTCCCACCCTTCCCCACCCAATAGGCTCCAGTGTGTGTTGTTCCTCTCTGTGTGTCCATGTGTTCTCATCATTTAGCTCCACTTGTAAGTGAGAACATGTAATATTTGGTTTTATCTTCCTGTGTTAGTTTACTAAGGACAATGGCTTCTGGCTCCATCCACGTTCCTGCAAAGGACATGATCCCATTCTTTCTTATTGCTGCGTAATATTCCATGCTGTATATGTACCATATTTTTTTATCCAGTCATCATTGATGGGCATTTAGGTTGATTCCATGTTTCTGCTACTGTAAATAATGCCACAATAAACATACGTGTGCATGCATCTTTATAATAGAACAATTTATATTTCTTTGGGTATATACCCAGCAATGAGATTGCTGGGTTGAATGGTATTTCTGTCTTTAGGTCTTTGAGGAATTGCCACATTGTCTTCCCTAAAGGTTGAACTAATTTACATATGATTTTCTTATCCACCAAATAGTCTTTAAAATGTGCTTCTACCTTCTATCTACTATTAATGAACTTTTTTTTTTTCTCCTCTTCCTTTGGCTCTTTAAGTCTTCCTCACCAGCTCACAGTCAAAGTGGCTAGAAGAAGATTAGCTAAAGCAGAAAAAAAGTCTCCTATAGAAATCTATAAGACATCTCTCAACTTGAGATTACTTGACAGTGACAGAGAATTGATAATTTTTATTATTATTGGCATTATTATTTGATAGCAATATGATTATTTTACTACTTAAAATGGCAAGAACGTACTTTTTTTTGTCTTTCTCACAAACTTGTGAAAGTAAACAGGACAGGTTTACAACGTAAAGGAAATCAATATCTGTTGGCAGAAATTTAGGTTTAGTGACACGGAATAGAACAGTCAACTCTGGGATGCAGTGTCCATGAAAGATTTCATTTACTTATTCATAATAGGCTTCTACTTTTTTACTTACACTTTCTGCAAATTATCTGGGCAAAGAGTGAGGAAGTGTGTGATTGTGTGTGTGTGATTGTGTCTGACCTAGTGTGATTTGTGACTATGCAATTATATGGTTGTGTGTGTGTATAACGGAGGTGGCAAATGGAACGAATGATCTTGAACCTTTTCGCTCTCTGTGTGTGTGAGACAATGTCTGCTTTTGAGAGTAACTATCCAGACTAGTTGACAAGCTTGTTATCTGTGGCTCTTTTTTTTTCCTCTGTCTCTCTAATTCCTCATCTAGCATTAGCTGGCTTCTGACCTCCTCTAAGCTGCTGGCATAGAAATACTAGAATCTTGTGGGACACGTGTTTGGATTATTTTTAAATGAACTTTATTTATTTATTTTCTGAGACAGCGTCTTTGTCACCCAGGCTGGAGTGCAGTGGTGCAATCTCAGCTCACTGCAACCTCCACCTCATGGGTTCAAGCAATTCTCATGCCTCAGCTTCCCGAATAGCTGGGACTACAAGTATGCGCCACAACACCTGGCTAATTTTTTGTATTTCTAGTAGAGATGGGGTTTCATCATACATGTTTGGATTACTGAGAGGTTCGTGGAAGCTTCTTTTTGAATAATTCTCCAGCATGGGTGATACTGTGAAGAAATGATTCATCTGTCCCTTCACTCCTCAGGGAATAAGCCACCCCATTTTCTGTCTAACTTGCCTTGCTTTGGAATAGCTGCTCATTTAGGGAACTCTCAATGTACTTTTAGCACGCTGTCTTCTACAGTGTCCTTTCTACCAGGGAAAACATCTATGTCCTTGCCAAGAAGTGAAAGTGCAGGCTGCCCACATTCCTTTAGTCTCATTTCTCTCTCTCTCTCTCTCTCTCACACACACACACATACACACACACACACACACACACACACACACACACTTTTTCTCTCTCAGGCCCTCATCTTCTCTACTCGCTGGTGATACAAAGACTGTCTGCCAATGTACTGGTCCAGAAACTTTTGGACAAGGTATGAATCTCCTCCAGAGCTGGGGCAGAGGTCAGATCCAACACCTTTACTCTTTTACTGACAAAGAGATGGATGCTTCAAAAATACTGCTTTCCCTAAAAATAAAATAAACTTCTTTCTTTGGCTTGCTGCTATTTTGTTGTTGTTGGTGGTGGTGGTGTTGTTGATATTATGAACTGAATGTTTGTGTGTCCCCTAACTTCATGTCAAAATCCTAACCCCTAATGTGATGGTATTGGGAGGTGGCACCTTTGAGACGTGATTAGTTCATGAGGGTGGAGCCCTCCTAAATGATTAGTGCCCATAGAAGAAGAAACATGAGACCTTGTTCTCTCTCTCTCAATCTCTGCTCTCTAGCATGTGAGGACCCAGGGAGAGGATGGCCATACAAACCAGGAACAATGTCCTGACTAGCTACTAGACCTGCTGGCACCTTGGACTCACTACACACGCCCATACTAAGAGATGGATGCTTCAAAAATGCTATCTTCTCTAAAAAAAAAACAAAGAGAGAACTGCTGCCGGAATGGTGAGAAATTTTTATTGTTTAAACTCCCTACCCCTAGTCTATGGTATTTGTTATAGCAGCCCAAACTGAGTAAGACTGTTGGCAGTAATTACCAATCTAATTTGACTGCATTAGAATACGTGGACAGAGAAACACCTTGAATCAGGCTCTTTTCCACAGAAAATTTCTTCTTTTCTAATTCCCTTCTGTTTAGACAATGGATAGGACCAGCCAATCCTCCACATTGCTGGAAAAGTTTTCCATCATCCCTCTGCCTCTGATAAATATCATCACAATATATCTGTCTACCCATATACCTTAGTCTATCCATCCATTCATCTAATCATCTAACTTCTTTTCAAATGTTTCACTTTTCTAGGTATAATATTGGAATATAGGACTTGCAGCCTCAGGCTTTGAAAGCTTACAGTATTACCTTCTTATCCAACTGCATCCAGGCCCAGTGACTTCAGAGGTGTTGAAAACCCTGCTTGTAAGTCATAGTTAAGGCTTTAAAGACAATGGTAACTGCCTGATTTCAGATTTTCCCCATATCCTCCCCATGAAATTCATAATATGAATGAAAAGAATATACTTTTACCATTACCAAAATATTTTTTAAAAAACAGCACCACCTTTAACTGTAAGTAGATTAAAAAATCTTAATAGAGATTCTGCCTATAGCACCACCTCTAAGTTAACTGTAAGTAGATTAAAAAATCTTAACAGAGCTTCTGCCTATTGCTGCAAACCTGGAGAATGGGGTAGAGAAAGGTTAAGGGAACGTATGAAGAAAGGAGGTGTGCAGAAGACATAGAAAAAATGACAAAAAATCAAGTAATAAAGTGAAAGTCTAATATGAGGTTGTAATAGGAATTTTTTTTAACAGTAGAAGGAATTAAGGATCTTACAGAAACAAGGAAGAAATAAGACATAGCACCTGCCCTCCGCCCTGCCCTGCACGTGTACCACCAACTCCATCCATGAAAGAAACTGCACAAAAAACAACACAAGTGAGTAGAGGGGATTCTTGAACTAAAAACTTCTTCAAAAAATGAATAGGAATAGCAGAAAATCTGACCATATACAGAAATAAAAACAGAACATATGAATAAGAGTGTATTAGCTGGTGAAATATCTTCCTCCCTCCACTCCCCCAAAACAATCTTGAATCTCAAAAATCTACAGCACTATGCTCAAAAATAAATTAAAAATCCTCAAACCAGCATTTGGGAATGTGAGGACAAATTTTCAGTCAGAAATACACTGACAACACCAAATGCTGACAAGAATGTGGAGCAACAAAAAATCTCGCTCATTGCTATTTGGAATGCAAAATAGTACGACCACTTTGATAGACAGTTTGGCAGTTTCCTCCAAAGCTAAACATAGTCTTACCATACGAGTCAGCAGCTGCATGCCTAGGTATTTACCTAAATAAATTGAAAACTTATGTCCACACAAAAACCTGAACAAGAATGTTTATAGAAGTTTTATTTATAATTGTCAAAAATGGGAAGTAATCAATATGTCCTTCAGTCTCACTTGTAGGTATTTACCCAACTGGTTTAAAAACTTATGTCCTCACAGAAACCTGCATGTGGATGTTTATAGCAACTTTATTCAAAATTGCCAAAACTGGAAGCAATCAAGATGTCCTTCTGAAGGAGAATTAACAAACTGTGGTACATCCATACAATATAATATGATTCATTGATTTTAAAAATGAACTATCAAGCTACAAAGACATTAATAAACATTCACATTTCTTAAAGAAAGAAGCTAGTGTGAAAATGCTGTATATCTTATAATTCCAATATAATTTATGACATTCTGAATAAGACAAAACTATGAAGAAAGTAAGATTAGTAACTTTCAGGGATCTGAGGAAAGGAAGAAAGGAATATTTAGTAAATCAAACAGAGGGGACATTTATTGACAAATAAACTATTCTATATGATACTGTAATGCTAGATACACGGCATTATGCATTTGTCAAAACCCATAGAGTTTTATGGCACAAAGATTAAACTTTAATGTATGTCAATTAAGTGAAAATCATTTAGGAGAACCAGAGATCACAGGATGAAATGCAGCATGTGGCAAAAGAATCTAATGATATTACAAATATATGAAACAAACTCATTGAGGGGGTAGATGGAGAAAGTGCCAACCAAACTAACTTTGGAAATAAGTGGAGCCTGTAATACTGAAGATTTTTAAAAATGCACATAAGCACCGTTTCCAAGTGGAAAAGTTGTCTCCCATGAGAATATGTTAGCAGTATTGACGCTACTGTGCATGTACACTAAAATTGAACAATTAAGTAAATAGATGGTGAATTATAAAATTCAGGTTTCTTATTGTTGAATGAAAGCTTATACACGAGGAGACCAAGGTAGAATGATTCATGTGGCCATGGATTAGAGCAGTAAACTTCAGTAGGAACTCATGTTTGGCTTAAATATGGTGAATAATGAAGATTGAATATGAAAATATTTTTTAGATATGTGTATATTCAAATATGTTTCCTTTCACTGTCAGCTGAGGTGGCCTCGATTCAGTGACACTGAATCACAACAACATACCTAGCAATTAGATCATGTTTTCTAATACCATTCTCCAATTCAAGGAACCAGAGCTCCCTGGGAAACTCATTTATTTATTCAAGGAATAGGACACAAAATACATAGGATGAACCTAGGGTATCTTGTAGTATTAATAAATATTAATAAATGCTAAAAATAAAAACAAAAAATCTCATCTATGTATTTAAATTTTAATTGACAAAAATTACATAAATATTTATGGTATACAACCAAATGTTTTGATATATGTTTACATCGCAGAATGGCTAAATCAAGCTAATTAACATACACGTTACTAACATATGTTTGTGTGTGGTGAGAATACGTAAAATCTGTCCTCTGAGCAATTTTCAAGTACACAATATATTGTTATAAACTGTAGTCATCGTGATGTACAATAGATCTCTTGAAATTATTCCTGCCTAACTGAAATGTTGTGTTCTTTGACCAAATCTCCCACATAATTTCACCCCCCTCCCCACCACTCTGATAACCACCATTTTGCTCTGTTTCTTTGACTTTTTTAGACTCCACATATATATGAGATCGATGAAGCTTTTGCATTTCTGTGCTTAGCTTATTTCACTTAATGTAATGTCCTCCAGGTTCATGTATGTTATTGCAAATGATGAGACTTCCTTGACTTTTTGAGGCTGAATAGTATTTCATTGTGTATATATAACACACTTTCTTTACCCATTCATCTGACAATGGACACTTAAATTGATTCCATATCTTGACTATTGTGAATAATGTTGCAATGAACATAGGAAGGCAGGTATCTCTTTGACATATTGATTTTATATCATTTTGATATATACCTGGGTATATATATAGTAGGATTGCTGGATCATATAATAGTTCTGTTTTTAATTTTTTTAAACCTGCATAATGTTCCCCACACTGCTGTACTAAGTTACATTCCCACCAACAGTATACCAGTGTTCCCTTTTCTCTAAATCTTCACCAACACTTCTTATCCTTTGTCTTTTTGATAACATTCATTCTAAGAAATGTGAGGCAATATCTCAATGTGGTTTTAATTTGCATTTCCCTGGTGATTAATGATGCTGAGCATTTTTTGGTATATCTGTTGGCCATTTGTATGTCTTCTTTTGCGAAATGTCTATCCAGGTCCTTTGCCCATTTTTTAAATTAAGCTGTGTTTTCTTATTACTGAGTTGTTTGAGTTCCATGTATATAATAGGTATTAACATCTCATCAAATATACGGTTTGCAAACATTTTCTTCCACTCCGTAAGGTGCGTCTTTACTCGGTTGATTGTTTCCTTTATTGAGCAGAAGTGTTTTTGTTTGATGTAATCCCGTTTGCCTAATTTTAATGTTGTTGCCTGTGCTTATGGGGTCATACCTAAGAAATCATTGCCCAGAACAATGAACATATTTCTCTATGTTTTTTTTTCTAGTATTTTTACAATTCTAGGACTTATATTTAAGTTTTTGCTCCATTTTGAGTTTTTTTGTATACGGTGTGAGATGAAGTTCTAATTTCATTTTTCTATATGTGAATATCAAGTTTTCCCAGGACTATTTATTGAAAATTTCCCTTTCCTGAAAGTGTGTCATTGGAATCTTTGTCAAAAATCAATTGATTGTAAATGTGTATATTTATTTTTGGGCTTTCTAGTCTCTTCAATTGAGCAATGTGCCTTTTATGCTAGAATGATACTATTTTCATTAATTTCACTTTGTGGTAGGTTTGCATACCAGGCAGTATGATGTCTCCAGCTTTGTTCATTTTGCTCAAGATTGCTTTTGCTGTACAAGGAGATATGGTTTTGCTGTGTCTCTACCCAAATCTCATCTTGAATTGTAACTCTCACAATTTCCATGTGTCATGGGAGGAACCCAGTGGGGAGTGATTGAATTATGGAGGCAGGTCTTTCCTGGGCTGTTCTCCTGGTAGTGAATGAGTCTCACGAGATCTGATGATTTTAAAAAAGGGAGTATTTCTGCACAAGCTCTCTCTTTGCCTGCTGCCATCCATGTAAGACGTGACTTGCCCCTCCTTGCCTTTCACCTTCTGCTGTGATTGTGAGGCATCCCCAGCCACATGAAACTGTAAGTCCAATAAACTTCTTTCTTTTGTAAATTGCTCAGTCTTGGGTATGTCTTTATCAGCAGCATGAGAACAGACTAATATAGTAAATTGGTACCAGTAGACTGGGATGTTTCTAAAAAGATACCCAAAAATGTGAAAGCGACTTTGGAACTGGGTAACAAGCAGAGGTTGAAACAGTTTGGAGGGCTCAGAAGACGACAGGAAAATGTGGAAAACTTTGGAACTTTTTTGAGACTTGTTAAATGGCTTTAACAAAAATGCTGATAGTGGCCAGGTGCACTGGCTCACACCTGTAATCCCAGCACTTTGGGAGGCCAAGGACGGTGGATCACCTGAGGTCAGGAGTTCAAGAACAGTGTGGCCAAAATGGTAAAACTCCATCTCTACTAAAAAAAAAAACAAAAAAAAAATTGGCCTGGCGTGGTAGCACCTGCTGTAATCCCAGCTACTTGGGAGGCTGAGACAGGAGAATTGCTTGAACTCAGAAGGTGGAGGTTGTAATGAGCGGAGATAGTGCCATTGGACTCCAGCCTGGGCAAAAAGACTGAAACTCCATCTCAACAACAACAAAAAATGCTGATAGTGATATGAACAATAAGGTCCAGGCTGAGGTAGTCTCAAATGGAGATGAGGAACTTGTCGGGAACCAAAGCAAAGGTGACTCTTGTTACGCTTTAGCAAAGAGACTGGCAGCATTTTGCCCTGCCCTAGAGTTTTATGGAAATTTGAACTTGAGAGAGATGATTTAGTGTATCTGATGGGAGAAATTTCTAAGCAGCAAAGCATTCAGTAGGTGACTTGGGTGCTATTAAAGGCATTCAGTTTTATAAGGGAAGCAGAGCATAAAAGTTCAGAAAATTTGCAGCATGACAATGTGATAGAAAAGAAAATATTATTTTCTGAGGAGAAATTCAAGCTGGCTGCAGAAATTTACATAAGTAACGAGGAGCTGAATGTTAATCCCCAAGACAATGGAGAAAATATCTCCAGGGCATGTTACAAGTCCTTACAGCAGCCCTTCCCATCAAAGGCCAGGAGGCCTAGGAGGAAAATATGGTTTCTTGGGTTGGGCCCAGGGTCCTTGTGCTGTGTGCAGCCTAGGAACTTGGTGCCTTGTGTCCCAGCCACTCCAGCCATGACTAAAAGAGACCAAGGTACAGCTTGGGCTGTGGCTCCAGAGGGTGGAAGCCTCAAGAGACATGGAGTTGAAGGAGATCATTTCAGAACTTTAAGATTTGACTGCCCCACTGGATTTTGGACTTTCATGGGGCCTGTAGCCCCTTTGTTTTGACCAACTTCTCCCATTTGGAACAGCTGTTTTTACCCAATGACTATATCCTCATTGTATCTAGGAAGTAACTAACTTGTTTTTGAATTTACAGGCTCATAAGCAGAAAGGACTTGCCTTGTCAAATGAAACATTGGACTGTGGACTTTTGAGTTAATGCTGAAATGAGTTAAGACTTTGGGGGACTGTTGGGAAGGCATGATTTGTTTTGAAATGTGAGGACATGAATTTGGGAGGGGCCAGGAGTGCAATGATATGGTTTGGCTCTCTCTCTACCCAAATCTCATCTTGCATTGTAACTCCCACAATTCTCATATGTTGTGGGAGGAACCTGGTGGAAGCTGATTGAATTATGGGGGTGGGTCTTTCTTTGGCTGTTCTCCTAATAGTGAATGAGTTTCATGAGATGTGATGATTTTAAGAATGGGAGTTTTTCTGCACAAACTCTCTCTTTGCCTGCTGCCATCCATGTAAGACTTGACTTGCTCCTCCTTGGCTTTCACCTTCTGCCATGATTGTGAGGCTTCCCCAGCCACATGAAACTGTTAAGTCCAATAAACCTCTTTCTTTTGTAAATTGCCCAGTCTGGGGTATGCCTTTATCAGCAAAGGGAAAATGGACTAATACACAATGTATTTTACAGCTCCATACAAATAATAGAATTGTTTTTTCTATTAACAATTGTTTTCTCTACTGTTTTCAATTTAATTTTTAATTTTATTTTCAATTTTATTGAATCTGTAAATCTCTTTGTGCAGTATGAATATTTTAGAAATTAAACTCCTTGGTTAAATTTTTTCCTATTTTATATTTTGTAGCTATTATAAATGGAATGGCTTTCTTGATTTTTTTTCAGATAGTTCATTGTTACTGTGTGGAAATGTTCCTGATTTTTAAATGTTGATCTTTGTACTCTGCAGTTTTCCTGAATTTGTTTATTATTCTAATTTTTTTTTTAGGTTGAGTCTTTAGGTTTTCTGTATAGATTACGTTGTCTGCAAACAGACAATTTAACTTCTTCCTTTCCAGTGTTAATGCCTTTTACGTCTTTATCTTACCTATTTGTCCTGCCTAGGACTTCCAGTACTATGTTGAATAGAAGCAGCAAAAATTGGCATCCTTTTCTTCTTCTTGATCTTAGAGGAAACACATTTAACTTTTCACTGGAGTATGATGTCAGCTCTGGCCTTGTCATATATGAACTTTATTATGTTGCAATACAATTAATATATACACAATTTACCAATAATTTTTAAATAAAAGGATATTGAATGCCTTTTCTGCATCTATTGAGAGAATCATTCTGTTGATATGGCATATCACATTTATTGATTTATGTTAAATCACCCCTGAATTCCCACCTGATCATGGTGATTGAACTTTTAATATGCTGTTGAGTTCAGTTTGCTAGTATTTTGTTGAGGATTTTTGCACTTATATTCATCAGGGATATTGACATATAATGTTCTTTTCTCATAGTGTCTTGCCTGGCTTTGGTATTAGGGTGATGCTAGTTGTCTAAAATGAGTTTGAAAGTATTCCCTCCTCTTCAACGTGTTGGAAGAATTTTAAAAGAATTGGCATTATTTCTTATTAAAATATTTGGTAGAACTCAGCAGTGAAGCAATCAGGTTTTAGGTTTTTCTTTAATGAGAGACTTTTTTTTTTTTTTTGAGACAGAGTCTTGCTCTGTCGCCCAGGCTGGAGTGCAGTGGCGCGCTCTCGGCTCACTGCAAGCTCCGCCTCCCAGGTTCACGCCATTCTCCTGCCTCAGCCTCTCCGAGTAGCTGGGACTACAGGCGCCCGCCACTATGCCCGGCTAATTTTTTTGTATTTTTAGTAGAGACGGGGTTTCACCGTGGTCTTGATCTCCTGACCTCGTGATCCGCCCGCCTCGGCCTCCCAAAGTGCTGGGATTACAAGCGTGAGCCACCGCGCCCGGCCGACTTTTTTTATTACTAATTCAATCTCCTTACTTATTGTTTGTCTGCTCAGATTTTCTATTTTTTCATGATTTAGTCTTGGTGGGGTGCATGTGTCTGGGAATTTATCTATTTCTTATAGGTTATTTGATTTGTTGGCACATAATTGTTCATATTAGTTTCTTACAGTCCTTTGTATTTCCACAGTATCAACTGTAATCTCTTTCATTTCTGATTTTATTTATGTCTTTTCTCCTTTTTCTTCTAGTCTATCTAAAGTTTGATTTCCTATATTTTTAAAAAGCCACTCTTCCTTTTGTTGATCTTTTCTATTTTTTATAGGTTCCGCTTCATTTATTTATGCTCTGATTTTCATTATTTCCTTTCTTCTACTAACTTTGGACTTTTTGTTTGGGATTTTTCTCCTTTTTTAATGTAGGCATTTGTTGGTATAAACTTCCCTCTTAGAACTGCTTTTCCTATAACACATAAGTTTTAGAATACTGCATTTATATTTTCATTTGTCCCAAAATATGTTCTAATTTCCCTTTTAATTTCATCTTTCATTCAGTTGTTGTTTAAGAGATCTTGTTTAATTTCCACATACTTGAGAATTTTTATAAATTGCTGCTATCATTGATTTATAGTTTTATACCTTGTGGTCAGAAAGGATACTTTATGTAATTTCAGTCTTAAATTTGTTGAGATGTGTTTTGGGGCCTAAGATGTGATCTAGATTAGAGTATGTTTCATATGCGCTTGATAACAATGTGTGTTCTGTTCTGCTGGGTGCGATATGTCAGTTACATTCTTTTGGTTTAAAGTATAGTTCCAATGCTATGCTTTCTTATTGGTTTTATTTCTAGGTAGTGTGTCCTTTGTTATAGGGTATTTAAGTTGCTGCTTTTATTGTATTGCAGTCTATCTCTCCCTACAAATCTATTTGTATTTTTTTATATATTTAGGTGATCAGAGTTGGTTGTGTATATAGTTACAATTGCTATATCTCCTTAATGAATCAGTTCATTTATCATCATATAAAGACCTTCATTGTTTTATTATACAGTTTGAGTTAAAGTACATTTTATTTGATATAAATATCCACTACCCCGATCTCTTTGGTTTTCATTTTCAGCCTGGTATATCTCTTTTCATCCTTACATTATCAAGCACTGTATGTCCTTAAATGTGAAGTTAATCTCTTTTAGGCAGCATATAGTAGGGAATTTTAAAAAATTCATTCAGCCACTCTATGTCTTCTGATTGAAGAATTTAATTAATTTACATTCAAAATAATTATTGATACATGAGGATTTACTACTACCATTTTATTAAGTTTTAAATTGTTTTACAGATCTATTTTATGTTTTTTTCTTTCTTGCTGTCTTCCTTTGTTACTAGATGATTTTCTCTTCTGAGATGCTTTAGTTCCTTACTTTTTATCTTTTATGTGCCTACTATAGGGTTTTGCCTTGTGGTCACATAAAACATAAGACATCTTACATAAAACATTTAGTTATAATAGACTATCTTAAGCTGATAATATCTTGATCACAGTTTTAAAAACTCCTTTTCTCTACTATGCACTTTTTATGTTTTAGATGATGCAATTTACATATTTTACACTCTGTAATTTTTAACAAATGATTGTAGCTATTATTATTTTTAATAATTTTGTCTTTTATTCTTTATACTAAAGATAGAGGTGATTTATATGCCACCATGACAGTATTACTTTTCAAAATGTGACTGTTTACTTACTTTTACCATTGAATGTTATAGTTTTTGTTATCATGTTGCTAATTAGCATCTTTTTCTTTCAGCTTATTAAAATACTTTTAGTATTTCTTCAAAGACAGGTCTGGTAATGATAAACTCTCTCAGTTATTTTTTCTGGTAAAATCTTTATGTCTCCATTTCTGAAGGACTGCTACGCTGGGTACACTATTTTGAGTACAGCTTTTGTCTTCAGTGCTTTGAATGTATCATCCCACTCTCTCCTGGTCTACAAGGATTTTGCTGAGAAATTCATTGCTAGCCTTATTGAAATTCCCTTATATGTCATTTGCTTTTCTCTCTTGTTGTTTTCAGGATGCTCTATTTGTCTTTTGTTCATTTGATTTTAATATGTCTTATTGTAGTCTTGGTTAAATTGAATCTTATTGGTGATATTTGATTTTCTTGTGCTTGGATATTGAATGGTTAGGCTGTGTGTCCCCATCTAAATCTTATCTTAAATTAAAATCCCCATAATCCCCACATGTCAAGGGAGAGACCAGGTGGAGGCAATTGGATCATGGGGGCGGTTTCCCCACTGCTATTCTCATGATAGTGAGTGAGTTCTCACAAAATCTGATGGTTTTCTAAGTTTGGTAGTCCCTCCTGCTTCCATTCTTCTTCCGGCTGCCTTGTAAAGAAGGTACCTTGCTCCCCCTTCACCTTCCACTATGATTGTAAGTTTCCTGAGGCCTCCCCAGCCATGCTGAACTGTGAGTCAATTAAACCACTTTCATTAATAAATTACCCAGTCTTGGGCATTTTTTATACAGTGTGAAAACAGACTAATATGGATATTTATATCATTCCCCAGATTTGGAAAGCTTTCTGCTATTATTTTTTAAAATATGCTTTCTACCCCTTTGTGTCTCTCCTCTCCTCTTGAACTTCTATAATTTAAAAGTTAGCATTTTTATTGTTGTCTGTCCCATAAATCCTGTAAGCTTTATTCACTCTTTTTAATTTTTTTCTCCTCTGACTGCATATTTTCAAATAACGTCTTTGAGTTCACAGATTATTTCTTCTGCTCAATGAATTTTGCTGTTGACATTCTCTATTACATATTTCATTTAATTCATCGTATCTTTTAGCTCCAGAATTTGATTTTTTTAATATAATTTTAATCTCGCCATTAAATTTCTAGTTTATTTATTGTTTTCCTAATTTTGTTGACTTGTTCCTCTATATTTTCTTAAAGTTTCCTGAGCTTTCTTAAGCAATTATTTTGAATTTTTCCAGACAGTTTGTGTATCTCTATTTCTTTGGGCTCAGCTACTGGGAAAATATTTTGTTCTTTTGATAGTGTTACATCTCTTTGGTGTTCATGTTTCTCACTGTCTTCATTGGTGTGTGAGCATTTTGTGGAGCAGTTAATCTCTTCCAGACTATGGACTATTTTCATTGTGGAATAACTTTACCCTGTGAGTGGTGGGAGAGTAAAAGGGCATTTGTTGGGTTGGATGCAGCAGTTCTAGCACCAACGAGGACACAGCTGTGTAGTCTTTGCAGTTCTGTCAGGTAAGGTCAGAGTTCACAAATATTTCAGGGATCCTCAGCCACCAATGCTGTGGATGTTCACAGTGAGGGTGAGTGTTGAGGTCTTCAGTGACAATCCTGCTAACTTCTCCCAATTTATTTTTCTTCCACTCGAAACCTATGGCCAAAGGGATTGCTCTTGGCACTGGATTGAGCTTATAGGCTTACTTGTAGTGGCAGTATCTGATTGCCTGATGAAGAATAATGCCCCTAGAGATGCAACACAGCTGATGTCTGAAGCACAGGCATGCCTGGAGAGTCTACAGTTCTGTGGTCTGGGGTGGTAATAACACTGGTGCCTTAGAAGCAGGACCCTGTTGCTGCATTGGAAATAGTATGTGAGGCATGAATGTTAGTGAAGCAGCCAGGGAGCCAAGAATGGGAGCACGGGTGTATGCAGAGCTATAGTGTTTACAAGATCAAACTCATTGTTTAGCCGAGCCACTGCCTAGATCACAGACACATCCGGTGAAAGCTTGGCCTCAGGATTTGGAATGCAAACTAGCTTGCAATGATGATGGCTCTGGTGTCTGGGATGTGAATGGTCTGAGTGCAGCCATGGGGCCTAGGTTTGGATTGTAGTATTAACAGGCTGACTGCGGCTCCAGTGTTAGGGCATGTATAGGTTGGAAGAGATAGTGGCTGCTTTCTCATAGTGGCTCAATCTCAGCCACTTCTTGGGGGTAGGAAAGATGTGCAACCACATCATCCTCTCGTCAGTTTCTCAGTGTGAGTGGCTGTTGGACACATCAGTGATAAAAGATGCCAGTATCTTCTGTGGAGAGGCCACTGGGGACCACAGTAGTTCCTTCTATGTGGCTGATGCTAATAGCCTCTATTTCTTCTTCATTCCTAGTCATCTTTTGGCATCTCTTATCAATGATCCTTTCTATGTTGATATTCTCCATGTTTTATTTCTCCTACACTCTATTGCTAAAGATCCTTTAATGAGCTTTTGAGCCCTCTCTGGGTTATTTCTGTTTATGGATAGCTGTCTGTATTTGCATTTTGTTTGTGAGAGGATGAAGGCTAGTATCTCCCATTCTGCTCTCTCCATGGTGCTACTATCCAAACTGATCCCAAGCCTGTTTTGCTGGAGGTATTTTCAAGAGACACAAGAGCCAACTTAAAGAGCTCCCAATGGTCACAGCTAGAAAAATTTGACCAAAAAAATTAAAAAGCAATGGATTATAACCCATAGTATAAAATAAATATCCATGAGCCCATACTAACATAAGCAAATAATTGCATAATTAATAAATAAAAGAGACAAATTTCCTCTGCAGAAAAATGCCAAATAATTTGTATACTTACTCTACCCTCAATAATTAAGATCAAATCTTGAACTCCTTTTTTTTTTTCTTTTTTTCTAAGACAGGGTCTCAGTCTGTCACCCAAGCTGAAATGCAATGGCACGATTTTGGCTTACTGCAACCTAGTATCCCAAGTTCAAATGATCCTCCTGCCTCAGACTCTCAAGTAGGTGGGACTACAAGCATGTGCCACCAGAGCTGGCTAATTTTTGTATATTTTATAAAGACGGGTTTTTGCCATATTGCCCAGGCTGGTATTGAACTCCTAGACTCAAGCGATCCACCCATCTCGGCCTCCCAAAGTGCTGCGATTATAGGCGTAAACTACTGCACCTGGCCCTAAAACCCTGAACTCTTTAAGAATAAGAAACACATAATCAATTCCATCCAAAGACTATGGTATAGAAGGGGAAAAAGAGTAACCTCACAATGGAGGAATCTGACAAACGCTGTCTGTTTTCAAGGTAATCATCAGCTGTGACGAAACATGTTGATAATATATACTTTCTTATTTTTCATTTAAAATTTTTATTTTATTTTATTTTATTGATTTTTTTTTATTATTATACTTTAAGTTCTAGGGTACATGTGTACAACGTGCAGGTTTGTTACATATGTATACGTCTGCCATGTTGGTGTCCTGCACCCATTAACTCATCATTTACATTAGGAATATTTCCTAATGCTATCCCTCCCCGCTTCCCCACCCCACAACAGGACCCGGAGTGTGATGTTCCCTTTCCTGTGTCCAGGTGTTCTCATTGTTCAATTCCCACCTATAAGTGAGAACATGCAGTATTTGGTTTTCTGTCCTTGCAATAGTTTGCTCAGAATGATGGTTTCCAGCTTCATCCATGTCCCTACAAAGGACATGAACTCATCCTTCTTTATGGCTGCACAGTATTCCATGGTGTATATGTGCCACATTTTCTTAATCCAGTCCATCATTGATGGACATTTGGGTTGGTTCCAAGTCTTTGCTATTGTGAATAGTGCCACAATAAACATATGTGTGCATGTGTCTTTATAGTAGCATGATTTATAATCCTTTGGATACATACCCAGTAATGGGATGGTTCTAGATCCTTGAGGAATTGCTACACTCTCTTCCACAATGGTTGAACTAGTTTACAGTCCCACCAACTGTGTAAAAGTGTTCCTATTTCTCCACATCCTCTCCAGCACCTGTTGTTTCCTGACTTTTTAATGATGGCCATTCTAACTGGTGTGAGATGGTATCTCATTGTGGTTTTGATTTGCATTTCTCTGATGGCCAGTGATGATGAGCATTTTTTCAGTTATGCCATCATAAAAATGGTACTTTACCTCCCAGGTTTTCCTCCCAAAAACGCAGAATTTTCATCTGACCATGAAGAAAATACCAGGCAAATTCCAAAAGAAGGTAATTCTACAAAATACCTAAAAAGCACTTCTTAAAACTGTCATCATCAAAAATAAGAAAAATCTGAGAAACTCTCACCACCTAGGACACACAACAACTAAATGTAATGCGGTATCCTGGATAGTGTACTATAACAGAAAAACTATTTTAGGAAAAACTAAGAAAACCTAAATAAAGTATAAGTGTAGTTAATAATAACATGTGTGTCAATATTGGTTTATTAATTCTAGCAAATTTACCATACTAATGTAAGATGGAAATAATGTTTAAAATTGGATGTGTGATATATCAGATCTCTGTAAAATCTTTTTCATTTTCCTGTAATTTAAAACTATTTTTTAAAAGAAAGTCAAATTTAAATAATGGAAAACATTTACTGAAGATAATTGAAGCAAAACATACAAATAACCAAGGGAATGAAAATTAAGTGAAGATATAAAAAATGTCAAGTAGAAAGTGGTTAGAATAAAACTCAAGCAAAGAAAATCCAACTTACATGCAATTGCCGATATGAAGACAAAAATCATAACAATGAAACTAATATTTAAAACTGTAATCCAAGGAAACATTTCTGAAAATAAAAGAAGACCTGAATTTACCCATTAAAAAAGGTTTACAATATACTGGGTAAAACTAACCCAGAATGGAAGATAGAGATTCCAAGATGGCTGAATAGGAACAGCTCCAGTCTACAGCTCCCAGCGTGAGTGATGCAGAAGACGGGTGATTTCTGCATTTCCAACTGAGGTAATGGGTCCATCTCACTGGGGCTTGTCAGACAGTGGGTTCAGGACAGTGCGTGCAGCCCACCGAGCGTGAGCCAAAGCAAGGTGAGGCATTGCCTCACCCAGGAAGTGCAAGGGGTCAGGGAATTCCCTTTCCTAGCCAAGGGAAGCTGTGACAGGTGGCACCTGGAAAATTGGGTCACTCCCACCCTAATACTGTGCTTTTCCAATGGTCTTAGCAAATGGCACACCAGGAGATTATATCCCACGCCTGGCTCTGAGGGTCCTATGCCCACAGAGCCTCGCTCAATGCTAGCATAGCAGTCTGAGATCAAACTGCAAGATGGCAGCAAGGCTGGGGGAGGGGTGCCCGCCATTGCCGAGGCTTCAGTAGGTAAGAAAAGCAGCCTGGAAGCTCCAACAGGGTGTAGCCTGCCACAGCTCAAGGAGGCCTGCCTGCCTCTGTAGACTCCACCTCTGGGGGCAGGGCATAGCTGAACAAAAGGCTGCAGACACTTCTGCAGACTTAAATGTCCCTGTGTGACAGCTTTGAAGAGAGTAGTGGTTCTCCCAGTAGAGAGTTTGAGATCTGAGAACGGACAGACTGGCTCCTCAAGTGGGTCCATGATCCCCGAGTAGCCTAACTGGGAGGCACCTCCCAGTAGGGGCCGACTGACACCTCACACGGCTGGGTGCTCCTCTGAGACGAAGCTTCCAGAGGAATGATCAGGCAGCAACATTTGCTGTTCTGCAATATTTGCTGTTCTGCTGCCTCCCCTGGGGATACCCAGGCAAACAGGGTCTGGAGTGGACCTCCAGCAAACTCCACCAGACCTGCAGCTGACAGTCCTGATTGTTAGAAGGAAAACTAACAAACAGAAAGGACATCCACACCAAAATCCCGTCTATACGTCACCATCATCAAAGACCAAAAGTACATAAAAACACAAAGATGGGGAGAAACCAAAGCAGAAAAGCTGAAAATTCTAAACATCAGAGCACCTCTTCTCCTTCAAAGGAACGCAGCTCCTCGTCAGCAACGGAACAAAGCTGGATGGAGAATGACTTTGATGGGTTGACAGAAGAAGGCTTCAGATGATCAAACTTCTCTGAGCTAAAGGAGGATGTTCAAACCCATGGCAAAGAAGCTAAAAACCTTGAAAAAAGATTAGGCAAATGGCTAACTAGAATAACCAGTGTAGAGAAGACCTTAAATGACCTAATGGAGCTGAAAATCACGGCATGAGAACTACGTGACGAATGCACAAGTTTCAATAGCTGATTCGATCAAGTGGAAGAAAGGGTATCAGTGATGGAAGATCAAATGAATGAAATGAAGCGAGAAGTTTAGAGAAAAAAGAATAAAAAGAAACGAACAAAGCCTCCACGAAATATGGGACTATGTGAAAAGACCAAATCTACGTCTGATTGGTGTACCTGAAAGTGATGGGGAGAATGGAACCAACTTGGAAAACACTCTTGAGGATATTATCCAGGAGAAATTCCCCAATCTAGGAAGGCAGGCCAACATTCACATTCAGGAAATACAGAGAACGCCACAAAGATACTCCTTGAGAAGAGCAACTCCAAGACACATAATTGTCAGATGACCTCTAACTCAACTGTAATTATAGTAGTATTATAATAGTAATAATAATAATATAATAATTATTAAATCACTCCACCTCATAAGCAAACTGTTTCACATCTGTATGTAAGAGAGACCATTTCCTTTCCTATTGATCTGGGGCAAGGCCTATTTTGATCATAACATGAAACAGAGTTCTTGGTAAGCAATAGATTCAATGAGACCAACTCAGGGAATTTGGCAAGGTTTATGGGTCTCTAAATGATGAACATTTTAGCCAGTGAATGGTGGGAGTGGGGAGGTCTCTAGGGAGCCTTGTGCCTTGAAATGTAATGAGTTTCTCTGGGGAGAAATTCATTAGGAAATGAGAAAGCAAATGCTCTGTCAAGAGGAAGCTGTCAAAACTATTACTTTGTATTAATCAGCAGACTTGATTTTTCATTAAGAAACAAGAGAAAATGTTTTCTCTGGCCAGGCAACTCTTTCAACAGCAGACTGATGGTTTTAATAAGCCAAAGTATTTAGAGGTCTAGTTACTGATTGGCCTGCCTCAAGAGGTTTGCAGAATATCTGAGTTAGGAAAATATAAAATATGTTTTATCACTATAGGAAAAAAGTTGCTATTCTTAAGTAGCATTGTCTTACAGTTTAGAGTTAGGTGTGTGACATTTGGAAAATATCTTTACCTCTCTGAGCTTTACTTTTCTCCTCTACAAATGAAAATAACATTTATCACATGGAGGTACTTTCTGAGTTTAAAATGACATAGGTAAACTACTTAGCACAAAAGTGATAAACATAGCTGAGCCAGAATTGGAGAACCAGTCTGTCTCACTACAAACCTGTGCTCTTAGCCTTTACCTTCTATTGTCTCTACTTTCATGGAGAATTGTCAAGAAGATGACGGATGAATACAAGAATAAAAGTATGAAGGTCAGTATAAATATAAATTTGAAAGCCTGCCAGGATACATACAGGATTTTATATCAGAATGAAAGGCTTTTGATAGTGATTTGAAAAAGAAAAGAAAGAGCTTCCTCAGAGTGGAAGAGATATCTCTTTTGTTCATGGCTCTATCTCTAGTTCCATAGTGCGTAATGCTGGCTTATTATATGTGTTTGTTGAAAGGATGGCACATAACGAAGCACCTATCAAAGAAAAAAACACATTTGAGAGAATAGTCCTTTCAAGACTAAGCTTTTTAAAGGTGATGACCTCATTAGCTTTCAAGTTTTAGCACACACCAAAAAAACTTATACCTTAAGGAAACTCCTTTATTGTTGTGGGTGATTTTGAACTCAGCACAGAATGTGAACAGTAGAAAAAAAATCACTGTTAAAGGTATTATGCCCGCATGCATTCGGTATTTGGGCTTAAAACCTAGATGATGGGTTGACAGGTGCAGCAAACTACTGTGGCGCAGGTGTATCTATGTAACAAACCTTCACCTTCAGCACATGTATCCCAGAACTTAAAATAAAATTTTTAAAAAGGATATTATGGCTTGACACACAAAAGTAACCTATATGTCCAGAAAGAAATTATTTGGTTATCCTTTATTGGATCGGACCTATTAATTGTAAACATATTATAATTACATACGTAACTACAAAATCATGCCCCTGCCATACCTAAAGTAAAAAAACGGCTTCCCGTCAATCTTGGGATAAAGGCCAAATGCTTACTGTGGTCTCCAAGGCCCCACTCACTTCTCTGGATGCTCTGATGCCATTCTTACCCCTTTCCTTGCTCCAGTTATATCAACCCTTCAGTTGCTTAATATGCCAGTCTCCTTCCCACCTCAAGGACTTGGTGTGTGTTGTTCCTTTCAACTAATCAGTTCCAATATAGTCTCTTTCAGGATTTCAGCACAGAGATCACTTCCTTACGGAATCATCTTCTGACACATCAGATTAATTCAGGTCACCTTCCTATAAATTCTCAACGTACAATGGACTTAAGAAGTATTCATCACAGTAATTACATATTTTTACTCTCCCTTTTTTTGTGACACTAGAATGTTAATCTTTATCATGGAGATGATATAAAAATATGTTACGTTTTACTAATTCCTTTACTATACATGCAAAAAAAATTCTCTAATTTCCAACACTAACCCCTTGCTTACACTGCCCATGTGTCTCCTCTTTCTCCATCTTCTTCCTTTTCTGTATCTTGTTTACCCTTTTTTTTTTTTTTTTTTTGTCTACTACCTATCAGGGAACTAGTAACCCCCTGCACACACCGTCTCTCACTCTTGGGACAATGAACCATTCAAGTTAATGACTGCTTTTCCCATCTGACAGAAAAGCAAACTAAAGCCTAGAAGTCCAGTCACATAATTAAAGCAGCACAGAGAGCAGGCTCTGAGACAGGGTCTGGAACACAGGGATGTGTGGCTTCAAGGCCATCATGTTCTCTTTCCAGCCTCTACACACTGTATAGTGCCCACCTATCATAAAGAACACCCTCAGAGCACTGCCATTGTATGAATCATTCCTTTGGGGGCCTGCACCCTTACTTGCCTGTGTTATTTGGGGTGGGTGGGCGGGTCACAAGGTAGAAAGTTTCAGCAGAGTGAAGAATATGTCATACACTTTAAAAATGTTTTCCTCATGAGCCAGAAGTAGGTGTTTGATGTATATGTTACCAAAGAATCACAGAATGTGACAAGTGGAAGAAAACCTGGTGATTTGATCTCACCCTTTGTTTCAGAAATAAAAAACCTAGTCTCAGATATATTATATATCTAGTCCAAGGACACTGACTAAATGAGAGGAAATGAACTTAAGACTTACAATGCTAAAGTTTAAATTTTCTTTTGTGTCATGTTTTGTCCCACATCTCTTGTTAGTGAATGAACGGTAAGTCAAAAGAATTTTTTTAAAGGGAATTAGGTCAGTTTCCAGACCATCTGATGATTTTGGAATGCCTATTGTAGTGTAGGTATTCAGTTTCTAATTCATATCAAAAAGCGTTTTAACCATGAAGGAAAAAGGAAAAACAAGTGCCACGCATTCTTGTTCTCATTACTGCCACCAAATATCATGGCCTTTTGTTGCCCATTTGCTGGTCAGAACTTCTGATGTACTGCCCAGCATATAGTTGTGCTTACCAAGCAATATGAAAAACTGAATTTAGTCTGTCTTGGTACAAGCCCTTTATCCCCTCTGGAATCATTCATACTTGCTTCTAATGCAGAAACACTTCAACCAAGTAGACATATTCTATTGTTTTTCCTTCAAGAATAAGTTTTATACTTTATAAATTTTATAAATTCTTTCTCTGGCCACCATTTCATGTAAATTTATGAGATCCAAAAATGCCTAAAATTGAAAAGTAGGTCTCTGGATGGAAGCTGTTGTGGGCATCACTCAGAATTTATTATTTATGTTGTATGTTAGTCAGTCCATAAACCAGCACTAAGATCTTGGACTTAATCCTAGCACTCCCTCTCGGGGGCCAAAGCGTGGCACAAGTATAGGCACCACTAGTGTACAAGACACTGCATCTATCGTCTTCATTCCAGGGCCCTATCCTTCATATCCAGAGGTGTCACCAGTCTGAGATCATTAATATTCTAACAATAATTTCTTTCACAATTTCTTAATTTGACTGGAGAGACTGTTTCATTGAGCTATTGGAAGCAGGAGTTGAAGGAAGGTAAATGTATCCATAAAAATTAAAATGAAGTATTTAAAAAATAAAATAAATAAATCTTAATTTCTTAGTAGGAAATGCTAAAGTTACTAGGAGTTTTGGTATCCCTCAGAAAAAATAATCATTTGAATTTTGTGTCCTTCAACCTGAAGACGAAATACACACAGAGATATTTATAAAAATATATAAATATATATAGTAAGTTAGGTAGATTGAGATACATATATATGTTTTGTGAATACTAGAAATAACAAAATTAGGTATTTAAGTGATGCCACTGATTTGCATGATAAAAAGAGAAAAAAAATTAGAAATGAACATGGAAGAATGTTCAGTCTTGCAGATAAACTTAAATTAAAACAATGAGGTTACATTTCATTGCTATTGCACAGATAAACTTTCAAAATAGATCACAAGTGCCAGTGACAGCAAGGTTGTGGTAAAATTTATAAACTCAAGAAATTTTTAATGTAATTACCATATGGGTCTATCATTTTGAAAAGCAATATATCAATGTATGTCAAGAGAAATAAAGATGTCTCAGTAATGCCATTCTCACCAATTGTCCTAGAGAAGTTATTTATTTAGGCTTTTCCCCCTTTCAATTAAAATATTGACTGTGTTGTCAGTTATACAAATATGGGAAATAATTAAAATATCCAACACTATGGTATATCCCTAATTGGAATGTTATATAGGTATTAAAACTACCTTAAAAATGCTGGATGGAGGCAAGATAGCCAACTAGACATAGCTAGGAGGAACATCTGCCACTGAAGGATCAGGATACTGTGAAGACTGGCACACTCTGAGCAGATCTTTAGAGGGAGGGCATTGAGAGTGGATGCAGGGAGGGCACAGATGCCAGGCTGAAGGGGGAGGAAGCTAGGAACATTGAATGGGGCTACTGTGCACCAGAACTAGTTTCTGGCCCCCAACAAGTCCTGGGAAAGAGGTGACTTGAGGAGACAAGGAGCAACCAGCTCTCACCATGGACCTCTGGAATTCTGGCAGCAGGAGACCCCACAACCCCCATGGACACGTGAGCTGGCAGGGAGAACTGCTTAGAGAGGTAGTAGAGGCAGAACTTCAGCCTGTGCACAGCCCAGAAGGTTTGGTGCCAGGCATCTCTGGGGAATGGCCAGGTATGCCATCCCCCAAGGCTTGCCATGCTCCCCTAGGAGTCTTAAACCATAGAGGAATTTATGAGCATGAACAGAGTAGGGTAAACTTGTCTGTGAGATGGGGCCGAGCATCCTTCTGTCTGCTGGCTTCTCCCAGGGTCCCAACCTTGCTGTGCCTGCTTGCAGTGCAGCCTTGGATGCCCAACCAGGGTGCCTCCTAGGGGTGCTGCCACCACCAGCACTGCCAATGCCCACACAGATACCAGCAGGCCCAGCCCACCAGTGCCCCACCCAAGCCAATGAGTGTACACCCCTATGTGCTGTGGCTGCTGCTGACACATGTGAATGAAGACAGATCTTGATGACATTACTGGACAAATCACCTTGGTTGCCATCACCCTTTGGAGTGTTGTGGCCAGTGGTCTGGGAACACTTCAGCCCCTCCAATGCAGCAGGTTCCCAAACTTGAGGGGCCAGTGAACAAAGCCAGGAGCCCAATACCAACTTCCAGAGTTAAAGCATAAATACTTGGAGTACTGAGCTGAGCCGTGACTCCCCAAAAATTTATCAGAAATGAAGTCAGTCAAATGAACCCACCTTATACCACAATTAAACCCCTAAGGACATCAAATAAGATAAAATCAAAAACATAAAATAAAAATCCAAAGGACAGCAACTTCAAAAACTGAAGGAAGATCATCAGCCCACACAGATGAGAAAGAACCAGCACAAGAACTTTGGCAACTCAGAAAGCCCGAGTGTCTTCATTTGATTATATTGATAGGAACAAAGATCATTGATATTCAGGAGGAAGTTGTAACCCAATTCAAGATTCTAAGGAATGCGACAAAACAATACAGGAGATAAAAGATGAAATGGCCATTTTAAGAAAGAGCCAAACCAAACTAGTAGAACTGAAAAGCTCACTTCAAGAATTTCAGAATACAATCACAGGTATTAACAGCAGAATTCACCAAGCTGAGGATAGAATCTCAGAGCTATTACAGAAGACCAGATTACTGAAGCAACTCAGTCAGACAAAAATAAAGACAAAACAATAAATAAGAATGAACAAAACCTCCAAAAAATATGGGAGTATGTAAAGAGACAAAATCTAGATGCATTGCTGTCCCTGAAAGACAGGGAGAGAAAGCAAGAAACTTGAAAACATATTTCAGGATATTGTCCATCAAAATTTCTCTAACCTCTCTAGAGAGGCCAATATTCAAATTCAGGAAATGCAGATAACTCATGCAAAATACTATACAAGACAATCCTCAAGACATATCGAAGAATCTTCAAGGTCAAAATGAAAGAAAATATATTAAAGGCAGCTAGAGAAAAGTAGTAAGTCACCTATGAAGGGAACTCCATCAGGCAAACAGCAGATCTTTCAGCAGAAACCTCATAAGCTAGATGAGAATCGGGTCTATATTAAGCCTTCTTAAAAGAATTTTCAAACAAGGATTTCATACCCAGCCAAACTAAGTTTCATAAGAGAAAGAGAAATAGGATCTTTTTTAGACAAGTAAATGCTAAGGGAATTCCTTATCATCATACTTGCCTTATGAGAGGTCTTGAAGAGAGTGCTAAACATGGAAAGGAAAGAACATGACCAGCCACTACCAAAACACAAGTACATAGACCAGTGACATTATAAAGGACCACACAAAGAGGTCTGCATAATAACCAGTTAATCAAATGATAACAGAACAAATCCACTCATATCAATACTAACATTGAATGTAAATAGACTAAATGCCCAGAGTGACAAGTTGAATAAAGAAGCAAGACCCAAATATATGCAGTCTTCAAGAGACACATCTCACATGCAATAATATGGATAGACCCAAAGTATAGGGATGGAGAAAAATTCTTCCAAGCAAACAGAAAACAGTGAAAAAGCAGGGATTGCTATTCTAATTTCAGACAAAAGAGACTTTAAACCAACAAAGATCAACAAAAGGCAAAGAAGGGCATTACATATTGGCAAAAGGCTCAATTCAACAAGACAAACTATCCTAAACTTATATGTACTCAATACAGGAGCATACAAATTCATAAAGCAAGTTCTTAGAGACCTAGAAAGAGACTTAGATTTGCACGCAATAATTCTGAGAGACTTCAACACCCCACTGACAATATTAGACAGATCATCAAAGCAGAAAACTAACAGATATTCAAGACCTGAAATTGACACTTGATCAAATGGACTTAATGGACTTCTATACAACACTCCACCCAAAGGCAACAGAATATACATTCTTCTCATCTTCACATGGCACATACTCTAAAATAGACTAAACAATCAGACATTAACAATCCTTAGAAAATTCAAAATAAAAAAATGAAATCATACTAACCACATTCTTATTCTGTAGTGCAATAAAAATAAAGATCAGTATTAACAAAATTGCTCAAATCCATACAGTTACATGGATATTAAACAATCTGGTCCAGATTAACTTTTGGATAAATAATGAAACTAAGACAGAAATAAAGAAATTATTTGAAACTAATGAGAACAAGGATACAACATGTCAGAATCTCTGGGACACAGCAAAAGTGGTGTTAAGAGGGAAGTTTATAGCACTAAACGTTCACATCAAAAAGTTAGAAAGATTTCAAATTAACAACCTAATAACTTTCCTAGAATAACTAGAGAAATAATAGCACACCAACTCTGAAGCTAGCAGAAGACAAGAAATAGCCAAAATCAGTGCTGAACTGAAAAAAAAATTGAGACACGCAAAAAAATTCAAAAGATAACAGATCCAGCAGTTGGTTCTTCGAAAAAATTTGTAAGACAGACCACTAGCTAGACTATTTTTAAAAAAGGGGGAGAAAATGCAAATACACACAGTCAGAAAATGACAAAGGGGACTTTACCCCTGACCCCACAGAAGTACAAAAATCACTCAGAGATTACGTGAACACCTCTGTGCTCATAAGCTAGACAACCCAGAAGAAATGGATGAATGCCTGGACACACACAACCTCTCAAGACTGATCCAAGAAGAAATTAAATCCCTGAATAGATCAATAATGAGTTCCGAAATTGAATCAATCAGAAAAAGTCTACAAACCAGAAAAGGCCCAGGACCAGACAGATTCATAGCCAAATTCTAGCAGATATATAAAGAAGAGTTGGTACCATTCCTATTGAAACTATTTCAAAACATTGAAGGGGAGGGACTCCTCCCCAGCTAATTCTGTGAGGCCAGCTTCATCCTGATACCAAAACCTGGCAGAGACACAACATCAACAACAAAACCTTTAGGTCAATATCCTTGAATATCAATGCAAAATTCCTCAACAAAATACTGGCAAATCAAATCCAGCAGGACATCAAAAAGCTTATCCACCACGGTCAATTAGGCTTTATCCCTGGGATGCAAGGCTGGTTTAACATATGCAAATCAATAAATGTAATTCATCAAAAAAACAGCGCTAAAAACAAAAACCACATGACTACCTCAATAGATGCAGAAAAGGGTCTGAGTGCGGTGGCTCATGCCTGTAATCTCAGCAGCTTGAGAGGCTAAGGTGGGCAGATTGCTTGAGCCAAGAATTCAAGACCAGCCTGGGCAACTTCATCTCTACAAAAAATTAAAAAATTAGCCAGGCATGGTGGCATGCACATATAGTCCCAGCTACTTGCTACTCGGGAGAACTAGGTGGGAAGATCACTTGGGCCTAGAAGGTCAAGGCTGCAGTGAGCCACAAACACACCACTACGCTCCAACATGGATAACAGAGAGAAGCTTTCTCAAAAACAAAAAGATGCAGAAAAGGCTTTTGATAAAATAGAACATCGCTTTGTCAATGAAAAGAGTCAAACTCTAAAATATTTGAAAAGGTTTATTCTGAGCCAAATATGAGTGACCATGGCCCATGACACAGCCCTCAGGAGGTCCTGAGAATATGTGCCCAAGATAGTCAAGGTGCAGCTTGGTTTTATACATTTTAGGGAGGCATGAGACATCAATCAAATACATTTAAGAGAGGTTGGTTTGGTCCAGAAAGGCAGGACAACTCAAACTGGGGTGGCTTCCATGCTATAGGTACATTTAAACATTTTTCTGGTTGACAATTGGTTGAGTTTGTCTAAAGACCTGGGATTGATAGAAAGGAAGTGTTCAGGTTAAGATAAAAGATTGTGGAGACCGAGATTCCTTTGAAGTCTTATAGTGGCTGCTCTTAGAGACAACAGATGACAAGTTTCCTAGTCAGATCTTTAAAAGGTGCTAGACTTTTAGTTAATCTCTTTAGAACTGGGAAGAAAAAGATCTAGCTATGTTAATAGAGATTCTTACAGATGCAGATTTTCCCCCACAAAGGACTGCTTTGCAGGGCCATTTCAAGATATGGCAAAGAAAGGTGTTATGGGGTAAAATATTTTGATTTTCTTCTTCCTCTCGTAATGTTATGCCAGAATCAGGTTGAAAAGTAAGTCACGATATATAGGGTTAAGTAAGACTCATCTGATGAGAATTTATGATTTGTAGGGTATGAATCCCTAGACCATTTAGATAGGAATTTAGACGAGATAAAATAATCAGAGTTTAGTCTTCAATATGTTCAAAACATTCAATAAACTAGGCAATGAAGCAACATACTTCAGCCATCTATGACAAAACCACAGCCAACATCATACCAAATGGGAAAATGTTGGAAGCATTTGAAAACTGGAACAAGACACCCATGGTCTCTGTCACCCTTCCTATTCAACATAATGCTAGAAGTCCTTGCCAGAGCAATCAGGCAGGAGAAAGAAATAAAAGGCATACAAATAGGAAGAGAGGAAGTCAAATTATCCTTGTTTGCAGATAACATGATTCTATATCTAGAAAACCCCATAGTCTTGGCCCCAAACCTCCATTAGCTGATGATATGGTTTGGCTGTGCTCCCATACAAAATCTCATCTTGAATTGTACTCCCCATAATCCCCATAGGTCAAGGGCAGGACAAGGGGGAGGTAATCAGATCATGGGGGCTGTTTCCCTGATGCTGTTCTTTTCTTTTTCTTTCTTTTTTTTGAGATGGAGTCTCACTCTTTTTGCCCAGGCTAAAGTTCAGTGGCAAAATCGCAGCTCGCTGCAACCTCCACCTCCTGGATTCAAGTGATTCTCCTGCCTCGGCCTCCCCAGCAGCTGGGACTGTAGGCACGCACTACCACGTCTGGCTAATTTTTTGTGTTTTTACTAGAGACAGGATTTCACCATGTTGGCCAGGCTGGTCTCGAACTCTGGACGTCAAGTAATCTGCCTGCCTCGGCCTCTCAAAGTTCTGGGATTACAGGCGTGAGCCACCACGCCCAGTCCCCCATGCTGTTCTCATGATAGTGAGTGAATCTCACAATTTCTGATGCTTTTATAAGCATCTGGCATTTCCCCTGCTTGCACTCACTCCATCCTGCTGCCTGTGAGGAAGGTGCCTGCTTCTCCTTTGCCTTCCACCATAATTGTAAGCTTCCTGAGGCCTCCCAAGCAATGCAGAACTGTGAGTCAATTAAACTTCTTTCCTTTATAAATTACCCAGCCTTGGGTATTTCTTCATAGCAGTGTGAGAATAGACTAATACATGTGATAAACAACTTCAGCAAAGTTTCAGAATACAAAATCAATGTACAAAAATCAGCAGCATTCCTATACCCTAAACACAGGCAAGCTGAGAGCCAAATCAAGAAAACAATACCATTCACAATAGCCACAAAAAGAATAAAACACCCAGGAATACCTCTAACCATGGGGGTGAAAGATTTTGACAATGGGAATTGCATAACATTGCTCAAAGAAATCAGAGATGACACCAATGGAAAAATATCCCATGTTCACGGATAGGAAGAATCAATATTATTTAATTGGCCATACTGCCCAAAGCAATTTATAGGTTCAATGCTATTCCTATTAAACTACCAAGGACATTCTTTATAGAATTAGAAAAAAACTATTTTAAAATTCATGTGGAACCATAAAAGAGCCTGTGATGATTAATATTGGTGTCAACTTCATTGGATTGAAGGATGTAAAGTATTGTTACTGGGTGTGTCTGTGAGGGTGTTGCCAAAGAAGATTAACATTTGAGTCACTGGACTGGGAGAGGCAGACCCACCTTCAATCTGTGTGGGCACCATCTAATCAGCTGCCAGTGCAGCTAGAATAAAACAGGCAGAAGAAGTTGGAGGGACCTGCTGAGTCTTCCAGGCTTCCTCTTTCTCCCTTGCTGGATGCTTCCTGCCCTTGAACATCAGACTCCAAGTTCTTCAGCTTTTGAACTCTTGGACTTATACCAGTGATTTGCCAGGGGCTCTCAGGCCTTTGCTCACAGACTGAAGGCTGCACTGTTGGCTTCCCTACTTTTGAGGTTTTGGGACTCATATTGGCTTCCTTGCTCCTCAGCTTGCAGACGGCCTATTCTGGGACTTCACCTTGTGATCATGTGAGTCACTACTCCTTAATAAACTCCCCTTCATATATACCTCTATCCTATTAGTTCTTTCTCTTTGGAGAACCCTGACTAATACAGAGCCTGAAGAGCCAAGACAATCCTAAGCGAAAAGAACAAAGCTGGAAGCATCACATTATTCTACTTCAAACTATACTACAAGGTCACAGTAACCAAAACAGAATGGTATAGGTCAAAAACCAAGCACATAGACCAATGGAACCAACAGAGAGCCCAAAAATCATGCCACACACCTACAACTATCTGATTTTCTACAATGTTGACGAAAACAAGAAATGGATAAAGGACTCCCTGTTCAATAAATGGTGCTGTGATAACTGGCTAGCCATATGCAGAGGACTGAAACTGGACTTTTCCTTACACCATATACAAAAAGTTAACTCAAGATGGATTAAAAACTTAAATGTAAAACTTAAAACTATAAAAACTCTAGAAGATAACATAGGAAATACCATTCTGTACATAGGAACTGGCAAAGATTTCATAACAGAGACTCCAAAAGCAATTGCAACAGAAACAGAAATTGACAAATGGACCAAATAAAACTGAAAAGCTTCTGCACAGAAAAAGAAACTATCAACAGGGTAAAAAAAACAGTCTACAGAATGGGAGAAACTGTTTGCAAACTGTGGATCTAACAAAGGTCGAATATCCAGACTCTATAAGGAATTTAAACAAACTTACAAGCAAAAACCAAACGACCCACTAAATATTGGGCACAGGACGTGAACAGACACTTTTCAAAAGAAGATGTACACGTGGCCAACAAGCATATAGAAAAATATTCAACATCACTAATAATTAGAGAAACACAAATCAAAACCACGATGAGACAGCATTTCACAACAGTCAGAATGGCTATTATTAAAAAGTCAAAAAATAACATGCTGGTGAGGCTGTGGAAAAAAGGGAATGATTATACACTGCTGGTGGCAATATAAATTATTTCAGTCATTGTGGCAAGCAACTTAGTAATTTCTAGAAGATCTTAAAAGAGAATTGCTACGCAATTCAGCAATCCCATTATTGTATATATACCCAAAGGTATATAAATCATTCTACTATAAAAACATATGCATGCATTCGTTCATTGCACCACTATTCACAGTAGTAAAAGACATAGAATCCATCTAAACACCCAATCAGTGATAGAATGGATAAAGAAAATGTGGTATCTATACACCATGGAAGTCTACACAGCCATAAAAGAGAACAAGATCATGATTTTTGCAGCAACATAAATGGAGCTAGAGACCATTATCCTAAATGAACTAACACAGGAACAGAAAACTAAATACTGCATGTTCTCACTTATAAATGGGAGCTAGATGTTGAGTACATATGGACACAAAGAAGGGAACAATAGACACAGGGGCCAACTTGAGGGTGGAAGGTGGGAGGAGGGTAAGGATCATAAAACTACCTATCAGGTACTACTAATCCCGTTACATGGGTGATGAAATCATCTGCACACCAAATCCTCCTGACACACTATTTATGTATATAACAAACCTGCACATGTATCCCTGAACCTAAAATAAAAAGTTAAAAATGCGACAATACTATCTTAAAATTTTGCAATAGCATGTAAAATACGTATAACATGGAATTTGAAAAGCAGAGTATAAAACTGTATTCATACTCATTATTACAGCCATGCAAAAATATATTTGTCTAAATGTACATGTAAATGTGACTTTATTATTTTATATTGTTAGCATTAGGAATGCTTTTCCTTTTAAATTGTTTATATTATTTTACCAGTTAAAATAGGAAAAAGTAGACTGAATCAGATTCTATTGGCAGGAAATAAAATTATTTTCTCATTGGAGAGGGTATGTATGTAGAAGTTAATGGGCATACGTTTAATAGTCAAAAAACAGTTGAGTTCGTGGCTGTTGCCTGTATTGGAAACTGTGAGACCTTGAACAAATAATCCATATTCTGCAAGTGTCAGTTTTCCCTTATATAAAATTGAGATTTTTTTCTCATAGCCATGGAGATTTGGTGACATAAAGCCTTTATCATGTAGCAAACATTTTGACATATAATCAGTGTTCAAAAAGGGATACCCTTTTTTCACATTTTGGCAGCAACCAATTGTAGGTCACAAAAGTATTATCCAGTAAGTCTTCTTAATGTCAGAATGTCTAAATAAAATGTAAAGAAAAAAAAAGCCTGTTATGCATTTATCTGATAAAACTATTTCATTTGGGGCCTTTCCAAGACAATATATTTTTGTGATTGCAATGTTTTCCCTTTTTCTTTCAGGTAGTTTGAATTTTATAATATACAAGTTTATTGCAACAGAAATGCTTTAATAAAATTAAACCTCAGACTATATCTATGGTTAAAAAGTGGTACTGGAAAATTACATGAAGTAGATTTTTCTATAAGAAATCAAATATCTGAATAGCAAACATATTAATTACAAACAGCTCTTCTCTCTCTGAAATCACATCTTAAATCTCTATGCCTGCATTTGACTTAGTCTTATGAGTTAATGCTCCCTCTCCCCACCCCCTTCCCAGCGAAGCCAAATGCATAAGCAGTTTACTCTTCTTTTCTTCCCAGGGGAGCCTAGTCTATTCATGTGGGCACAAGGAACATAGGTTCCAAAAGATCCCACTGATTCTCCTATCATAGAGAGTTTCTAATACAAAGGTCTATAGAGACATCTTTTAGATTTTCCAATGCAAAGTTTTAACTTGAAAGCTGCGCACATTTGGTCTAGGAGGGCATAACAATGGCTCCCCAACCCTGTTCCTCTTTTCAATATAACCCCACTTAAAAGGAATTCAGTTTCTTTAGCAATAAAAGTATCCCAAGGACCCAAGGTTCTCAAGTGTTCACATCTCAGAAAGACTCCATGTGAGAAGAGCCACTGTAGTTTCTTTTGAACATTCCATTGTTGCCTCTCAGCCCATGTAGATCAGCACTGGCTGGGGACAATCTTTCTAACTTAAGACCTGGGGTGAGACAGAAAAAAAAAATTGATGAGGTTTATCACCTTCCCTTCATGATGTGTCTTGGCAGCAAAGTGACCCAGGCAGTTAAGAAGCATATTGCATGCATAAAAATTTAATGAGCTCTTAGAGACTTTGTGGTCTCCAGTGAGGATTTCTTTGGGAAATTTCTTTATTAACTGGCTTTTATGGGTAAATCTTTTCTGGAATCCCAGTGAAACCTTGCAACACATTTGAGAAGTGAATGTGAACTCACAATCAGAATTTCTTCTAGCCAATTACTGGTGAATGTAACAAAGTTGATTTCTATTTTTTCTACAAAGAAAATTTTATTTTTCTTTAGGAACAAGGGTCAAAATACCTACTGTTTGAGTTACATATCTTCAATGAAGAATTCATGTTTAAAAAACATTCTCAGTCTTGTGTGAACTAATTAGTAACTCCATTTCAAAAGATGCCTTTAAAAATTCATTACATAGTTACCCTATCCACCTTTCATTCATTCACTCAACTCTTTCAGCATCTGCTTGAGTATCTACTATGTGCCAGATATTATTCTAGTAAATGGAAACATTTTTAAACAAAACAGACAAAAATAATCTCTGCCTTTGTGATGCACCCATTTCAAAGGGTAGAGAAAACAAACAGTAAATATTAAAACATATAAATAATATAGTGTGTTAAAGTTGGTAAGTGCTATAGGGAAAATATACAGCCGATAAGAGAGATCAAGTGTGGGATCTTCACTGGGGTGAAGTAGGAGGGTTGTCTAGTGTTAAATAAAGTGGGAAGAGTATGCCTCTCTGAAACTCCGACCTTTCTACAAAAGTTTAAAATAGATAGGAGACCTAGCTATGCATGTATTCAGGAGGTGAATACGCAAGTAGAGATGACAACTGGTGCAGCAGAAGCCTTTAGACAAAAGCATGCCTGATTTGTTCCAAGAACAGCAAGAAAGCTAGTGTGTCTGAAGCCAAGTGAATGAAGAAAATGGCCAGACACCAGGTCAGTGGAGCCACAATGCCACTATTAGGATCTTGATTATTTTACCCTGAGAAAGTGCAGAGCCAATGAAGAGTTTGGGGCAGAGGAGGAATGTCATCTGACTTGTATGTTATAAGATCACTCTGGGTATGGTGAAAGGAATAGCATCACATACTGCAACTTCTAGGAAGTCTTACCCAATACCGCCATCTCAAAGGGGCTGCTCCGTCAGCATACTTCTAACACATTCATATATTCGTTCAACCACATTTACTGACACCAGCACTCTCATAGGAGCAGGAAATAGAGAAACAGACAAGCTGTTGTCATATTTGGACTCTCCAGAATTCAGAACGTCTTCCTATTTGAGAAATACTCCTTTATGTGACACAGGCTCTCACTTCCACACCTCCAAAGAAAAGCTGAGTTAAACATGCTATGCTCAGACAATAGGGGAAGGAAAAATGTGACACTTATATTCTACAACTCATATATAAAAAAAGGACATATTAATTGTCTCTAACCAGAACTCTGGCCAAACTCAACCATTTGCTTAGAGAAAACAAATTATTCTACCTTGTTTCACCATGACTACTTTTTACCAATTGCTTTTTTATTTTCATTTTTATCAACTTCAAGTATTGTTATTTTATAACTGGTCACTTTGGAGAAATATTCTGACGTGCAGTGTTCCTTTCTCCTCTTCTTCCTCTCTTTTCATCTCTCATTAAAATAGATATAGGACAGACCCAGAGAAAAACAATGATGTTACCAAGAAGTTTTCACATTGTGTTGATTTAGGAAAGGTGGTATCTGTTTCTAAATGGTCTTCATTAAGGGTGACTTATGGAGTTTGTGGTTTCGGATGTGTGTCTTTGTTCATCTGGTCAGCCTGGAGTATGCTTGGTTAATAGACCCCTTGTGCTGTTATCTATTGCAGTGTGACAAGTTCTGCCTTGTCTTGTGGGAATGATGCTGACACTTAAATGATGATGATGATGATGGTGATAATAATGTTAATAAAAATAATGATGACAATAGTGATAATAATCTCTGCTACTGCTTCAGACCTCATGTCCCTACACTCTCTGTAGCCTTGTCCTGACCTCTTTGTGCTTCAAGTACTTCTCTATCCCCAAAAGGGACAAGAAACCTTAAATCCATCCACAAAGAACCTCCCTCAAACATTACTACTATATTTTCTCACGGTGCCATTTGTAGAGTGTTTCTCAGTTTTCCATTCTTCTCTTAGCACTAGAGACATAAAAATAGGCATAACATGGTCTCTGTCTTCCACAAGCACTAAGTCTTGTTTAAAGGTCTACTTCCATTAGAGCACTCAGTTTTCAAATGTAAGCAGGGCCTTGTTAAAAACACACATTGCTGGGCCCTACCCCCAGAGGTCTGATTCAGTAGATCTGCAGTGGTACCAAAGAATTTGCTCACTAATAAGCTCCCAAGTGATGTTGATGCTACAGGTCCAGGAAGCATACTTAAAGAACTACGGTGTGAGAGTATGCAAAATACCAGCTGCTTCCACATCCTGGTTAAAGGTTTTCTGTCAATTACCACTACTTCCAGATGAAGGAGATTCAAAATCCTAATCTTACCCTATTGGTATTTCTGTGTTCACAGTAATATAAGGAAAGTTACAATTTCTTGTCCATTCAGGTCATAGATATCCCTGGCATACTACACTTATTGACTTCTTTTGACCCTCATAATGAATGAGGGATTGATTTGCTGATCAGTGATTAGTGCCTGCATTGAGAACCTCAGGGAAGTCAGGAGCTGACAAAGCTCTCAACTAGTAGAGCTGGAATTCCAACCCATTTCTGTTTTTCCACAGTTTCTGCCTTTTTTACTCGGCTTTCTTGCTGAAGCCCGTTCATTTTATGCTGATGGTTGGGAGGTAGAGGCCTGTGAGACAAGTGGCTTGTTAAGCATCAGGAAGCCTCAATAAATTATTGATTGAATTTCTTTTTTTCCTCTTTTCTTCCTGCTCATAAAGAAAGCACTTCATCTGTTAAAAGACTGAAGCTCAGACAGTGCTAACAGGAAAAGAAAGGCCACCCTCTGGTTCCCTGGAGCCTTGGAACCTCTCTCTCCAACACCTGAGTTCCTTCTGGAATTTAACTTAGCTTTCAGATCCAGCACTATGCACACCCCACCACCCCCATTCCAGAAGTGGAAGTGAAAGGTTCCCAGGCAGCCAGCATCGAGGTGGCTGTGGGAAGGATCCTACATCAGCAGCGCCACCAGCAGGAGAGAGGGAACATGACCTCCGTCTGCGCAGCCTGCCTAACCCTCTTCCTGTGCTGGTTGTCATGGTGACAAGGGCACTGCTTGTGCAGGTGCTGTATTGTGAGGGAAACACACATGCGACTCAAATGATGAGGGGAATTAAGGAAGATCTGCAGCCAGCTCTGAAGCTGCAGCAGGAGGGCTCTGAATCCTGTGGCACCCTAAGCAGTGGTTAGAGAATTGAGAAGGCTGGGGAAGTGCAGGAATCCGAGTCACAATGTCTAGAGAGAATCCCCCAGTGGCTTTGCCTGGCTGGAGGATTAAAGAGCCATAGTCTGTAGGTGGAGAGCCCAGATTTGTCACTGATTTGATCAGAAAAGACGCTTTCCTAACTTCAGAAAAACCACATATATATATATGCCATTCTAATCTCTCTCTTTCAACTCTCCCATTGGTAGGAAAAGCACAGGAATAAGTTAGAAGACAGAACAGAATTCATACCGTCTTGCTCTATGAATCAACATGAACTGTCAAGAAATAGTGAAATCACTCCAAAAAAGTGTTTATGTTTTTCAGTGTGTGTGTTGGCTGTTTTTTTCTTGAAAATCCGTTTAGTGTTTCTTAAGTACCAGGAAGTCATGATCTCAGTAGGATTTCAGGGTTGTTTGCAGGAGTAAGAGAAACTAAAATTATAAAGTGAAATGTAGCCTCAACTTCACTTCCTACATTGATTGCTTTCCTGCCACCCCCTTTCCCACCCAGCTCCATTGACTGTTTGCTCCTCACCACTCATTATCCATTCTCTCTTCAACTCTATCAGTGGAAGAAGCATTGATATCTGGTCCCAAAAAAGGAAAAGGGAATTAAAATTATATGATACTGAACATGGCTAGTGTGCTTGGCCATTGATAAACATTTTCTCATAGAATCTACACAATATAGCACTTGGAGTGCAACCATCCCCATCTTATAGATTATTGAACTTCAAAGAGCTTAAGAAATGGGGCTTAATCAGAGACAGAGCATGGATTCGAACTTAGGTCTTTATTGTCTCCATAGCTCAACTTTTTTCCAACTAAAATGCTATATCGCACTGTCCCTGTAAACAAAACAAAATAGAAAAACACTCTTTTCTCCTCTCTGGTAAATTTTACAATTAACTGGCAAGAATTTTGCTGTTTTTTGATGTCACATCCCAGAAGTCTTATTCCAGTCTTCATTATTATTAACAGTCAATGTTGCTTGATTTTACTCTGTCCTAGGTAGTACACAAAGCATTTCACAACCCTATGACACAGAGGATATGTTAATGATGTTTATTCATATTAAATGTATGCAAATTTAAGGTTCCAGAGATAATTTTCCTAAGATCCCACTGCTCAAATAGGTCTGAGTCAGGATTGGAACCCAAGTGTGTCTGTTTTTAGATCAAAGCACTCACTCCTTATGCTATGTAATGAGGCACAGTTATTGTAAACTTTCCAGAGACGAGGGGCTGGAGGGTGCGGTGAAAACAACAGGAAAGAGATGTTATACTTTTATTCTCTGCTTGGTTTCCATGGAAATAAAGCTAAACTGTGTGGGTTTGTGGCTGAAGCAAGGAAGGGCATTTCAAGAAATGTAGGAGTCCTTCTCATGTTACCGTGTCCGTGTGTGTGTGCATGCACACGCACACACATGTGTGTTTAATTTCTGGAATGTTCCCAGCCACTATTGTTTTGGGTTGAATACTAAGGTGCAGGTAACCTAAGTCTGCAACTGAAATGACTTTCACAAAAGCTTCCCTTCCATGATGTGCTTGATAGAGATCAATGCATTTAATACTCATTTCAGGCTAATTAGCTAAAGCAAGGGTCCCATGAGCACCAAGAGCCAGGAGAAGGGACAATTCAGGACATCTTTGTCTAATTCCTCTTTAAATGCTAATAGCTTTAAGATTATTCTATTAACAAGCAGTATCAGAAGGAATAAAAAGGCCTGTTTCATTCAATAAAAGGATCACAAATGGGTAGGAGTGTTTGTAACAGCCAGAGTAATTATCTGTCTATTTAGGTCAACCTGCTGTGGGAATCAGGAAAACATAACTAAGAAGAGCAATCTGATTTATGTATATCCCAAAAAGGGGCTTCATTGTCCCCTGATCCCGGCACTTCTACATCCATCACAAAAAAACAAGTTAGCTCTGTAGCAGGGAGTGAAGACTCCTTTCTTTGAAATCCTAAAACTCCCAAGTCCAACATTTATAATATGACAAATCAAAGCCATGTTCTAATACATGTCATTACCTCAACAATGTGTTTGGGCAAAGAAGCAAAGGAGTCTGGGTCTAAACGTGAACTATCATCTACAAAATCAGAAATCCTGGTTTCTCCCTAATAACCCCAAATACACTCACTTTAAGCTGTAAAAGTTTTATAGAACTACAGCCCCTCACTATTTACTAGAATTTTAAATAGGCAAGTTAAGTATAATCATATTATTAAGCTCTCAAAAGTTGTTCGAAGGACTAAATAATGTATGTGCAGAGTGACTAGCCCATAGTAAATGTTCAACAGGTTGTTTTCATTGCTACCTGGCTCAGCTACAGAGACTGACTCTGTCAAAGGCACCTGAGAGGACCAAAGGGCATGGTGATTAGCTTAAGAGTTTAGACATTTATTATTCAAGATTGATCCATCCAATCAGCAGGTCCTGCCAAAAAAGATGGTCAAAGTCACAGGTTATACTTTTGTTAGGTAAATGGCGACATCAGTCTATTCTTTAATTTTTTTGTTTTTTGCAGAGATTTAAGAAGTGGTCTAGCCATCTAGGGAGGGAGTCGGCAAAAGCTTGGTCAGGTATCTAAACTCCAGCTGAATAGGCTGAGGCTCAATGAAGGTCTATAGTTCTAATAGTTGTTGCTATGACATGCCCTACTACTGAGTCATCTGAAGAGCTTCTTGAAAACTCAGATTTCAGGTCCTAACCCAGATCTGTTGAATCAGAATCTTCAAGGGATAATGCCAAAGAATATAAATTTTCTAAAATTTCCCCAAGACTTTAAGTTACATGATGGGAGCCTATGTTTGGAACCAATGAGCTAAGGAAGTGGGTACGACTGAGCCTGCTGCTCTAAGAATGTCACATTTGTGATGAGGATCTTTCTGAACACAGCCTGTAAATCAGCTAGTACTCCCGTCTCATAGGGATGTACACGAGCCCCATAAATCTTCACTGCACAGAACACCAAGTGCCTGCATGTCTTACTTCTGCTTTTCTTCACCAATAAGCTACAAAAAAAAAAATGGGAAATGAAAGATGATTCTTAATGGTAACCTTTTGCTATCTCATCAGGCCTCCTTTGTCTTGACCCATCTCTTACCTACGAGTAGGAAAACGGATACGGAGTTGCAGGAGCCTTTAAGCAGATATATTAAAATACAATGTTGGGACTTAGCTATCATGACCAGGAACTTAGGTATCGTTGCTTAAGTCTTATTTCAAATGGCCACTGCAGCATATTAATAAATTAAGAATCAGGTTGAAATCTATGTTAGATTTTTTTTCATTTGTTTCCTCAAAATGGCTTCAGAAGATAAAAAAAATAAATATATCTAGGAGGGAGATTCTGGGCCATAACGCAGGTATATGCTAAACTAAGCAACTGAGCCAATTTTCATTCCAAGTATGAGAGTTTTTGTTCTCCCACATTTTCACCAACATATGGAATTTCCAGTCTCTTTAATTTTAGTCATTCTGGTGGGTGTTTAATGGGATCTCATTGTGATTTTAATTGCAATTCTCTGATGAGTAATCATTTCACATAATGTGCCTATTAGAGTGTTTTGCCCATAACATATCAATTTCATTCCAAAGTATATGTCCAAAATAAATAAGTGCAAATGTCCACCCAAAGATGTATATAAGCAGGTTTATGTGTAACTGGAAACATTCCAAATATCCATCAGCAAGAGAATAGATAAATAATATGGAGTATTTTCACAATAGGATCTACACAACAAGAAAAATAAAAGCTACTAAAACGTGCAACAGCCTGGATGAATCTCACAGATACCATGTTGAAAGAAAACACAAACATGAATGAGTAAGTACTGTATGGTTCCATTTACATGACGTTCACAAACATAACTGATCACAAAAGAAATTGAAATAAAAGTGAACCGCGGTGGTAGGGAAATGTAATCAGGGCGGGATTCATGGTTTTCCCACAATCAGAAAGAAAGGTGGTGTGCTTAGTTTAAAGCTCTGTTCTCAACGCGTTTAAATTCTTAACACTTTTTGAACAAACAGCCCCACATTTTCATTCTGGACTGGGAGGTGAAAATTATGCAGCTAGTCCTGGCTATCACTGACTAGAAAATAGGCAGAAAGGAACTTCCTGGGAGTTGGAAATATTCTATATATTAATCAGGGTGGTGGTTCCACACATGTATGTATATGTTAAAATTCCCTGGGCTATATACGTAAGATTTGTGTGCTTTACTATATACGTAAGTTATAGCTTAATAAAGTTTAACAGAAATGTGAAAAAATAAATAGAACAGATAGCAATATGAAGAGCTAGTTTTACCAGAATTGCCAGAGACTCTCCTGCATAGCCCAGGGGAGGATTCTAACCATAAGTGACTTCAGCTGTAACAAAGAACAGGCAAATGATGAATATTAACATACAGTGAGTATCTGCCACATGTCAGACACTGTGAAAAAATCACTTTATATGTGCTAAATCATTAAATCTTCACAGCACCCTTATAAGACAGATATCAGTCTCCATTTATATTAAGAAAAACGAGGTCCAGAGAGGTTAAGCAACTTGTCTAATGACAGACAGCATATAATCTGTCAAACAGAACTTCAAACCCAGATCCACCTGCTTCAGACACACACTGTCCAGACTATTATCTATATCACCTCCACTTCTAGAAAATCTCCTGACCATGTATTAGGGGGGACAAAATAAAGCTGACTATGTTCCAGGAATTTCAATAGAACATAACTATTTCGAAGCTCGACGGGATGTGGATAAATCTTTTTCTGGCCCTTGCAGGCATGCTGTGCTCTCCCGGGGTGTGAGATTCGATTTTACCCAGTGAACATAACTGCAGGTATTAGTCCTGGAAATACAATTACCCATCTCAAGTATTTGACTCAAGGACTTGGTTTAGCCTCTGATTCTACAGCTTGCAGATGGGCCGCAAGAATAAGCATTGTTATGTGACCTTCAAAATATGACAGAAGAGTAGCAAAATAAATGATTCATTTAATGGGTTTAGATATACAAGGCCTTCCTCTGCTTCGGCACTGAGGTCTTATTTATGCTCTGGTCTTAACTGAGTTTCTTTGGGTGGAAGCTTTGAAAAGCCATTATGGTCAAAGCCTTTTCACAGGATTTATTATTAGAATGCTTTGAAAATTTCTATGTAGAAAACAGAAGCAGTGAATCCATTATGTTTGTTGCATGAATGCCTTTAAAAAGCACTTAAAACAGACTACTGAATATTTGACACTGAGGAAATAACAAAAATGGAGGATAATCTGTATTTAATCTGGTTTTAAAATGTACACTTTTGTAAGGTTTAGTGTGCCTTTTTTCACTTTTATCCAACAGATTACTCAATACACAATTTATTGAGTGTCTTTATATACATGGCAGCATGCTAGAGATATTTAATATGAGATGGCTAACACATGCATTTGATCTTCTGCAAGCTAAGAGTGGAGTAGATAAAATTGTGTAACATGATTTTACATGTTCATAGTGCAAAATTTGATGAAATAAATCAATGAATTCCAGCATCAAAAGAAGGGGTGGTGGAAGGAGTAAGTCCATACCTCCTTATCTTCCTCAGGAAAAATTAGTTGGTGGCCAGAAATATAATGAAATTGCCAAAATAATATGAAATTATCTGTGAGGTCAGTTGCGGTTCCTATTCTTCTTTCTTTTCCTCCAGATGGTCTTAGAGAATACAAATCTTCACCACGTTAACCGGTAACCTCAACTGAGGGATGCCATGGCTGCTGCAGTTGGAATGAGGTGAAAATCCTGCCAACAGTCCAGTTATAGATAAGGAAAGTGTAACTGAATAAATCTAGTGACTACCCCTAACATGCAAAGCTAGGATTCACACACAGCTGTGCCAGACTGTGAGATCGGTGTGCTCTCCATATAACCACACTAACGTATCCACCTCATCCTAAAGCCACCTTCATCTCCTCCCTCCTTCACTATCTCCCACCCACACGATCTGCATTCCACACTAACATGTCCACTGCAATCCAAAGACAGAATGTTTGAACATCAGAGGAGAAAGGTTCTTACAGTATCACCCAGAGAGCCCTCTTCTCCCCAGCGTTGTTTCAGATAGATGATGAGACCGAGGTCTAGAAAAGCAAGACACGTCACAAACATTTCTATATGGTAACTGGTAGGAAACTAATGTCTCCCACTTTCTACTTCAGTTTTTCTCCCAGATATTCACTTTTACATGCAGTAAATTGTTTATCATCAATAGCATGTATTAGATGATATCTGGATAATCCTCCACCTTACATTTTCAAAGTTTAAAAGTCTTAGAACCACACATGAAAAACTTTTATTATTATTTTTCATAATTCATGATCATTAAAATCCAGAATTAATAACTGCTAACTCATTGTTGTTACCACTATGCCTTGGCTGTCTTTTTATTCTTCAGTACCAGGAGTATTCTTGATTATATTTACTCACTCCAGAAAGATTCTGTTCAATTTCAGTATAATCTCCATTCAATATCAACTAGCTACCTGTCACACACAGCAGTGATATATACCTCAAGATGTGTACCACATTTACTAAAGATGCCCCCAGTTCCTACTATGTACTTGGCACTGTATATATGTGTATACATAAATACATGCATATTTTCTATACATATATAATTGTAAATGTATACATATACACAAATAGAAAGATGTACACTTATTTAATTAAGAAAAAAAGTATATGTGTCTATGTTCATATCATGTGATGTGATCCCTTTATTTAAAATTGCTACACAAATTTAATGTTAAAAAAACTTAATTGAAATAGCTGACATAAAATATTTATAATAATGCAAAATCTTAGGCAAATTTGTCCAAGTAAATAATATTTCATATATCCCCTAAAGTTCTACTTAATTTACTAAATTCAATTTTTTATCCTGCTTTTATTTATTATTTCAGACCAAAACACAATGACATTAAACAAAGCTTTCCCTGTGAGCATTGAAAAGCCAAACAAAAAAGCCAGAAAGTACAGTAGGAAGTTGTTCCAGATCTGAAAACTGGCAGGAAAGAAGACTGAAACTTTTAACATCATACTCCAACGCAGAATACATTGAAGGGAGGGTAGGGCAGGTAAGAGAGACCAGAGGAAATCCTTTTTGAATTTCAGAGAAACTAATTAAGAAATTGGCTTTCCAGAAAAACATAACCAACAAACAATTTAAAACATGTCAAAGATACATCAAGCTAGGGCCTGTTTTAGCGTCACTTTCCTCAGTACTTGAAATAATAACAAGGGACTGTTTTACACTTACGATAATTAGATATATTCCTAGCTGTACATCTACGTTCAATGAGTATCCTTCTCCTAGTTTCTTCCTGAATGGTGTGTGCCAAATTAAAAAAAAAAAAGGTCGTGTTCTTTTCCCCACTATGATCACAGTGGTCTTTAGCATTCTGTGCTACTTTTATTAATTACCATTTAATACTAGCCCAGTACAAAAGCATCATAGATCTCTTCATATAAACCCAGCATTATGCTGGATGCTTGGCGAGCATTATTGAACTTAATTCTCACAGAAGTTCTGTGAGGTGAGTCATGTTAGGGTCTCAATTTTATAGATGATTAAAGAGGAGTGTAGAGTTAAAGCAACTTACTTTATCAGTTGCACAACTGACTAACGTCAAATGAGGTCACAAACTAAGGCCTCTTACATGCAGTGCCTTTAACCACCAGTCACATTTTCTAAAGAAAGCATTCAAAGGGGAGGCTTACAAATGCAGATTTCAATTAAACATGCACAATAAAGAAAACCACCATAAAAGATAATTTCCAGCACTTAGAAAGAGTCTCTATGTTCCACTTCTGCTTTGAGTTTTAAGGAAGAGAGAATCCCTGAATCCCTTCTCAGCCATTGGACTATTGGCCTCGCCCTTAAACCTGGAAGTTGTACCTAATCTTAAAAGCATGCAGTTCAACCTTTGGGGGATTATAAAAGAAAAGCTGACCAAAAATAATCTCTACTTCTCTAGCTGCATTAAGGGACCCAATTTAAGTGGATTGAGGGTCAAAATTCACATAACAATTCACATCAGAAAAGGCCTTAAATGTCAATTTATCTTTGCAGTGAGAGTACCTTGGAGCAAAAATTGAGTGAAGACATCCCAGTGCAATAACCTCCCTTAGCCAAGAGCTCCTCTGAAGCACTGTTAATGTCTCCTTCATTTCACAGACACTAAAGATCAAAACTAATTTTGCAGTCAGTGGGCATGCTGTCTCCCCTCTCTGAAGGTACTCAGCCTGTACTAGTTTGCTAGGGCTGCCATAACAAAGTACCACCGACTGGGTAGCTTAAACAGAAATGTAGTTTTTCTCAATTCTGGAGGCTAGAAGTCCAAGGTTAAAATGTTGCCTGGGTTGAATCCTTACGAGGACTCTCTCCTTGACTTGTAGGTAGCTGTCTTCTAGCTGTGTCTTCACAGGATCATCCTTCAGTCTGTGTGTGCACATGTCTTAATCTCCTCTTAAGGACACTCTCATAATGAAGTAAAATAACCTCATTTTACCTTAATCCCCTCTTTAACCCTATGTGCATTATATAGTCACATTCTGAGGTACTGGGGGTAGAGCTTCAGCATGAATTTTGAGAAATATGGTTAAGCCCATAACACTGCCCATTGAAATAACCCCAGTTTTTTTATTTTTCTGTTTCATTGCCTCTACAGGTTCCAATTCATACTTTACAGCCTATATTTTTTTCATTCAACTGTCCTTCCCCACAGTCCTCAATCCCCATCCCTGCTTCACCATCTAGTGATGAAACTTAGTGCAGTTTTTGCACTTCCAGTTTATGGAGGTGAGTCCTGAGAATTAGCACATGCCCCCAACAATGAAATGAAATGGAATACAATTTGTCCTTGTAGGGCAAAGACTTAAACTTCTGTCTCTTGAAGAGAAATCTACAAGGGTGGAACCAGAGAGCCAGTGGAGGCCATTTTATAGCCAGGAAGGGCAAGTCTGAGAATAAAGTAGGAGAACAGAGCAGACTCAAAATACTGACAGTATAGAATGTTGGTGATACTTTTTTGAGGCTCTGAATCAAGGTGGGTCTCAGATCAAAATTATACCCAATCTTTTCCATCACATAAGTTAACAATATTCCTTTTGCTTTATCCATTTGAAGATCGGCTACTTACAATTCTCAACAGAAAGAACACTAACTAGGAAAACAGTCTCATATATTAATAAAAGAAAAAGACGATGACAGTGTAGGAATAGGCTGCAAAAATAAATTAAGAAAGTTTTCTTGTACCTTCTTCTGTTTACCCTACACAGACATACCTTTTGTGCTAAGTTTCTGAAAGTCAAAATTACTTAATTAATTCAACAATTGTCTACAAAATGCTTACTATGAGTAAGGCATTGTGCTGTAGCGCTCATGCTCAACAGGGGTGATATGGCTCAAAGTGGACAAAAATGAGTTCTTCTAGAGATGGAAACATCTTACTTTGTTATGTTTAAGTACAGATAGGCATACAATGTATAAATTGGTATGAAATATATTGATGGTATTAAAATTTAGTGGGAAAGAAGGGGGCAACTAGGAGAAATGTCCAAAAAGGCTTTTTAGGAGAACAATAATGCAAAAACGGGGGATGGGGTGAGGCAATACTGTGCTAGTGAAAGTTCAGAGAGATGTACATATAAACAAATGTGGGTCCCATAGGCTCTGCAATAGAGAAATCTACAAGGTACAATAAAGACCAAAGGAGAAAGCATTTTCAGTCCTACAGAGACAGGATTGAATATAGAGTCAAATTAGTTACATAGAAAAATTATACTTTATCTTACGCTGAAAGCCTAGTGATCAAGGAGAAAGCACATCCCTGCCAGACAGGCTGATGGGAGCAGAAGCGCAGAAGTAGAGAAGTATTAAAGAGCCTAGCTCAGTGGGTCTGGAATCTGGTCTATGAAAGGGAAGGCGGACAACAAGGAAGGCAGGTATACCTGGCAGAAATATTTTATTAACAGTGGATTAAACATATAAGATTTTTTATTCTCTTAAAAATTCTGCAGATAGAAAACTTTGGCTTCAATTCAGTAGCTAAAAGATGTCAGCACTGGCATCTCTGAAATTCCCTTTGCCTTCTCCTCTATGCTTGTCACTTCATCTTCACTAAGTGCCTGGGGCTGCTCCAGACATCCATGTTTAAGGCAGGAAAATGGAGAAATTGCATATATTTTATACATCTATCTGCTTTTATCAGGAAAGTAAAAGCTTTCCCTGAAAAACATCTCCCTCCCTACCCATTTGACTCATTGAACCAATATGGGTCACTCAGTCACCCCTAATCACAAGGGAAACTGGGAAAATGGAGAACAGAATTGTCATAACTGGTGTAGATTAAATATCCCAACACCTAAAGACAGCCACATTGCTGCTGCAAATTTAATCTTAGTACTGTTTGAAAGAAATATGTGGAAATAGATATCAGTGTCTGCCTCAGCCAAATACATACAAATATATATACACACACATACATCTTTATATACATATTCACATATGTACATATATACATGCATAAATATGCATATATATTACATATGTGCATATACATATTTATACATACATAGTTTTAGGATAAGAAATAAATGATCAAAGAGAAACTCATAATTTAGCTCTCTGAAGCTAAGACTAGGTATAAAATAAAATTCCAATGTACTTTTGAAATTTTATTATTATAGAGGTGACACAATTATTGGTAATTTTTATATTCCTTCTCATATTTCCAAATTTTTATTGTAGATATGTTTTAGTTATATAACCATGAAAAACAGAATATTAAAAAATACTAGTTCCCAATGGAATGTTTGCCTAGGGAATGGAGTAGGCCATTTTTAAGAGCTAAGCTGGTACATAAATGAAGCAGAGCATACTGAGGTAATTGTCCCAGAACACAGAGAAAAGATGGAAAATAATTAGTGAGGCACAAGAGTTTAGAATCATTAAGTGGTTTTCTGAAGCCAATTTATACCGGGTTCCTGAGGGCCAATTGCTCAAGTTTGTGGAATTTTTAAAGTCAAAATTGTTGTCAAAAAGAGCTCTTATTAAAAATTAAGTTATATGTAAATTTACAATCAAATAAAGGAAGGCAACAAATAATATCATCACTTTCTAATTATTTTGCTACATTTTACTATTATCTATATTCTTAAGTCTATTGCATTAATATGGTGAAAATACTAGACAAGAGTGTGCTATGAGTATTTATTCCTAACTTCATGCTCATTAATATCGGTGGCCTGAAATAGGACATGGCAGGAGTATTCACACCATGGAGATTGACAAATACTGCAAGTCAGGGCTTGATTATTGTTTTGCTGATTGTCTAGACTTCAGAAAGTGGTGGAAATGTTATCAAAAATTAAATTGCGTCCTGTCTATAAAATAGTGCAAACATTTGAGAAAGTACTGTTCCATAAATATTATTGCAGTAATTACCATCTAACTCTTAAAACCTCTCTTTTTCCTTTCCCTTAAAAAAAAGCAAGGCTTCTGGATTCTTAAATAACTAAACCTGCAACGATAATACAATCTAGCAATGTGCTCCTGAGCATTTATCCTGGAAAGATGGAAATTGACCTTACACAAAATCTTGTACATGAATATGTTATAACATTTTTATTCATAACAGCCCAAATTTGGAAACAATCCAAGCATCCCTCTATGGCTGAATGGTTAAAACAACTGTGATACATCCATATCATCGAATATTATTCTACAATAAAAATGAAGAAACTATTGATATGCAACAACCTAGGTGAATCTCTAGAGAGTTATGCTCAGTGAAAAATGCCAACCCCAAAAGTTACACGCAGTATAATTCTATTTATACAGCATTCCAGAAATAAGAAAATTATAGAAATACAAACAGATTAATGGTTGCCAGGGGTTAAGGAGTGGGTGGGACAAAGTGGGTGGTGTGGGTGTGGCTGTAGAAGGACAACATGAGGGATCCTCGTGATAGACATGTTCTGTGTTTTGACTATTTCAATATCAGCGCTCTGGGTGTGATGTTGTACTATAGGTTTGCAGTATGTCTTCACTGACAAAACTGGATAAAATGTACATGGAATCTTTCAATATTATTTCTTACAACAGCATGAGAATTTACAACTTTATCAAAATAAAAAGGTTAACTCAAAAACAGAAAAACATCTGTTAGTTTATCTATTGCGGAAAAATAAAAAATTTGCAAGATGGAAAAAAATGTTTCTTAATCCCTTTTTCCCTTTCTGGTTGTTCTTCTCACTCTTGCATTCCTCTTCTTTTCTCATTGCACATATTTCTCTTTAATTATATCATTTGTTCTCATATATTCAATTACCATGTGTATAATAAACTTTTCAAAACATGTATTCTCTCTTCTCTCAAAACTCTAAACCTAACTACTGGCTGGTAATAAACCTTTGGTTATCATATAGTCATTAAAAACTGAGCATGCCCAAAAATTAACGCAAAAGCTGTTTAGTAAAGACAGGCTTGTCTTTTCAATAAATTGCGTCTAAACAATTGGGTAACCATGTATAAAAGAAAAGAAGTGAGGCAAGGAAGAAAGGAAAAGAGAAAAAAAAGAAATTTGATTTATACTTCTTACCTTATGCAAAAGTTAATTCAAATGGATTATGAACCTAAATGTAATATATAAAGTTATAAAGTTTATAAAAGAGAATGTAAGCAAATATCTTTGTGACCTTGGGTTAAGCAAAGATTTCTGGGATAAAATATCAGAAGCATAGTTCAAAAACAAAAAAAGGTAAATTGGTCTTCATCAAAATTAAAAATATTTACTATATAAAATACACTGATAAGAGAATAGAAATGTAAGCCATAGACTGGGAGGAAATCTTTGTAAGGCATAAATATGATTTTAAAAACATACCTATAATATACAAAGAACATTCAAAACTTAATAAGAAATCAAACAACCCAATTTTTGAAAACTAGGTAAAATATTTGAACAGACACTTATTCATTATAAAAGATGGATGGATGGCAGATAAGCTCAAGAAAAGATGTTCAATATTATTAATCATTATGAAACTAAAAATTAAAACCACCATGAAATACAATTATAAACCTATCAGAAAGATAAAATTGAAAACATGACCATACGAACTGTTGGCAAGGATGGAGAAAAATTTGAACTTTTATGTATTACTGATGGTAATACAAAATGGTACAAAATGGTATACTGGAAAACAATTTGGCAGTTTCTTTAAAAGTTACACAAACACCTACTATCTAATCTGGCCATTACTTTCCTAGCTATTTTCCAAATGAAAAGAAAGCTTATATCTATGCAAAAACTTCAGTGTAAACATTCCAAGCAACACTGATAAATTACCTACTAAGTGAAAGGAGTCAACTAAAGATTTCAGGCCGGACAGAGTGGCTCACGCCTGTAAACCAGCACTTTTGGAGGCCGAGATGGGAGGATCACTTGAGTCCAGGAGTTCGAGACCAGCCTAAGAAACATAGTGCGAGCCCATCTTTACAAAAATAAAAATTAGCAGAACATGGTGATGTGTGCCTGTAGTCCGAGCTGCTTGGGAGGCTGAGGTGGGAGGATCTCTTGAGCCCAGGAGTTAGAGACTATAGTAAGCTAGTATTGTGCCACTAAATTTCAGCCTGGATGACAGAGCAAGGCCCTGTCTCAAAAAACAACAAAAAAAAGAATTCATACCATATTTCTCATTTACATAAAATTCAAGAAAATGTAAACTAATCTAAAGTCATAGAAACTACATCTATGATTGCCTTGAAACATCAGCATGGCAGAAGTGAAATGTAGAGAGAGGAAGAGAAGAGAGATTACAAAGAGGTTCATGGAAACTATTAAGGGTGATAGCTATGTTCTCTATTTTGATTGTGGTGAAGATTTCACAGGTCAGAACATCACATTACACTATTTAAAGGTACAGTGTATTGTATATCAATTAAACTTAAAAATAAAGAAGAAAATAAAGCTCATAAGACAAATGTGACATGAATGGGAGAACTGAACAAGATTGGATATAGATAAGAAAAAGGACTTTTTTTTTCAGTATCATAGCATGAAAAGAGAATTACTGAATGCAAATTCAGGTAAGTTTGTGGGTTTTATAGTAACTAGTTTTCTTCTTGTGTTTTGTTTTCCCTAAAACGTATAATGTGAGACTCTCTACTAAGGGAGTACATGAAAAATACAGGAAGATGACTGAGACAGCCATAATGGAAAGTGGACACAGTGGTGGTGGTGCTTCACCAGGGTAATCGTCCCTGATTTTTATGTTTGTGACAAATCCTCTTTAAGAAGTTCTTAAATTACCTTCTACCATTCCTTCATAAGCTGTTGCTGTCATTGCTTTACATATGTCCATGTATTTGTTTTACATCTTTCTCTTCTGCTAGACTAGATGACAACATCTTCAAAAGGAAAAACTGCTTTTTGCTAACTTCTGTGTTCCCAATAGCATTCCAGCAAGTGCTAGTCATACAGTAAGCCCTCAGGAGACAACCACTGAGTGAGTAACTAGGGAAACTTATGGGAATCACCCAGCAACACTGAAGTGCGGAAGAGATAGAAGGTCATAATATCCCAGTGGTACCTATCTGCATGATTTTGTTATTTTATTTTCCAGCAGTGTTTGCTCAGTCAGAGGTGGATACACACTGCAAAGAAAGACAGAAGAATTGTACCAGTTATTATTTCCAAGATGACAGGGCAGTGGAAGAATATTAGGCAAAGACATTGACGTGAGATAGATTACAAATGTGTTTTCACAAAGAAATCAGATTGAAGAAAGATTGAACTTTAACAGCTATAATTTTATAAATAACTGAAGGGATTCAATAAAAACAAGCCATTGAAAATCACAGTTGATTATGAATGAACTGATTGGATATTGAGTAATTGATCCTTTCCCTTAAATCGGTTATGTTAGGGAAAAATTAAAATGGAGTCCACTCTTGAATATCAAGTTTTTCCCCAATGCCTCATTTTTATTATAACTTTAGTAAAAGCATAAATGTCATAATGTACTTTTAATAAAAAATAAAACTTAGTGTAGTGACATGAAGAGACCACATGGGCAAAGCATGCATTTTCAGGGAACTCATGATAATTTTTACCCCTTTGTGTTTTCTCATCCTTTAAATATGACTTTGAAGTTACTTCCATGCAAACTGTGATTTTTTTTCTTTGCTTCTTAAGTCTGGATTAGGCTTGAGGCTTTGCTTTGGCCAGTACCATGCGACAAAATTGAAAGAGTGCCAGTTCTGAGACTAGGCCTCAAGAGGCCTTGCACAGTTCCATTTTCTTGCACCTCTGCCTAAGCTAGCTTACTAGAAGATAACAAACAAATGGAGTTAACCCAGTGGTAGCTATCCTACACCAGTCGTTTCCTCTGCTAATGGTCTTTTCAGAGAAATGAAAGTAACTATAAAGACACATGCACATGTATGTTTATTGCAGCACTATTCACAATAGCAAAGATTTGGAACCAACCCAAAGGTCCATCAAGTATAGATTGGATTAAGAAAATGTGGCACATATACACCATGGAATACTAATCAGCCATAAAAAGGATGAGTTCATGTCCTTTGCAGGGACATGGATGAAGCTGGAAACCATCATTCTCAGCAAAGTATCACAAGGACAGAAAATCAAACATGACATGTTCTCACTCATAGGTGGGAGTTGAACAATGAGAACACATGGTTACAGGACAGGGAACACCACACACCAGGGCCTGTTGGGGGGTGGGGGGCTAGGGGAGATATGGCATTGGGAGAAATACCTAATGTAAATGATGAGTTGATGGGTGCAGCAAACCAACATGGCACATGTATACCTATGTAAAAAACCTGAATGTTGTGCACATGTACCCTAGAACTTAAAGTATAATAAAATAAAGATATAAAAAATTTAAAAAAAGAAAGTAAGAAAAATGATGTAGCTAGAAATATTAATAATAATCCCAGGGAGTAAGGGCTACAAGGATGAAAAGACCAGGAAATGAGAAACAGGAGGGAGGATGCTAGTGCAGCAATGGCTGAATTCCTTCCCTGTTCAGATCTCATTTTAAAATGTGGAACAAAAATATCATCGAACTCAGGAAAAGACCATTTTAAAGATGTACTCTCTTGTCATACCTTTTGAAATAAATGTACTATGTGTTTTGTACTTCTAACTTATTATTTTGACATTATGACACTTTCAGAAGATGTCTGACTACAGACTTATAAATGTGTTTTTAAATGCTGGGTATAATTTTGCTGCATATGTTTACACCACACTTTGTTTTGACCATATGTAAGGACAGCTGTTATGTTTAATCTATTCAGAGTCCATCCTATTTTCTGGTAATAGGTTCTCTACTTCCACTGGGAAGTTCTTTCTTTAATGCTGGACTGGAGATGAACCCCACAGGAGTGAGCACAAACCCTGGCTTGACCAATCAGAACATTGTACAACATAACTGGTTCAGAAGTAGACATGTGATTCAACCCATATAAAACAAGTCCGCCACAGGAGCTGTCTGCAGTATTTACTGAGAAAGACAATTCTCATTGGAATACTAACCTAGTAAGATGTGAGTCTGAGGCGTCTGGAGCCATCCTACCCAATATTTATGAGAGAGCTTTGATGAGATATGGAGAGAGAGTGTGCGGATAATATTATGCAGGTCCCTCCTGGATCCAGTCCTGCTTGGATGAAACTTACGTGCCAATTCACTTTTTAGATAGGCGAGCCAATGAATACCCTGTAATGCCTAATGCAGTTTCAACTGTGTTTCCATCTCTTATAACAAAATATGTCATGGCTTTCAGATATTGGTAACTACACCATTTATCCTGCATACATTAATCTCTTTGATCAAGAAGTGACTGTATCATTCTCTGAAGTTATGAGGCTCAAGAGCAGAAGCAAACACAAGATGCACAAGAAAGACACAGGAGAAACAATATCAAACAGCACTGCAACATAGAGTGATTAACTCAATCAAGAAGGAACAAATGAGCTCCACTTGCATTGTGTATGTTTTTGTGGGAAACAATGAAATTTTGTAGTGTGCTAGCTAATCAGGATCCTACAAAGCCTGACAATTCCAAGAGGAGGGGAAAAAAGGAGGAAGGAGAGAGGAACTTGCTCTTCATGAAACAACACTAGATGCAGTTTTTTCTCAGCTGCCCTCAGCGTTTCTCTCACTGGATGGCATTGTGTATATTTCAAGTTATTATCAGACTTGGGTGTTCACTGTCTGCAAGGGCTGTGCCCAGGGTCTGTTCCTGCTGTTTTAATCATTGTTACATAAGGAAAGAAGCAAGAATCCCAGCACATCGTCCCTTACCAGTCTGTGTCCTAATACCTTCTGTGAGGCAATTTATGGAAATCACTTCTCTTCAATTATGTCCCATTCCTTTGGTACAAGCCCAGCGGTGAGTCAACAAAGTTTTTCTTGTTCACTGATTCAGCAGCAGAGGACATTTAATCGGTGGTGCTCGCTTCTTTGGGGAAAGGAGAGTAACGCCGTGTCACAGGCAAAAACCCGTTACTATGAAAGTTTCTGGATAACTCAGCTACTTCCATGTCCCAGCAAATGGCCCAAGTAATCAGTCTTCTCAACCAAGTCCCTACAGTGAAAATGCGTCAAAGCAGTAATCAGTTCCTAACAGGGAAGTACCTGGTTATGCACTGTTTATATGACAATAAGAAGAAAGGACTTCTTTTAAAAAGGTTTATGATCACATAATACTTTAGAACTGAAAAAGGACCTTTAGGAATATTAAACCTCCAAACAGCTCAGAGAAGTACACAGGAAAAAAGATATTATTGTATCAATTTTATGGATATGGAAACCAAAATATAGAGGAATATACTTTACTTACTCAAGCTATATAACAACTAAGTACAGAGCCAGGCTTCCATTGTGTATCTCCACAAGATACTCATGCATTCATTCACTTCATACACTTTGACTGACCTGTTAAGTTTTTGCCACTGCTTAGGTGCTGGACATACAAGTTTTATCCAAAATTATATTACTTGTACCAGTTTACATTCTGATATCATTTCGGGAGTACAATAAGAAAGGGTAAGGTCAACATGTTGATAATTGCTTAATACAGTTTGTTGGAATGGTAATTGCTTAACACAGTTTGTTGGAATACATCACGTGTGTAACAGAATAAAAGAATACTGACAGTAATCGACACATAAACAGGTAATTTACAGGAGAAATCCTAAAGGACAAATGGCCAATTCTACCTGGTAAAAGCTAAAGAATTAAAAATAAAAATGGCATTCCAGCATAGATGGCATATTTGAGCCAGGCTTTGAAATATCAGTATCAGTGAGTAATGGGTTCTCATGGTGAGAGGGAAGAGTGTGATGAGAGGTGTGGAGATCCAGAAACTCACAGGCGAGTATTTTCAAGGACACCATTTACCTCCCTTGCTTAATACTGTGATGTTGTCCCTAAACTTCAGGGATTTTTCCTGTGGTCCTTAAACCTCATTTTCTTCCATACCTCTTTCATTAATTTTGATTTCTACTTTTTTATCCCTAACTTAAAAAGTATTAAAACTACAACCAAGAAAACTTATCTAACTTCAGAACCACTCATTAAAATCTAATATAGCAGTATCCCAATAATTCCAGAAATCTGGAAAAGTAAATATCCCTGAAGAGAGTATGTCTGTGTATATATTTGCATAAATATATTATTTTCCTTTGGTAATAAGCTACCAAGAAATTAAAGTGAATATAACCCCTCATGTGATTGTAAATATTAGACAGATTATGATTCACGTTTTATCGCTAAAGACTGAGGACTGAATCCACTCCTATTTGTACCATGTAAATAGAAGGATCTGATACCTCTTTGGTAAAGGCATGAAAACTTCCCATTATTGTGCTTTGTGTACTCGCTCAGATTAACCCAATCCCATAACTTTTCAAACCATATAATTTACGGTATTCATGAAGTTTTATTATTCATTCAGGAATTATGTCTTCAGAATATGTTATGCACAAGGCATGAATTTAGGCACTGTCATGGCACAATTTCACGCACCAAAAATAATTTCAACATCTTCAACTCACCCTTTGGGTAATAAGATCAAGTACAAATAAACGTATTCATTTAGTACCTATCATATATTATTTGTTTCACCAAGAATCCACTTTGGGTAAGGACATGCCCTGTATTAATCAAACACCCCTGACTAACTCTCAGTGATAGACATTTAAATATTCACTACCCTTAATGGTTAAAAAATTCCTTCATCAAGATAAATATTATACATGGTCTCCTGTCAATATAGTGATTTTTATATCTACAGTTTTCAAACTCTGTACCTTCAGGACTCCTTTGCAGTCCTAAAAATTATTGAGGGATCCCCCAAAATCTTTTGCTAGTGTGCATTTTATCTATCTACATTTACTATATTATAAATTAAGGCTGAAAAAATGTAAGTATTTATGTATAAATTCATTTAAAATAACAATAAACCCATTACATGTTTATATAATTATACTTATGAAATTGATATATTTTCCAAACAAAGAAGTAATTAGTAAGAAAAGTGACTTTTCTTAGTTTTGCATACTCCTTTCGTGACTAAATTAATAGACACTAATCTAATTCTCATATCTGCCTTCTTACACAAGCTGCTGCAATAACACACATTATATTACCTCTGGAAAAACACCTCTGTATCCTTGTGAGAGAAAGATAGTGAAAAGGCAAATAATGCCTCAGTATTATTAAGAAAATATTTTTGATCTTCTGGATCCACCATAAAAACAAATGTATAGACTCCAGGGAATCCCTGAACCACATGTTGAGAATGTTGAGAACCAGTGTTTTAGATGCTAAACCTAGAAAGACGAGGACTGTTTCTGTTTGAAGCATAAAGGATCATATTCCCCAAGATACTCTTGCTCTCTAACGCTTCTATTTATGGGCAGTCATGCCGATGATTCCTTGCAGGTGGGCTGCTTCTTATTATAGGGCTTTGGCAAATTCTTTTCATTTTGCCCTCAGTGCTCTTCCTTGCCCTTTTATGCTCAACACCTACTTCAAATCTTTACTTTCTTGTGATACTTAAGGGGACATTTTCCTGAGTCCCCTTCTGCAAACCAGGTCAAATTCCTTAACTGTCCTACCATATTTTTCTGCTTCAAAGTATTTATCACAGTTCCATTTTTAAGATTCACTTCCTTGATTCATTTAATAATGTCAGTCTATATAGCTAGGATATAAGCCTTCTGAAGGTAGGACTCTATTATAATTTTTGTTTACTTGTTTGCTTTTGCTTATCATTATATTCTTAGCACCCAGCAGCAATGAATATATACTTGATAAATGATGAATGAATAAACGAATGCAAGTATGCCCATCACCAAGGGCATGGATTCCAAGTTGGACAAGCATGAGTTCAGATCCTTTATCACTAATGAGCTGAGTCACCTTGAACAACTTGATTTTCTTCTCTGAGCCTCAGTTTTTTTCACGCATAAAGAGAAGACAACAATAATTACTCCATTTATACAGCAAATAACAATTTAACGTGTCTATTTTCCCAATACTGTGTTAGAAGGTTGGGATTTTGTAATTAAAAGTTGGAACAATTCACTACCACCTTGAGTTTATGTTCTCACTAGGGAAACAGACAAGATTCAAGTAAATAGACAAATATAATATCTACAAATTGTGATAAGTGTGCTAGTTATGAAGTATACACATAAGGGCCCAAGACAGTCTAGCAAGAAGGGAGAGTACCTACATTAGACAGAATGGTGAAGGGTAACATCTCTGGAGAATGGATCTTTAAGCTGGGACCCAAAAGTTGAGAAGGATTGTATGGGAGAAGGAATTTTAGGCAGGGGAAATAGTATCAGCGGATTCCTTAAGTGTGGAAAAAGTTTTCAAGGAATTAAAGAAGACTGCGGTGTACTGAGTATGAGAGTGTGGCACGAAATGAGTTTGGAGAGATAGTCAGGGAAACAATTATACAGAGCCTGTGGGCTGCCTGCTAAGGACAGCATGAGAGTCAGCTAAGAAAATGCATGTGAAAGTACTTCGAAGAGGTAGCCGGCGCGTGAGGAGTGCTCAATAAATGGAAGTTACTATGGTCACAATGATCTCTTCTCCAATAATCCCAAGAAAACAGCAAATACATAACAAGGTAGAATTGACACAGTCTTCTGAAAAGGTGGCTTGGTCTCTACATAGAGAAAATCTTCACTTGTTGAGGTCTCTAGAGCATTGAATTTTGCCAAAGTAACCAGTGATCTTCCCAGTTAAAGATAGCCATTAATTAAAAAAAAAAAAAATCCTTGGAGAGCTACTATAATGCTTAAGTTAACACTTCACAAACCTAGCCTCTACACACACACACACACACACACACACATATTTGTGCTTTATTTTTGCTGTTGTTTCATTTGTTTTGTTTTATAATTAAGATGAAATGCTTCTTCCTATCTGCAACCTCCAAAAGTCTAGGCTGCAGGTGCCTTCTTCTGCCAAGTGTACTGTTTTAAAAATGGGCACATTAAATATGCATTTGCTATTGAGTTTCTGAGATTGCTCAGGGACTATTTCTTTTCTGAATAAATCACTTTCAACAGCATATTTAATATGAGATGAGACTATCTCTCTTACTCATCAAAGTCGTAATTTTTTAAAAAGTCTGGAATTATCCTGCAGGTATTCTCAGCTATACTCTTCTGTTGTTGGGTATTTTATCAAACTAGGGACATCTTTTTCTTGAGATATTAGGTTTGAACCCTTGATATTTTGCCCCATTGATTTGACAATGATTGGGTGACAGATGTATATCAATTGCATTATAACTGCCTTCACCTCTGGCTTCCACTCTTTCCCTTCTTTCCAGTCATGGAGAATAAACGCCAAGATAGACAAAGTTGTAGTAAGAAATAACACCAAAATGTGTATTTTCATGTAGTAACAAATAACCCCAAAATATAAATATTTCCAATATTAACTCAATAGTTTACTTCTCATCTATGAGTCTATCACAGACTGGCCGCATTCTACTTCCCATTGTTTTTACCCTGGAAGCCAAGTTGACTAAGCAGCCTTCATCTGGAACATTGCTGCTCTTGTGGCAGAGGCTAAAAAGAGCACAGGGATCCATGAATTGACTCCTGAAGGTATTACTCAGCAGTAACATGTCAATCTCACTCACATTAATTGACCAAAGCAAATTATATGGACACACCTGAAATCAATGGGGAGGGAAGTATAATCTTCTTATAAAAAGGAGTAGTATCAGCGAGCAATAAAGTAGCATAGCATAGGCTGGCTGTGCCAAAGAATAGTCTATGCTTTCTGGAGGGAGAAAATGAAAAAAGATGTGGGCTTTGGAATCTTTAAGACCTAAATCTGGATTCTGGCTTTACTCCATAGTAACTACTTTATCTCAGACTAACGACTTCCACTTTTTGGCCTGTTTCCTCATTAGAAATATGGTGATACAGCAGTCAGAATGTCTAATATCAAAAAGCCATAGAGCAACAAATGTTGGTGAGGCTGTAGAGAAAAGGGAACATTTACATACCGTGGATGAGAATGTAAATTAGTTTCGCCAATATGGAAAGCAATTTGGAGATTTCTCAAATAACTCAAAACAGAACTACTATTCTACCCAGCAATCCCATTATGGAGTATACATCCAAAAGAAAATAAATTATTCTACCAAAAAGATACACACACTCAAATGTTCATCACAGTATTATTCAGAATAGCTAAGACATGGAATCAACTTAGGTGCCATATACGGTGGATATGTTAAAGAAAATGTGGTACATATACACCACAGAATAGTATGCAGCCACTTTAAAAAACAAAATCATGTCCTTTGCAGCAACATGGATGCAGCTGGAGGCCATTATCCTAAGTGAATTAACACAAAAATGGAAAAACAAATATTGCATGTTATCACTTATAAGTGGGAGCTAATCATTGGGAACACATCGACATAAAGATGCCAGCAATAGACACTGGGGGCTACTAGAGGTGGGAGGGAGGGAGAAGGGCAAGGATTAAAAAAACTGTTGAGTATTATGCCCAGTACCTGAGTGATAGGCTCTTTCATACTCCAAACTTCAGCATCATGCAATATACCCCAATATATACATGTACCCACTGAATCCAGATGTTGAAAAAATGAAACATGGTGATTATAACAGGGCCTCAAAGGACCATTGCAAAAATCAGAAACAATGTGTATAAAGAAAAACGTCTAATGCATATAATTATTCAATCTATTTTAATATTTTTTTCTAGAATTGCTGAATCTGTTTCCTCCATTCTGGTTCTGCATAAAATCCATTGCAACCTGACTTATTCCAACCATTCTACTGATTTGTTAAAAGAAACAGTTACCACTCACCTGGCAAAAGGACACTCCTTAGTTCTTAGCCTCCTAAACTTACCATCTAGCATCATTAACCACACCTATGCTGAAATTCTTTCCTCTCTCTCCAAAGCTCTGCTGTTTGTTACTTCTCTTTCTACCTCCCCAACCGCTCTCCTTCCCACTCTTCTTCTTTTACCTTCTCAAGAATTTAGTGCTGACTTCACCTAGGGTTCCAACCTGAGCTCTCTTCTTTCTACACTTTTCACTTCTGAGACATACACCATTCATAAGAGAAAAGGTTTCAGTGTCAGGGAGTCCCAGGTCTTAGTGTGACCCCTGCTACTTTTCCCGTGTGGCCTAAGTCACCATTTCTTCATTAGCAAAATCAGGATACTACTACCTACACCTCAAAGACTTGCTGGCAATATTAAATGGGAAAATCTATATGTAGTGTCTAGCTTTGTGCTTAGAACATAACAAGCATGCAATTCATTTCAGTTACCTCTTCTATCCATACCTGCTTTTGAAAATCTGCAGATACCATCACTTGATGGAGAAGGTGCTCAAAATCATAGCTACTGCCTCTTTTTTTTTCTTTTTTTATTTTATTATTATTATAAAGTTTTAGGGTACATGTGCACAATGTGCAGGTTTGTTACATATGTATACATGTGCCATGTTGGTGAGCTGCACCCATTAACTCATCATTTAGCATTAGGTATATCTCCTAATGCTATCCCTCCCCGCTCCCCCCACCCCACAACAGTCCCCAGAGTGTGATGTTCCCCTTCCTGTGTCCATGTGTTCTCACTGTTCAATTCCCACCTATGAGTGAGAACATGCGGTGTTTGGTTTTTTGTCCTTGCGATAGCTTACTGAGAATGATGATTTCCAGTTTCATCCATGTCCCTACAAAGGACATGAACTCATCATTTTTTATGGCTGCATAGTATTCCATGGTGTATATGTGCCACATTTTCTTAATCCAGTCTATTGTTGTTGGACATTTGGGTTGGTTCCAAGTCTTTGCTATTGTGAATAGTGCTGCAATAAACATACGTGTGCAAACAAATTTACAAGAAAAAAACAAACAACCCCATCAAAAAGTGGGCGAAGGATATGAACAGACACTTCTCAAAAGAAGACATTTATGCAGCCTAAAAACACATGAAAAAATGCTCATCATCACTGGCCATCAGAGAAATGCAAATCAAAACCACAATGAGATACCATCTCACACCCGTAAGAATGGCGATCATTAAAAAGTCAGGAAACAACAGGTGTTGGAGAGGATGTGGAGAAATAGGAACACTTTTACACTGTTGGTGGGACTGTAAACTAGTTCAACCATTGTGGAAGTCAGTGTGGCGATTCCTCAGGGATCTAGAACTAGAAATACCATTTGATCCAGCCATCCCATTACTGGGTATATACCCAAAGGACTGTAAATCATGCTGCTACTGCCTCTTTTACTTAAGTATTTCAGAAGGAATGCTTTTTGCAGTAAGTATCATCAGTGTTTACTGAAAACTCCACTATCTTAAGCCTACCTTAAGTCTGAAAGACTTATAGGTAAATGTATAATGTAACACAAAGGAACATATCAACAATTAGATTTATCACAGATCTTAATATAGCACAATTTCCACACTATAATGAAGCAGTTAAGAGTCTGGGATTTAGAGATAAACCACTTTGGTTTTATTATTTGTTTGCAGCTTCCTAATTTTGTAACAATGAACAAGTCACTTAACTCCTCTTCACATAATTTTTCACATCTGTAAAATGGAAATAATAATGGTGGTAATCCCATCAAAGTATTCAGTGAATTCAATTTGTGAATACAAGCAAGGTGTATGAAAAGTACTTGGCCCTTGATAAACATTCAGTCAGTATTAGCTATAATAATTATTATTGATAAAATTATATTGTTGAAGAAAGCTTTTGCATTGCCTATCAAAATATAACACATGACTCCTAGGAGCCACACTCATCCCTCAACGAAGACTGCTGTGTGTTCCACCTTTTCTCTTTTTCACTTTCTCTGCCAGACACTCTAGGATGGCAGTGTATTTGCTCCTGGCCTCTGAGGGATATCAGAAGGATTCATGAGATAACATCCATAAAGCACTTTGAGCTCTCTGGCAGCAAGGTGTTTGATAAATAAAATGTTATTACTATTGTCAGTGATATCTTATATTACTCTAGCCCTTCTCACCCCAGAGGGATCCTCAAGTGGTTTGCAAAACTTGAAGCACAAACAAGAATCATTCGACAATAGCTGAGATGGAGTAGTCACTGCTCATATAGCCATTGATTCTTAAGAGCCTCTAGCAATCTAAATCCACTGGTTCCATTAGGGGCATGAAATGCACTTGAAATTGGTTCAATGGGAGCTTAGAAATATAAAATACTCAGGGGTCAGTCCGTTGAGTAGAGTGAGAAGCTGACATTGGTTCAAACACTCAAAATATGTGTTAAACGTAAGTTAAGGAAAACCAGCACATCAGTTTCCAAACTGGACAAGGATGGGGCATGGCTCCAGGTGGAATTTCCCTGTGGTTCCCTGGTCCATAGTCTCACAATCATATATTGAAAGTCTACTCTCTGTAAAACAAGCTGTGCCTTTTAGGCAGTCCACACATTTTTTTTTTTTTTTTTTTTTTTTTTTTTTTTTATTTTTTTAGAAAAAATGCTTGCAAACATTTCCCTGGTACTTCCAAATAAATCCTGCCAAAGCACAGCATTATTTCAGAAATCAATCTAAAGTACTTTGAATCCAACTTTGAATCCGAGCTTACCTATCTGGACTGCCCACTTTGCTCTGGCTTGACCTCTTACTGGGTCCACTAATTCTGCCTTGTCCAATACAAAGAATCCTACCTAAAGAATCCTACCTAAGCCATCCTACCAACCAAACCTTGGTCGATCACTCCAGCTGGTGACATAATTCTGAAATGTGGATCTCTGTCATGCAACTCTTGCACAGCCCATTGATATTCAATCAATGTAAGCCAAACTTCAGACCAAGTGCCAAACTGCTGGTTTGTGCTGTCGCCTTTCCCCTGTGACCTGCAGGTAAGGCTTCTACTATAAAACACCGTACAGGAATATCTTACATCATATGACTTAAAGCAGTCCATTAATATCAAGTGAGAGTAAGTCAAATGTTTGCAGCCAAATGTATCCTATCCTATCAATCTAAAGAATCACTTCAAGAAAATCAGTAAATGTTTAACTTTATGTCCTGATTCTGCCTCATTAAACCTGCCTTCTCACACCTGTACTACAAAGAATTTTTGGAAACACCCTAAAAATGTTGTGGGAGACGCACAATGAACTAGGATTTCTACAACAGTTTTTAAAATGATCCGTTAAAGTAGAGTAATTTTAAAGTTTGGAAATAAAATATAATGAAGTGAAAAAGCAACAGATGGGGTTAGTGTAGATTACATTTAGACACAACATAATATTTGAGTAAAAATTATTCAGATATTTGTATTATTTACCACACCACAAATAAGTCCATTGAGACGTGAGATTTCAAAAAAAAAGCATTAAAAATACTGGAATAAAATACTAGAGGATTACTTTACGATCTCAAGATAGATATGGACAATCTTAGTGTGACAGTAAGCCTAGAGACTATATAGATAACTACCTAGACTATATAAAAATATTTAAATGTTTTTGCATAAAATAATAAAACCATAGGCCATTAAAATGTGAAAGCAAAATAAAAAAATGTGGGAAGCTTTTTGCAATTTATATGAAAGACAAACGTTAGGCATCATTAGAGGCATTGCATTAAACCATTTCTACAAGATAAGAAAAATTGTAAAAATCAAATCTATAAAACCATAGACTTGTAGAAGATGGAATACAACAGAAATATAATATCCTTAACCTCATTGAAAAATAAATTCTATGTAAGTTAAAACAACGAGGGACCATTTGGAAAGGGGAAAACGCATTCATATAAAGAGTTGGTAAGGACACAACTTGATACAATATTTTTCAAGATAATTTCCCAATATCAAAATTTACAGAGGTATATTATTTGCAGTAGCAACTTCAATTTCAGTAATCTATTTCAAACATATGCTTATATACATATATAAGAATTGAGGGAAATATTCTTATTGAAGCAATATTTGAAATAGAGTAAAATGGGATACGTGTGTTTATAAAATAATTTTAAAAGATATAAACCAAAATGTTGCCAGTTGTTACCTTTGGGGCATGGGATAGCAGCACTTAGTCACTTCCGGCTTTTTAAACTTCCTTTGGTTCCAAATTTTTATTAGAAGCATGCACAGTCTTCTGAAAATCAATAAGAAAACACATAAATAAAATCAAAGAAAAATAAATGAGGGTGATAGAACACAACGACATGATACTTGGACATGATAACATTTGAAACAATGTGTTAGATATCTAAAAATAATTACTTTGAAAATCTCTATTGAAGTCCATTATCAGTAGTTAACTATGAAGGTGAGATTATGGTGAGGTTTTATCATATTAGTTTAGATTTTTTAAAGTATATTGTTTGATTTTTTTATAGGATCTCAACATTAGGAAATACAATACAGTGTTACCATTAATATTGTCCCAAGACCCAATCTCAGCACTGTGTTGGCCATGATGACTGAAAAGTTGTGGGTGAACCAGGAGCAGCTCCTAACCTTGCTATACCCAAATCTCCTTGTTGAGATCACAGTGATGTCAGCCTGTCACTGAATTGATGAGACTTAAGGGTGAAATGGAAACAGTGCTTTGGCTTATTCCTAAAGCATGTAATATAAAAATATTAAAGAACTTGCAACTGAACAGAAGGTGTAGCAGAGCTATCCAATCTTCCCAGTCCATTTGAAGTTCCCAATTCTTCAGGATTTAATGTTGACTCATACAAATAATTGTGACTTATTTTAATGCATCATTGAGTTTTATTCAGTTGCCAAGGCTTAGATGAGTTATCTCTATCTTTGGGAAGCTTCTCCAGTTTTCACCATCTACCTCACCCCAAGCCAGGTTAGATGCTCCTCATATATACATTTCAAACTCTGTATAGACCTTTCCTATTCATGGATTCAGTTTGTTAGGTAGCCTTTCTTTCCTTCAACACGTTTTCACTGAGCACTGCAATTTACGCTCTTGAGAAACAGCAGAGGGTAAAATGAGAGGCTCCTGTCCTTTGGAAGATTCCAACCCAGTGGGGAGACTAGCATTAATTTTTAAAATTGTACATTTGGGCTGGGCACAGTGGCTCACACCTGTAACCCCAGTGCATTTGGAGGCCAGGGTGGAAGGATTTCTGGAGGCAAGGAGCTGGAGACTAACCTGGGCAACATAGCAAGACCCTGGTCTCTACTAAAAATAAAAAATTAGCTGAGCATGGTGGCATGCACCTGTAGTTCCAGCCCCTCACGGGGCTGAGGCAGGAGGACTGCGTGAGCCCAAGAGATCAAGCCTGCCCTGAGCTATGGTCACATCACTGAACTCCAGTCTGGGTGACATAGTAAAACTCTGTCCCAGAAACAAAAAACGAAAATAAAAACAAAATGGTACGTTTCTAAACAGTGACTGTTATTATGCAGCAAAACTACATAGTGCAAGGAGTTGTTTTTTTTTTTCTTTTTTTTTTAGAACATGGTGTTCATTGCAGCACAAAGAACTAGCTGGTTTTTAACATAGTGTAAATCTCTCTCCCATTAAATTGTAAGCTTCTAGAAGACAGAAAATGTATCTTTGGGCTTTTTGTTTTTGTTTTTGTTTTTAGCATTGTGGCATCCTTGATCCACAGTAAACAGTCAGTTTTTGTCTGTTTAACTGAACTGATCATAATTTTTTCTATATGTTTTATGTTGGCCTAATAATCCAAAAAGTGATTGATGCACAAGGTAATCACTCTTTCAGCCATGTAACCCAGTTATCCATTTATAGTAAGGATCACTGATGCTTCAAATCAAGCCCCTCTTTCTTGTTCCCATTAGGTTATTATTTCAATATTAAGTTGTCAATGGCTACTATATTCTAAGTAGACAGTGTGGGGAAAGAAGAGGAGAAACAATAAGAGAAAGAAAAGATATATTGGTAGTAGAAAGTCAAAAGTCTAATTGAATTTGGGGAGAGGCTAGGATACAAACCATCACAACTTCTATGGTTTCTCAAATAAATGTTGTCAATTAAAACAGGATGTATGCTTTTATTAACTGCAAACTGCATGAAAATGATAACCACACAATTCATAATATTGAGAAATGTCTCAGCTCAATCATAAAATTTCTCTGTAAGTGCTAAATGATAAATATGGACAGACCATCTCCCCTCAGGTGGGAGGGGTTGAAAACAGAGTGAGTCCTGGCCGGGCGCGGTGGCTCATGCTTGTAATCCCAGCACTTTGGGAGGCCGAGGTGGGTGGATCACGAGGTCAGGAGATCGAGACCACGGTGAGACCCCGTCTCTACTAAAAATACAAAAAATTAGCCGGGCGTGGTGGCGGGCGCCTGTAGTCCCAGCTACTCGGAGAGGCTGAGGCAGGAGAATGGCATGAACCCGGGAGGCGGAGCTTGCAGTGAGCCGAGATTGCGCCACTGCACTCCAGCCTGGGCAACAGAGCAAGACTCCGTCTCAAAAAAAAAAAAAAAAAACAAAACAAAAAAAACGGAGTGAGTCTTAAGAAATAGACCCGTGAGTCCTTCTACAAAAGACTTTTTACTTATCTCTATCACCAGATCCATATTCTTTGGTTCAGATATGTGGGGATTCTTTCAGGAAATGGATAATTCTGACTCTTACAGAAGATAGAGGTGATTAGAGTAATAGTAGCCAACAGATCATCGAAAAGCCTCAGGAGATTCAGATCTAAGATTCCACATGGAATAGTGCAGTGATACATACACAAGGTGAGAAGAAAAAATAGTAGACACCTATATCCTGATTCCTCTTCCTCTTCCTCAATGTTTATAAAGCATCTACTGTGAGCAAAATTATTCTGCTTAATACTCAAATGGATTCAGGAACACTGAAAGCCAGAGCTCTATCCTCTTGAAGTAAATGGAATAGAGTACCAGTCCATCCAGGTCCAGCTCTTTCAAGCTGGGGTAGAATAACACACAGAGAGGCAGAGAGCATTGTGAGGAGATCTGGAGTCCTGGAGACCTAAGCACAAATCATGACGGCTCCAATCATTGTTTGTGCAGCTTTCAGAGAGTTGCTTAATGTCGCAAGTTGTATTTTCTCGTTTCTAACATAGGGATGATAGTATCTGTTTTCCACTTAGGAATTAGATAATTTAACATATGGGAAGTGCCTGGTGCAGTGACTGACACAAAGTAGGAACTCCCCCAAAATTAACAATAATAAAAATCTGTATTCCTTTATCCCACTGGTTTCCAACCAGCAGCAATTTTGTTCCCCCAGGGATGCTAAGCAACACTTGGAGACATATTTGGTTGTCACAACTGGAAGAGTACTTACCAGTGACATCTGGAGGATAGAGGCCAGGAATGCTGCTAAACATCCTACAATGAAGAGGCAGGTCCCCAACAATAAGGAATTATCTAGCCCCAAATGTCAAAAATGCCAAGGTTGAAACACCTGCTTTATTCTCTAGTTTCTGAAATCTAATAACTCATGGTGTAAGACAGTCCAGAGGAACTTAAAGAGCATATTCTGGTAGCACATGCAGAGGTACAGGCACAATATAAGACAAAAAGTTGACATAATCAAATATTTGATGGCCGTAGGAGTACACATGGTCCATATTGTGGGTCTTGTGAGCTTTCAACATGATGCATTATTTAACACACCCAATAATGTCAAATAGTATAGAGTACTGTCTTCCTTTCACAATTGAAAAAAACTACATTCAAAGAAGTTTATACCTTACTCATGTCATGCATGTACTAAAGGATGGGGCAGAATTTCAATGCATATCCTTTTGACAGTAAGTCCCATTGTTTTTCCTCTATTCCATGCTGCCAATATAATTGGCAGAGGGAGTGGGTTCATAACTTTTACTGCAGTTGATTATTAGATGATGGTCATAGGAAAAACACAAAGGGACAATTGACCACAGTGTCCCTTAATGCCTCTGTGGAGACCAGTTTGCTTCCTTCCCTTCCTTCTCAACCACCCTGAAGTCTCCTATTTTTCTTCAACTACCTCAAAACTCCATTTGCATGCCCCATGTGTACCATTCAAATCACATTACTCCCTTGCTGAAGCACCTCCAAGCCCTTTTCCTCCCTGGCAATATGAGCTACATCTAAAGTGTCTGTGTTCTTCGCTGTTGCAATGATTATATCCCTTGCCTCCCCAAGGCTCCAGTCTCTTTCCTTGTGGTCTTTAAAATCCAATTTAACTGGGTTAAATTGCCTTTATACTCCTCCGCTCTTCCGTACCTACAGTTCCCTCTAATTCTCTCTCTCTAGCTCTGTCATTTCTCTCATTTCTAGTACTCACTAACTGAAGTCAATAGATTAGCCTTAATTTATTTTGGGAATAGCGCACTCATAGAAGTTAACATTTATAGAATATATTCATTTTAGCTATCCTGTTACAACAGGGAAGTTAATAAAATTGATATATAATTAAAACTAACAAGCATAGTCTTATTAAAACCAAAACAATAAAGAATGCAGTGAAAATTGCATTACCTATCCTGTGCACCCTTCTGTCGGAACTACTAGTTACTAAGGCTATTGTTCAATGCTCTCACATGAGGATCCTGACTATGTCTTGACACCGTGGCTAGTTCTCTGGTAGGTTTTTTTTTTTTTTCTTTGAGATGGAGTCTCGCTCTGTCACCAGGCTGGAATGCAGTGGTGCAATCTCAGCTCACTGCAACCTCTGCCTCCCGGGTTCAAGTGATTCTCCTGCCTCAGCCTCCCAAGAAGCTGGGACTACAGGTGCATGCCACCACACCCAGCTAATTTTTGTATTTTTAGTAGAGACAGGGTTTCACCATGTTGGCTAGGATGGTCTCAATCTCTTGACCTAGTGATCCACACGACTCGGCCTCCCAAAGTGCTGGGATTACAGGCGTGCGCCACCATGCCCAACTCTCTGGTAGGTTTTAAGGAACAGGAAAGATACCTAGCCCTCCACTAAATGGTTAAAACTGGTGGCACTCCTATAATGTGCTAAGAGTATTTAGGATTAAAACAAGAACACTGGATATGTTTTCAGTACTGATAAACAATGTAAAAACCTCTATAAAAGATGTAGCATTGTAGAACAAGAGGGAAAGAAATACAGGAACCAAGCAGCATGTGTAGGACTAACTTTAAGAAGTAGGTAAGAATAGGCCAGGTGTGGTGGCTCACGCCTGTAATCCCAGCACTGTGGGAGGCTGAGGGGGGCGGATCATGAGGTCAGGAGATAGAGACCATCCTGGCTAACACGGTGAAACCTTGTCTCTACTAAAAATACAAAAAATTAGCCGGGTGTGGTTGTGGGCACCTGTAATCCCAGCTATTCAGGAGGCTGAGACAGGAGAATGGTGTGAACCTGGGAGGTAGAGTTTGCAGGGAGCCGAGATTGCACCACTGTACTCCAGCCTGGGTGACAGAGCGAGACTCCGTCTAAAAAAAAAGAAAAAAAAAAAAAAAGTAGGTAAGAATAATCAGAACTTCTGCTGTGCGCAGGACAGAGTAGCCCAGGCCTCTGTCTCACAGTCCAAGTATTGAATGGATATCTTGACTTGTGTTAAAAGCGTAAAGCCAGAGCTGAGAAACAGACCCTCTCTACCCACAAGGGAGAATCAGAAGAGGTCCATCTCTTCACTCCACCCCCAGGAGGGCATGTTGCTAAAGCCATTGCTAGTGAAAAAAAACTAACAGAAATTATGATATCCTGGATTTTCAAAAAGACATGATTTATTCATCAGAAGAGCAGGAGGGATATGTTCCAGATTGAAAGCTGCATTTCAAAGATCCAAATTTTGTTTCCAGGTATAGCAAATGCCCGGTTACCCAAATGGTGATGAAAGGAACACCCACATTAATTATATAAACTTCAGAGAAGTTTCATTGGCCTGCTTCATTTGATTCCTACCAAAATCCAGTAAGATCAGAGGTTCAAATGACCATATTCGCAATTCAGAGAACGTAGAAACTAGGCCCTGAGAGGCATAGTGACAGCAGGCAACATGCTAAGGCCATGGGTAGAACTTTAACTCAATCTACTATTCTAACACATCATTTTCATCCTCTTAGACTTCCCAGATGTTGAAAGTGCAGACTCTGGGGCGACATTGCCTGGGCTCAAATCTAAGCACGCCCACTTTCCAGGTATAAGATCTCAAGAAAATCACTTATTTATTAATGTGTGTCTTAGTTTATTCATTTGTAAAGAAGGCTTAATAATAGTACTCACCTCATAGGATTGTGGTGAGGATTAAAATCGTTAATAGAGTCACCGATTTCTATGCACAAATGCAGAACCCAGAGATACAGAGGATCAGCTGTAGTATTATTTTATATGAGACTTGAGCATCTGCAAACTTTAGTAACCTCAGTGGAGACCTGGAACCAATTCTTCATACATACTGAGGGACAACTGTACATGCAAAATCCTTTGAAGTGTTTCAAAAATATTCTTAATGAGCATGCAACAAGCCTTAAATTTGCCCTTTTTTTTTGAGACAGAGTCTCGCTGTCGCCCAGGCTGGAGTGCAGTGGCACGATCTCGGCTCACTGCAGGCTCCACCCCACAGGGTTCACTCCATTCTCCTGCCTCAGCTTCCCGAGTAGCTGGGACTACAGGCGCCCACCACCACACCTGGCTAATTTTTTGTATTTTTAGTAGAGACGGGGTTTTACTGTGTTAGCCAGGATGGTATCCATCTCCTGACCTCGTGATCCACCCACCTCGGCCTCCCAAAGTGCTGGGATTACAGGCGTGAGCCACCGCACCCGGCAATTTGACTTTTTAAAAAAACTTTACTGTGTAAAGCAATTTAGCATACTTATAGAGACTTTATTGGACAACAGGTAAGTAAAATTATCCTTATTTTACATATGAGAAAACTGAATATTCCGGCTACTATTTTTGCATTAAACACCCTGAAATGTGATGATGTAAAGCAACCATTTTATTAAGTTCACAGATTGTTAGTATTGGAATTTTGGATAGGGTATAGAAAGAAAATCTTGTCTGTGCTCCACATTGTCTAGAGCCTCATTTGGGAAGACTCAAAGGCAAGGAATGACTCAGAGGGAAGAATCATCCGGAGTCATGTTCATCAGCATGGCTAGAGGGTGATGCTGGCTGTCAGCTAGGACCTGAGCTGGTCTATAGGCTGGATTGCCTCCATGTGCCCCCTCTGTGTGACCTGGCTTCCTCCACAGCAGGGCAGTCTCAGGAGAGTGGGGCTTCTCACATGCAGTCCAGAGTGTCAGGGATCCAGGTAGAAGTTGCATCATTTTTTGTGATCTATCCTTGAAAGTTGCACAGCATCATTTTATTACCAAAATGCCAGGGGTTTGGTCTAAGTCTTGCTGTTCACTGCACAGAAAGCCAATCACTGAGACAATGAGTATTGCCAGGGAAGAAGGCTTTAATCGGGTGCTGCTGTTGAGGATATGGGAGATCAGTCTCAAATTCACTTCCCTAACTGACTACAATTAGGGATTTCTAAAGCAGGGAAAAAATGTAACCATGCGTGGGGAAACAGGAATTAGGGAGAGGTAGGGAAGAGGAGTTCGCCAACAGAAAGCTGGTGCTTATTTAAGCAGTCATGATGGGTAAGGACTCTGGCATCCCATTGTGCAGATGCCATGATCTGGTAAGTTTCACTTCCTAGATACTATCTGGGAAGCCTGATGGTTGGTTTCCTGAGAAAGGAGCAAGATAAACTGTGTAACTTTCTCAAGTTTCAAGACTGACAGAGTCAATTTCTATGTTTATTCAAAAAAACCACAAACATCAGTTCTGTGGGATAACCGGGCTGGTTTCAACTTCAGCCACATTCTGTGGGTTGCAGCAAGTTACAAGACCACCCACCTATAAGAAGAGGTAAAATAGACATCACCTCTTGATGGAGGAGTCAAGGTTTTAGAAAAGCACTAGAGATTACAGGTGTTGTTGCAACTATAATTGAAAAATATAAGATTCCATATGGTGACAGATAGGGTTTGCCAAAAATTTTACAAAAAGATAAGTGAATACACCAGAATAAGAATGCAAAGCTTTGGATTTTTAAAGTTCTGTCCTTCCTTGATCTCCCAGACCTTTTTCTCATGTGTAAAGATGTCAATTAATCTTGCACATTCATGGGCAGGTACATCTGCAGGTTTGGCCCTGCAGGGATGCAACTGAGGGCAGGCAGGTTGCACTGGGAATGCATCCAAATAAATTCTAGAAACTTGCCATGGGAATTTGCTTTGTGTTAGTCTTCCTTCCCCACATGTCCCTCTCCTCTTTTAATCAAGCCTCAGGGAGGAAAAATACTGATCAAAATTGATCAGATTCCAGGGCATTGATTTGGCTGGCTCCTTTTGTAGGTGGATGAAGAACTATGTAAAGCTCCAACTTAGACCTACAGCTCACATGGCTGCCTTCACACTTGTGAAGCCTCCACGATCTCTCTACCTCATCTCCCCGCTTTTGTTCTCATATCCCACAGCCTTTTCCCAGCATACCAACCAAAATGATCTTTTTGAAGCCTAGGACAGACAGATGATGTCTTCACTCCTCTACCTTCTGATTCCTATTTCACTTAGACTAAAAGCTAAAGTCTTTACAGTGCCTGGCATGATCTAAACATCTTTTTTCTTCATCTTCTGTAAGACTTCCTCTAGCTCATGCTACTAAATCAATACTGATTTCTTTATTAAACGTACGATGCAAGAGCTATCATCAGAGCCCTTGTATTTGCTCTTCTCTCTGCCAGACTCTTTCCCTACATACCCACAAAACCAGCACTTCCTTATGATCTTTGCTCACAAGTCAGCTTCTCAGTGAGGACTTTCCTGAGTACATCATTAAAACTTATACCCTCTTTCTGCAGTTTTCACCCCTGCGTCCTGCTTCTTTTATCTCCATAGCATTTGCCCCCATCCAACCAATTTTATATTTAAATGATCTATTTGTTTTATTGTGTGTCTTCTGCCATCCCCATGCAGACACTAGATTATAAGCTTCTGAGAACAAGATTTATTCTGTCTGTTTTATTTACTGACAAATCTCCAGAATGTAGAGCAATGCCTGACACATAACAGGTGCTCAATGAGTATTTGTGGAATGAATGAATGAATAGATGAGTGTGGAAATACTAACGGTATGTTTAGATATAGGTTATGTGATAGGTAATTGATTACACAGAAGAACGCTTTCATCTGAAGCTACTTAGGACTAGTTAACCAAGGAAAAGGGGATGCTTCCCCATGACTCAGCCCACTTTATTGCAGTACTGGCTTGAAGGCCCAAGTACATCTGTTAAAATTGTTCATTGTTTCTCATTTGCCATTGTTTTAAGGGATATATGCAGCATTCTTGGAAAACTCTGAGATATACAGGCATAGATTTAGTATAAGCAGGAACTTCTAGTTCCTGCTTTTTCTATGTCATTACTTGTAATAATTCTTATGTCCTACTGTGGTAGGCAGTATAATCGCCCCCAAAGATATCCATATCTGAATACCTGAAACCTATAAATGTGTTATGATATATGGCAAGGGGAAATTAAGGTTGCTGATGGAATGCAGATTACTGATCAACTTGAAATGGGAGAGGTTATCCTGGAGTATCTAGGCAAGCTCAAGAAGAGGAAATGGGGAGAGTGACAGTCAGAAAAGTGCATATGTCAAGGAAAGTAGAGCTCAGGGTGATGAAATTGGTGGCTTTGAAGAAAGAAAGAAGCCAGGAGCCAAGGACTGCAAGTAACCTCTGCAGGCCACAAAAGACAAGTAAACAGAATCTTCACTACAGTCTTCATAAAAAAACACAGTCATGTCTACGCTTTCATTTTAACCCAGTAAAACTCACATAGAATTTCTGACCACTAGAATTTTCAGATAACAAATTTGTGTTGTTTTAAGCCACCATGTTGGTAGTAATTTGTATATTCCTAAAACCTTCATCATTACATTACCACGCAAATGCAAAAGAAAATTCAGCCTGAAAGGGTGCAATCCTGCTACAGCATTTGGTAAAGGGCAGTCTCTCTTGTTTTGAGTCTCTTCTTTCATCAAGTACATAAGAGCAAATGTTATCACCAGTCATAAAGTTCTGGTGATAAACTTAATTTTCTGTATTCCAAAATGTCATCCAAATAACAACGCTAGCTAAAGCTTTTTTGTTTTCGTTAGAGACATATTCTGAAGATGTGGGTTGGTTAGATCAGTAAAAATATCAGTGTTTCATTCTTTTTAGCAACTAACAAAACAGGCTTTCCATTTTCGCACCAAAAGAAAATAAGATTAAAATGCATCTTCCTTGAATTATGATGGGTGAATTTTTAAATTTAGCCTAATTCAAGTAAATTCCTACCTATTGCTTCTAATTATACCGTTTTCCTCTTTGTTTGGAGACTTGAGATCAAGAAAGAGCACTAGAAGTTGATTTTTTAAAAAAGAAATGTGTTTTCTCAATTCAAAATAAGAAAGGCTTCCAACAGCAGGTCTGTAGATTTTTTGAAAATCCTAATTAGACTGAATTAAATGACTAAAATGCTACTAATTACTTTTTAATTTCAAGAGAGATGTTTACAAAGCACAGTATAATGAGTAATACAGCACTTCAAATGATTACTAATGTTGCCATTTTGTCTGACTTAATCTCAATTAGTATAAATCACATTGTCATCATTGTTAATTGCCATTTCTTTCAAGCAAAATGGTAATTTCTCTTTACAATCTCACAATTGCTGTTTGTTTTCTTCAAGATATTCCATTTGAAAGGCCTAATAAAGAGAACATTTATAGACCCTGTGTTTTCTGCAGTTTAGACAAATGCATTTGTTGTTATTCTATTTGGAGGGTTGTGGTAATTCCTTACTTTCTAATAAAATGAAATTTTAACTTTTAACTGTATTGTCATGCCAAATGTAAACACATGGATAGCTATAGTTCCGCAGGAGAATCTTTATTCAAATGCCAAGTAGCCTTTTCATTAATAAGATCTAAGAGGCAACATATATGTTTCACCTCTCTGACGAAATTCATCATTAGAAAAGAGAAGAAACTGCCTTTCAGTATTGAGAGTATTGGATTGTTCTACGTTTGATTTGGTTTGGGTTTGGGTTTTTTTTGTTTTTACTTTTTCTCCAGCTTCTTTCCATTGTTCTACTCATGTGGATGTAAAATCTCTCCATTAAGGCAATTATCTAATCGACCATAGGCAATCAACTGATCGTTTCTCTGTGTCATTGGATAATCTTAGGGAATTTCCTTCAATTTTTTGTTCAGTAATAAACATAAGGAACTTTAAAAATCATGAAGACCCAAAGTTATCAAATAAGATTTTTTTAAATTACACTATTGTTCTAAGAGCTCTTCTAGATTTAACCTTACTTTTATTTTTAAAAAGTTTAGGAGTTGAATGTTAACAATTTTAAATTTTTCTCAAACAGATATTTTTCTTAAATCTTTGGTGCCTATTTTGTTTATTTTTTGTTGCATGATAAACTACCCCCAAAATTTAGAGGCTTAAAAAAAACAAAACATATTTTCACTCATGATTTTTTGGGTAGGAGTTTTGGAACGAGCTTAGCTGAGTAGTTTGTCTTTAAGCCATGTGGCGCCAGCGAAGGCAACTGGAAATGGAGGATTTACTTCCATGAAGGCCTCTTCATGAACACGTCTGGCAGCTCAGTGCTATTCAACTTGTACTTCCAAATCCACATGACAACTTATCCTTCAGAGCTCATTAGTGTACTTTGAGCTTCTTGAAATATGGAGGCCTCAGTACAGTTGAAATTTCATAGAAGCCCCAGTAGAAGATATTCCGCAAGATTGGTGGAGGCTGCAAGATTTCTCACGATCTAGGCTCAGAAGTTCCAGAATGCCCTTTGGTCGAACAAGGGTTTGGTTTTTTTCTGTTTTTGTTTTGTTTTGTTTTGTTTTGTTTTGTTTTGTTTTGTTTTGTTTTTGAGATGGAGTCTCTCTCCGTCACCCAGGCTGGAGTGCAGTGGTGCCATCTAGACTCACTGCAAGCTCCACCTCCTGGGTTCACATCATTCTCCTGTAGTCCCAGTAGCTGGGACTACAGGGGCCCGCCACCATGCCCGGCTAATTTTTTGTATTTTTAATGGAGACAGGGTTTCACCGTGCTAGCCAGGATGGCCTCCATCTCCTGACCTCGTGATCTGCCTGCCTCGGCCTCCCAAAGTGCTGGGATTACAGGCGTGAGCCACTGCACCACCCAGCCGGTCAAAGAAGTTTCTAAGGCCAGCCCTGATTCAAGGATAGGGGAATAATACTCTCTCTCAATGGGAAAAATAGCTAATAATTAGTATTGATCTTTAATCTACCACAATGTCTACAACTTATATGCAAGCTAAAAATAAAATAAAATATTTTAAAATGAAAATAGGTGTTCATGAAGAATCTTTAAAAATCCTTCCTTCATACAATTGCCTGTTATCTTTGATGACAAAAGCTAGGATGTTTGAAATTTGACATGATTTACATAATGAAATTATCATTTTGGGTAAGTTATGTTTATTAACTCTAGATTTCTGTTGATTTGGGCCTCTTCAATATCCATTTCTGTTTCTCCAGTAACAGCAAACCAATTTCCTTGTAAGAATGTACGATTTTTTATCTGCATGCAGTATTCTGGAACTGTCAACCAAGGACTCCTCTGCTTTCTTTGGCCAACAAGTGGACATTTTACTTATCTAAGACAATAAAATCTTTTCCCTGTAGAATTTAAATCATGAGAAGAGTGACACAAAGATGAGAGTTATTTGGTATTCATATTTCCTGATGTTGGTACCCTGCAACTTCTGACACTTAAATCTTAGACACTTTTATTCTAAGCTTTCCTAAACGCAGTCATTTAGAGCTTCTCTTTTGATTCTGTGAGTTGCCTTTTAGTCTTCCAATTATCTATTGTTACTTAAAATAGCACTAGTTTCCTTTTTCTTCAAAATAAAAACGAAAACACAGAGCCATACAGAGGTAAAAATTTGTGTAATGAGTGGAGCTGCCCAGAAACAGAATTAATCAGTAAATACAAGAATACAGAGCCAGGCGTGGTGGCTCATGCCTGTAATCCCAGCACTTTGGGAAGCTGAGGCAGGTGGATCATGAGGTCAGGAGATTGAGACCATCCTGGCTAAAATGGTGAAACCCCATCTCTACTAAAAATACAAAAAATTAGCCAGGCGTGGTGGTAGGCACCTGTAGTCCCAGCTACTCGGGAGGCTGAGGTAGGAGAATGGCGTGAATCTGGGAGGCAGAGCTTGCAGTGAGCTGAGATGGCACCCGTGCATTCCAGCCTGGGCAACAGAGCGAGACCTTGTCTAAAAAAAAAAGAATACAACAACCAGGAATTATTAAGCATTAATGACATGGCTCCAAAATATATCAAGCAAAAATTGATAGAAATTCAAGAAGAAAATAACAAATTGACAGTCATAGTTGTTGTCAGACAACTCTCAATTCTCAATATGCAAAGGGAAAAGAGCAAGTCAGTAATAAGCCAATTAAATTAACAGCTAATTTCTTAATATTTACTCTTATCTATCTTTAGCCTTTCAAGTTACCAAAGCATTTTTACATGTGCATGTTCATATGATTTTTCTCCTTACTTCTCTGAAGTAAACTAGTAGAATGTAACTAGAAGAAGAGTTCCAACTGCTTAGAACTCAAATCTTCAGGTTCCAATATGTTCTTTTTGCTATCATCAGAATGTATCCCCCCAAATTCATGTTCTGAAACTTTTTTTTTTCTTTTTTTGAGACACAGCCTTGCTCTGTCACCTAGGCTGGAGTGCAGTGGAGCAATCTCAGCTCACTGCAAACTCCGTCTCTGGGGTGCAAGTGATTCTGCTGCCTCGGCCTCCCGAGTTGCTGGGATTACAGACATGCGCCACCATGCCTAGCCAATTTTCGTATTTTTAGTAGAGATAGGGTTTCTCCATGTTGGCCAGGCTGGTCTTGAACTCCTGACCTCACGTTATCCGCCTGCCTCGGCCCCACAAGTGCTGGGATTACAGGCAAAGCCACCGTGCCAGGTAACGTATTGGAAGCTAGCTCCAATGCAACAATGCTGAGAGTTGTGACTTCATGAAAGGTGTTTAGGTCATGAGAGCTCCATCTTCATGAAGGGATTAATAAGCTATAAAAAGAGCTCGCAGGAGTGAGTTCACTCTCTCTTGTGTGTCTGCCTTCTGCCACGTGAGAATGCAGTGAGAAGGTCCTCATCATATTCTAGTGCCTTGATATTTGACTTCCAAGCCTCAAGAATTGTGAGAGAATAAATTTATGTTCTTTATAAATTACCTAGACTGCGATATTCTATTACAGCAGCACAAAACAGACTAAGACACTTTTCACTGTACTCCCGGTTATATAATTTTTTTGCTCATACCAGCAAGCTTTCTAGTCCTTGCTCATGACATGAGATTTCAAAACAGTAGACAAATGATTCTAAATGATTAACTAGATAAACACACAGAGATATCAATTTGAATAATGAATATAAGGTGTTTGGCCTTGTATCTGGGCTACAGTGAGTGTTAAATACATAGGAGTTATTATTAATACTAAATAGAATGTGATACTTGCCATTATTTCTAGGCTGAAATTCTTTCTAAGTTGATTTTTTTCTTTATGTCATTTCCCAAGATAGTTATTTGTATTATTCAAATCATTCACTGGTCTCAACATGTTCTTCAGGATGAGATCTCAACTTTATGACCTTTCTATATGGAAGGAAGACTTGACATTCCCAATCATTAAATGGTAAGAGAGCTGGAGTTAGAGTCAAAACAGAGAGGGCAAACCTTCAACAGCAGGGCAGTCACTATGTCTTTGAACTTCTCTTTTAAATGCTATAAAACTGCCTTTCTGTCTCAATTCTGCTGAACTGGAATTAAAAAAACAATTGCCCCACAGCATCTGAATTTTATTAGAGTATGTGACTTTCTTTTGCAGACACTACTAGTAGGTATTTTGCAAAGTGTTGTCTTTGAGGCTGATTCTAGAAGCAGGTTGTAGCAAGAGTTGGAGTCCCATAAAACCAGTGATATTTACTCCTTAATGCAGTCCCTCTTTCCAAGGTGTGCTTTCTCTGAAGACTGATCACAGCTTTTATTGTGTGAGCTTGTAAAATGCAAAATGATTAAAGGTACATCTATTTTTTGAATCTCATCTTTGTCATTCCTTTAGTCAACAACAGCAGAGTCCTGGCCGTTTCACAGATGCTTACATGAAAGGTCAAGTTTAGCTATCAGCACTGAAAAAAAAAAAAAAAAAAATCTTAAAGGGCAAGATGGCTGCATTGTAAAGACTTTGAAGAGCACCTTGGTGCTGACTCTAACTGAAGGATTTGTGATCTTTCAGAAAGTTGCTTCTCTTCCCCAGCATGAGTCTCGCTAAACATATCCATTTCCATATCATTATAAAGCATAAAAAGGAAATTTCCTCTCAAGAGCCACGGCTTGGAGTCACTCTTTCAAAATCTTTTTCCAATATTTTTGTTGGCCCCATTACCTGTTTTACTGGCATTCCAGGACACTTGTTAATTTTGACTCCCACTTTGATTCACTCTCACTGCTTCCTGGCTGCCAAGATCTTTACCCTTCCTCTCTGACACTCACTTCCACTCATTTTCTCTCCGTCCCATATCAAGCTTCTCAACTGCACACTTCATTTAGGAATTTTAATGTGAAAGGAAAAAAAAAAGCTCAGCAAAACGGTTGTGGGTGGAGAGTGATGGAAGTGAAGCTGTGAAGCGTGTGCTCTACATAGCTTACAACATAACTTCAGGCAGCAAGGTAATAGTTTCACTGAACAAGCCGCCGTTTTCCAGATGACTTCAAGAAAGCAAAGAGTGAATATGATGCCCCAGAGTGTGGATTTGTAGATGTAAGAGGTTCCATCTTTCCCCTGAGAAGAAGGCAGACCTATAAAGAACACACACCTCTCCCAGTGCCCTCAGGAACTAGCTGAAGTGAAATGATTGTTACTCAGGTTTCAGAGCAAGCTTGGACTGTGTCATGGCCATAACATAGTGGAAACTGGGTTGAGGCAAAGAAGCTAAGCTCATTACCAATTGAGGAAATTGGAGTAGTAATTATGAAGGAGGAGTAATTGAGGAAATTGGAGGAGTAATTATGAAGCCACAAAAATGATGCAAAACCGGAAGTTAGAAGCCAGGGAATCAAGTATGTGAGAAAGGCATTAAGGAAAAGGAGGAGGTCATATGTTCTGTGTTAAAATCTCAGCAGAGCTACTGACTCTATTAGACAGGACTTTAGGTAATTTTCTTTTAACTATGGTAAGGCTCCATTTCTTCATCCTTCAGCAGTGTTGAATGTTAGTTTCCTCTAACCTTGTATGAGGATTAAATAAAATGATGGGTGCTCATTCAGCAGAATATATTATATATAATATTAAATATAAATTAAAAAATGAAGACCAACCAACTGAGAACAACCAACAGCTTTTCATCTAGAGCTTGCTACATCAAGGGAGTTAACCACCATTACTTGTGTTTTGAAGATACTCAAAGTCAGGCAGAGGAGTGGGAAAGTGTTGCAGAAAAAGGGAAGACTTCATATATGCTCTTGTTGGAGGCCGTTAGCATGGGGAAGCTGTAGGCAGACTAACTAGAACCAGGGCACTCTACATGATTAGTTTGAAGTATATCTATCTATATATATATATTTTTTTTCTGGTCGGTCCTAAGTCAGAAGTGATAACAAAGTTAGAGAACCTGTTAGTTATTAATCAAGTCCTGATCATTGTAGACCAATTGTTATAAGGGGACTTTGGTTTCCTGCATGTGTTGCTAGATATAGTTCTCTGACTTTCTGCAAGTCTGACCAGATTTCTGGGCTGGTTACTCTAGATGACAGATTAATTTTCTGGGCTAACTGTGACAGACTGTAGGTCATGGCTCTATTTCATACATAGTTTGATCATTGCTTTATGTATATACACACACACATACACATTTAATCTCTCAATCCTATAGTTTACCTTTCTCTTAAGTAAATGATTACCTGAACCTCGCCCACCAAATCTCACAATGAGTTTCAACGTTTCAAGAGGAAGATAGATATAGGCTGAAACAATAAAAAATTGCTCAACTTTTGTTTTTAAATTAATTTTTTTGTAAGTCCATTAAGAAACAATAGTCTCAACTTTGGCAAAGGGAGAAAAAAAGGTCTCTAAGTTTCAAAAGATTTATTTACATCAGGGTATGCTTGCAAGTTACTTAGATCAAGAAAATCCTCATACTCAAGTGTGAAAAATCCTTTTGCATATTTTTCCAGGGACAGCCAAAAACAAAGAAACAAACAAAAAAGAAGAGAGAAAGCTTTGTACCAAGATGTTTCAACAAGCTCTTCTAGTGCCCGTGGACATCCTGGGATTATGAATATGTATGCTGAACTGAAATCGTATGATATTTAATGGCACCTAGAGGAATCTCAGTTCCCAATGTTGTCCCAAAAAATACCTGAAATTCTACTATTAATGAATTATCCTGTAATAAGATACAATGCTTCTCCACTTCCACTTTTAAAGATTTCAGGTCTTTATTGTGTTCGGTCCTTTCTCTGAGCTACATTTAAGGGACACCTACACAGTGGGGAAGAAGTCAATCATGATGGTAAGGAGACTCAAAGCTATGTAGGAGAGAATAGAGTAAGAGTTTGTCAACCTCAGCACCACTGACACTCAGGACCAGATAATTTTTTGTTATGATAGCCATTCATTCTTGAATATTTAGCAGCATCCTTGGCTTCTACTCACTAGATACCAGTGGCTCCCCTTTCCCAGTTGTCCCAACCAAAAATGTATTCAAACATTGCCAAATGCACCTTGCAGTGCAAATTTCCTCCTGTTGAGAAACCATGGTAAGCAAAGATTCCAATATTCACAGAATCATCTGAAGAACTTGTTTGAAAGTGCTGACTCCAGGGATCCACTATGATGATTCTGAGTCAAAAGAAACAGAAAGCGCTATGTTTTATAAGTTTCTCAGAGGTCTGATGGTCAGCCAGTTTGGAAATTATTTTTAGGTTCCTAACCATGAACAAGAAATGACTCAAAGGGGCCTTACAGCCATCTTCAAATATATAAAAGTTAACCCGCAAAAGTGAGATTCAACTTTTTCTGAGTTGCTAAGCAGGGAGTTCTGACCAAATTATAAAATAGAGAAAAAATAAGAATAATTATAATAGCACAGTAGATTTTCAATCACTAAAATTATTTAAAGAAAAAGTTGAATAATCACTTGTCAAGAAAGTTTTAAAAGTAAATCACACATGTAGATGTTGAACATGTGACCATTAAGACATGTTCTAATTTTGAAATAAAGATTTTATATAAAGATTTTATATGAATAAATGATCCTTTAGTGAGAAATATAAATTAGATTCTTTTTAGCCTAAATAGAAGTAAAGCAGAAAGGAATTAATGTTATTAATACTACATCCAATATACAGGTTCTTTATCTTGGGTGAATAACAGAACCACCTGTGGAGCTTTTAGAATATGCAAATATTTGGGCTCAAGGGAAGCTGAGAATTATTTAATTACTCTGTGTCAGGCCCTCCTCAGCTCAACACTCAGACATAAGTATTACTATTTTGTGTTTACAGGTGAGAGCCCTAGACATAAAAGGTTATACAATTTGCTCAAGGCCACATGACTTCTAAGTGGTAAGACTAGAACCTAGTTCTCCCTGACTTCAAAGACCAACACTCTCCCTTAAGAGTCTTACCGTGACTCACCAAAGAGAAGAAAGGAAGAGCAGATATTTTTCAGGTCTTTTGTGCCATCTAGGAAAATGTTAAAGTGACCTTCATCTTCTTGACAGTTTAATCTCATGTTAACTAAAGGGCAGAGCTAAAATAATGGTAACCAGAAAATATAGTCATTATTGAAAAGGAAGAAAAAAATATGTGAAATCTCTTTCTCTTTGCCTAAATTTCCCAGAGAAAAACATGCCTAGACAAAAGAAGGTGTACCATCATGCAGTCGTGCAGTTCGAGTGATGAAGAATCTGTTCCCTGGCATGATTCATACAAAAATTCCTTCCACTGCTGAAAGCCGCGATTCACGTTTCTCAGATGTAGGTCAGACTTCCTGTCCTAAGCTATAGACCCAAAACTCAAGTTTTAATCAGATTGAGGAATTAGTTAACATTTATACATATGCTAAAATATGCTGATTTGTGCCACAGTACTGAAATGCATCTCGAGATGGAGAAAGATTCAGTCTCTTTTTGATATAATGTATGGGAGGGAGGGGGAGGTGGAAGAGAAGAGAGAGAATCAAGTCAATGAACTAAGGTAAACTTGGAAAATAAAAAAGTTAGAAAAACTCAAAAGTCAGGAATAGCAATAATCAGTGACATATATTAAGCACATATTAAGTACCATAAAATGTGCCAACCACTCCACATACATTTAGAGCAATCAATCATTTCAAAAATGTTATGATGTTATAATTCCCATTTTACACCTAAAGAAACAGAATCAAAGAAAGTTAAGGGCTTGCCCAGGGTCACATAAATTATGCACATGGATGCAAACCCAATCTTTTTCACTTCTGCATATGTAGTCTCAAATGCACACCATACCCACCAGCCTCACACTTTCCATTTTGTTTTTACACAGATCCTTCCTCTTTAAGCACCCTGTAAATGATGGACTATGTGGAGCTGTCAGGCAGGAATCCCATGGTTCCATTCCATTCCCTTACCACCCACTCTTTTAGGTTTGTTATTGGAGTTCATCATTAAAAACAAATTTGGATGCCCCAGTGACTTATAGAACCTTCTAATGAACATCATAAAAGTGAGGAAGCCATTCACATTTCAGGAGGCACTCACCTCCTGCATTCCAGTTGATTTGGGAGGATGAGTTCAGCTCATTAGGAATCAGACGCAAAGGTCTTTAGCCTGAATATAGCTGAGCAGATGGGCAAATTCTCTAAGATCCTGAGTTTGTTTCAGCAAAAGTAAGGCAGCTGAAAGCTAGGAAGGGCTCTAACTGGACCCAGAGGTATTTCCATTTTCTGCTTGAGCATCCAGGCACACTCAATGTTTACTTGGAAATTTAAAGAGCCTCTGCAATTCTAAGAGTTGGCACCTACAGGCAGAACAGCCGACCACTCATGGGTGGAATCTCAGGACTCTTGGGAAGGCTGACCTCCAGTGACCTCCAGTGACATGTGCTTCCTGTTGCTGAAATGAAAACCTCACAAGTCATTGCTTTACCTTGAGGCTTGCTTTCTCTTAAAATTCAAATGTTCCTTTTAGAGCTGCTAGCAGGAACCAGTCAAGCCCCACAAAGTTCATTTAAAGCCGTCCTAAACATAATCCTTCTATCCTGAAACTAGACACAACCAAACAGAGGACTGTGTCTGCCCTGGATGTTGCTTTCATCCTTCATTGCCTAGAACTCTGGTACCTCTTTAGGACCATCTTGCATCCTGCTGCTCATCCTCCTGCTTCTGTAGCTCCCATACTTCATGACTTTCTATTCTATCAGCCTAGCACCATTTTCAAGGCTGTCTTTGGACCTCAACCCAAGCTCTCTCTCCCATGTGACTGACTCAGACTGCCCTGATTTTAAAATGCTCTTAACTTTTTATCTCTAGACACCTGCATTTGCCCATCTCTTGCCTCTAGATGATAATTAAAGAACAGCAAACATTAACATGAACCAGAAGATGGAAGTTCTACAAAGAGTATAAAATAGTGTAAAACCTAGAGGTTGAGGCATTATAGAAACTAAACTGAGATTATTAGCAGCATATTTAGTGAGTATCATAGACAGATTAATATTGAAAAGCAAAGCAAAGCATGGTTTGCCCAAAAAACTATTCAGGGTAAAGAAGTGTAGATACCTACATATAATTTGTGGACTTCACAATATATTAAACCTGACAATAGTGGTAAAAGCAGAACGAAAACATGCATTTTTTAATATATTTCACAAACTATTTTAACTCGTGATCTTTTTAAATGTCTTGTATAATCTTCTCAAAAATACTGCTAGGTAGAAATTATTATCTCTATTTTATAGCTTGTGCAGTTGAAGCCCAGAAAAATTAAATTATTAAGTCAACAAAATTAGTAACAGAATCACAGTGAGAGCCAAGGTCTGCCTGATTCTAAATAATATGCTTGTTCAGAGCATCCCCTGTCCTTCTGCTTTGATGTTATTTCCCTTGGGACCCAGTTTGAATGACTCTGATACTAGCTACTTCCTCCCTCTGTGATGGGCAGGACAACAGAAGTAGGAGTGTGTAAGAATAAGACAGGGAGCCCAGCTCCCTGAATGTGAATCCCAGTACCCTTGCTTTTTCTGCCTGCATTTGGTCAGGTGGCTTGATTATTTTGCATCTTAGTTTCATATTCTTTCAAGTCATAATTGCACCAACCTTATAGGATTGTTGTGAGTACTAAGATAACATATATAGAGATCATGACTCAGTAAGCAGAACTAACCATTTGTCAATGGACTGTTTTTTGTTTGATTGTTTTGCCTTTATTCCACACATGCAATCAGCTTTAACCATGTTAAAGTAGCTTGGATTTCTTTTTTATGGACATAAAGAGGGCAGCTAACATCTTGGTTAGAATGCTGGCTCTGGCAAGGTATCATGTCTGTACCTGAACACCAACTGCACCATCTAAGAGCTCTTTGACTCTAAACAAACTGGCTAACCCTCTGCACTTTCATTTCTTCATCTCTAAGTAGACTCAAGGTAGTACATAATTTACACAGCTGTTGTGAAGATTAAATTACTTCAGTTAAGTAGTTAGCAGAGTGCCCGGCTCACTGTTAAGTGTTTGGAAGCCTGAAGAATCTACACAAAGCTCTTTCCCTATTCTGTGTTAGCAGGAGGTTTGGTTCAAAATGAGACCAAAGGATAAAGTTTTAGCATAGCTAAATCAATGACTTAATACAGATCTGTCACCATGTTCTGACATCTATAGCTATTAAAGTTGGATGTGGGAGCCAAGACCCTGCAACTAATCTGGGAAATCACTTCTCATCCAGTTCTTATACATCCATGAAACCTTAAGGAAATTGAATCATTATGGTAGGCACCACACAGATTCAGTATCCACGGACACTGAATATGGATAAAAATAGGAATGAATTGTTTCATTGTTTACTAATAATGTCATATGAGCATACAACATTAAAAAGTACTGACAACTACTACATGCTACTCACCATCATAAGTACACAAAACATAGTGCACGGAGCAGCTTAAGTCCCTGCTCTCATAGAGTTTATCTTCTGGGCAGAGTAGTAGAGAAATATGATAAGCAAACAAACATAAACATGCATGCATACACATAAAATCTCTATAAAGAGACCACTAAAGCAGGGATTAGGGGAAGTAAGAGACTGAAAGTGTGTTATCTTAGACAGGTGTTCAGGGAAGGCCTCCATGACTTTAGAGCAGAGGCTTGAGGCATTTAGGGATGATGCATACAGAAACCTGGAGGAAAAGCACTCCAAAACGAAACAGCAAGTGTACAAGCCTGGCAGAGACTATACTTATTGTGTTGAAGATACAGTACAGTGATCAGAAACTAGAGAGAAGTGAGTAAGAAAAAACATGGAAGGAATTCCAATTAAAATTTAATTATATGTATTACGTATTAGTGCCTGTCTTTATCACTGGAATTTAAGGCTTGTGAGGGAGGGATCATGTGGATCTTTTTGCACCACTTTGTCCCCAGTCGCTAACAAGATGGTTTACACAGAGCATTGGATCAGTATTTTATGTGATGGCCAGATGGAAGGAAGGAAGGAAACAAGGAGAAATAAACATGTAAGGATGACAGAGTGTGGTTCAGGACCTGACAGTCTGGCTGGTTATGGCTTCAGTAACTTAAAGACAAAGAATTCAAGAGAACATATGTAAAAGAGGCAGGTTGATATAGCCTTGGAAATATTAGGCAATGTGGTAACATTTACCTTCACCCGTTTAACTCACTTTCCAGCATAATCTAGTTTCATACACCCAAGATGATATGACACACATTACGGTGGATGACAATGATGACCCAAACTCTTCATTCCTTCCTGGACCAATGCCCTTTGCCATGTAGCTGTTCAGTGCCTCCCCACTGTGCACAGGATGACCCGAGTTGCCTCTTGATTTGGAGCTTAGGGATGTGATTTGCTGAAACCTAGATGATGTGAAATTGACTAGGTGTCAGTTTCAAACTGGGGCTTCAAGGAGACATGGCTATGTCTGTTTGTTCTCCTACCTTTCTATCATCACTATAAGAATATCACTGATGGCTGGGCATGGGAGCTTATGCCTGTAATCCTAGCACTTTGGGAGGCCGAAGTGGGAGGGTTACCTGAGCTCAGGAGTTCACAACCAGCCTGGGGAACACGGTGAAACCCCATCTCTACTAAAATACAAAAAATTAGCCAGGCGTGGCAGCATGTGCCTGTAATCCCAGAAACTTGGGAGACTGAGGCAGAATAATTTCTTGAACCTGGGAGGCGGAGATTGCGGTGAGCCGAGACCGCGCCACTGCACTCCAGCCTGGGCAACAGAGCGAGATTCCGTCTCAAAAAAAAAAAAAAAAAAAAATCACTGGAATATCCGTTGGAGGATGAGAGACATGTGGAGCAAAATTGGGTTACTTGAGTAATCCAAGCAGGGATCAGCCAAGATCAGCAGAACATGACCACCTTTTAATCCACAATGAACACATATACAAGTGCAATAAACACTTTTTTTGCTGTATATCATGAATTTATGTGGTTTTTCATTATATATCGAACACTAACTGATAAACATACCCTTTAAAATTCCCCCCTAAAATGTTCCTCAAGTCTTTCCTTATGACAAAGCAGAAAAACTAAAATTCCATAGCAGGAAGAACTCCCGATCTGAAGAATATTCTAAAGGAAACCTGTCTGCCCTACAGAGGTAGATGCCTAATATTGGCCAGTCCTAATGGTTATGCTTCTGGCTCCCTTGCCATTTAAAATATATTTGATTTTCTTCTAAACTGGCTCACACATGATCAGCTATTACTTCCTTCATGTTTTAAGGAAACTAAACTAATCTCTACCTTTTATGCCATGTAAACATATTTGAATTGAACACAACAGGTTTAACAACTAGAATATAAAGTAATTTTCTAGCACAGTCTGAAACTTGCTGTAATTGGACTCCTTAAATCACATACAATATCCACTTCAGCAAAACCCTTCTTTATTTGCAGGTGTTTTCCACTGGCTATCTAGATGGTCAGCTAAGCTCTGCTCTGCACTAATAAAAATGATCATCAATGCTTTTACATTTTTTACAACTTTCTCAAAATTGTTTGGAGTCCATCAAGAGGGTATCAGAGTGTTCCTGCCTATAAGCAACAGAAACACTCCATTACTAATTTAACAAAAATAAAATGAAGGTTTTTGGAAGAGTATTAGGGAGCCGCATGGCTTACTTTAAGTAGAATGAGAAATCAGTTACATTTGGTCAGAACACCACTTTTGCTGGACACCAGATACCAGTGCTAGGACCAGCACAGCCCCTGGACCACAAATATTCCTGTTGTGGCTGAAAAAAAGTCACTAACTTCTTCACATAACTAACCACACAGTCAGATTCTAAGGAGGTAACATACGATTGGCTAAACATAGGTCACATGCTTATGCCTAACTTCTATTATAATGATTAACTGTCTCAGTTTTAGTGGGGATGTGCCTATTTTAGCATTAAAGGTCCCACAATTCAAACAACCCCTTGGTCCCAACCAAATCAGAATGGTGCTTACTAAGGGAGCTGGGAAAATGAATATTTGATTCTTTAGCTTTCAAGACCAGTAAGCAGCTCTTTTTATACCACTGAGACTCATAAATCAAAGATTTTCCCAAATATAGTAAGAGCATTTTTTAAAATGACAAATATGTACAACACAGATAATATTTCATTTAGCATTCAGGAAAAATGTTTCTAAGGCAGGTATTTTCACAACTATCTGATGCATAAGCAATAAGGAATCATTTATTAACTCATTCAACAAGTATTTTTTGAATGCGCCAGGCATTGTCAGTCACTTTGGATGCTTGTGAAAAAGACAAAACCCAGGATTGCATATTGCAGTCAGCGTGCTTTAGATAAATAAATTTATCATATCAGATGGTAACATTTGCTATGAAGGAAAGTGAAATAAGGAATGTGTGATTAGGTGGAGAAATAAAAAGCTATCCATTTTTAAAATGGCAGTCAGGAAAGTACCCTCTGAAGGGGTGACCTCATTGCTGGGAAAATTAAGCACTGTCCACTGGGAGAGACTGCACTGGGAGAGCACAACTGGAAGTTTTCACCTCCTCTCTCCTAGACTCTGTGTTACATATCTTTTATCTTTGCTGATGTAATCTACATCCTTCTACTGTAATAACTAACCATGAGTATGATAGCTTTTCTGAGTTCTGTGAGTCTATCTAGCAAATCCTTGAACCAAGGATGACCTTAGGGACCCCTGACACACCTGCGCTTCCAAAAAAATATTGAAGAGAGTTCATCAAGCAGGTGGGATATGAAACCAGAAGGGAACTTCAATCTAAGCAAAGAAATGAAGATGTCAGGCACAAAAGAGTGCACACTGTATGTTTCCATGTATTTGAAGTTTGAAAATCAGTAATGCTAAACTTTGATGATAGAAGTGAGAATTGAGATTACATCTGGGAAGGGTAATGGCTGTAAAGGATGCCAGCCATTTTCAATATATTGATGTAAATGTTAGCTACATATATGTGTTCACTTTATAAAATGTTTCCTGAGCTGTATTAGATATAATATATATGTACATTATGATGGTTGATAATCACTCAATAAAAAGATATAAAATGTATTACAGACACACAATTAAAGGGATTGCCTATGAAGAAAGATGCATCTAAAAGAGTAATATTATTATGCTGATAAGAGGAATTTTCAGTTTCTAGATAATGTAGCATCATAACAACATCATATGCTTATCAATCATAAGGAATTTGGTCTCTTTTTCACCAGCTAGCTAGCTAGCTATGTGTTCTTATATAAATTTCTTAATCTATCTCAGAATCAGTTTCCTCATTTGCAAAATGGGAAATATAATATTTAGCTTTCAGTTTTATGGTGAAAAATGCCCTTAATGAATATCTATAGAGGAACACCACAAAGACTAGTAAAAGATTAGGGTTCATACAAGCAATGCTTATTGACCTTATCGTTAAGATGGTGGGAAAGAACAGGAAGAGAAATAAGATAAAGATTCTGATATTTTAGCTCATCTAAAAACAGGATCAGGTGAACTCTTGTTACTGGAGAAATTAGTATCTGCATCCACAGATTCAGACATGCCTTTTTCATTTTCATTAATTTTGGTCCACGTTGGAAGCAGAAAACTTACATAGCTGGCAAATACAGTACCTCAGCAGAGTTGAGAAAAAATAATGTTGAAGAAACTGGAGCTGCATCTAAGGATTCTGATATTTCAGAAAAATATTTTACCCCACTACCTTCCAAGCCATTGTGATCATCTTGGGTTTACAATAAATTATAAGATAATAATCACCTTTAGCCACAAGGCACAAAGGAAGATGCTGCTGAATCTAGAGCTCCAAAAAAATAAGCACACTTACTCCTAGAACATGGCAAGTCCAGGCCCTGGGCAATCAATGTAAGTGGTCAAATTATCTATCCTCTGTGCTTTTAAAGATGTGGTTTCTTCATTGGCAAAATGTGGAATAGAATGTCTACTTTACAAGAATAGATCTCATTTCAAACTTCCTGTCCTGTGGTTCCCATGTATGCATCTTCACAGTCTACGCTGTGCATCTTAATTTGGAGTTAATAAAATATGATCAGAAACTGATGAAACTCTATGGAAAATGATAGTAAGTAACACAGGTTAAATATTAGGTAAAAATAAAAATTAATTTGAAAACTATTGTGGTGTAGTGAATACTGACGTCTATGCCAGGATCATCTTGCCAGGATGACCTTGGAAAATTATTATGTCCTACTGTGAGTTACTGAGCTTCTGTTTCTGACATTTTAATCATGTAATTTGTCAGTTGCAAGATATTTTAGAAGTCATTCTTCTCATCATTCATTTCCCTTAACAAATGATAAACAGGTTCAGAAAGGGAAAGTGACTTCCCTGAACTCACACATCTTGGTGGTCCAAATCCAGGGCTAAAGTTAGGTTTTCTGACTCCAGGCTAAATACATTTGCAAGAACCCCAACAAAAAATGGACAAGTGAGAGAACAGCCTTCATAGTCAGAGAGCCTGGATTCAATTCTTGCTTTGTGATATTCCAGCAGGTACAACCTGGCTATAATAAAAGCACCTATCTTAAAGGAATACACTGAATTTAAAGTATGATAATGTATATAAATCAAGAACGTAAAACACTGCTGGCAACTTTGTAAGAGCTCAATGAATGTTAGCTATCAGGATATTCAACAACCTTATACCCAAGAACTGAGTTATTGGCAATGATAATAGACACTGACCACTGTGAATGAGCCAGGAACAAGGATGGCCATATACTGTCCTTATTATGAATAATAAATTGGGAAAGGTCATTTCAAAATCAGTTATTAATTTTACTCTTCCTGTATTGCTTACACCATGCTTCTAGATGTGCCTTTTGTTGTGACTATTAGTTCATACAAAGTCAGTGGAATTAGGGGTGCTCAAGGAGGCGTTCTCAGTACCTTTGCCTATAGTCTAATACCACAAAGCCTCTTAATCATTTTACAGACTTTCTAAATAAGCTATTTCTGCTATTGAGAAAACGAAGTTAATTTTGTGTGTGTGTGTGTCTGTTCACTTTTACGTGGTACTGTTCATCAGTACCTGTAGATCTTTTACTTAGATCGTGCCTTAATAAGGGGATATGGTAGAGGAAAAAAGAATATTATTTTACTATCTATCAGACTTGGGTTCAGTCCTACCTTTCTTCAATATCTGCTCATACAAATCACTTAAGTTCTTTGAACTTCATTTTTCTCAAATATAAAATGGAGATCATGCTGACCTGACCAGTTGTGAAGAGCAATAGAAAAGACTTATAAACTGTCATTTACTTCCCTTCTTTTTCATGTTTTGGAAAAGGAAAAAAAAAGACAATATTCAGTGATCAAAGAAGTGGAAAATAAATCTAAAAAGGCTAACAGAAAATACAGTAAATGACCAGATTTATCTATCTCTCTACCTATCATCTATCTATCTATCTATCTATCTATCTATCTATCTATCTATCCATCTATTCATTGAAACGGGGTCTTAGTCTGTCACCCAGGCTGGAGCGCAGTGATGTGATCACAGTTCATTGCAACCTGGAACTCCTGGGCTCCAGCGATCATCCACCTGAGCTTCCCAAAGCACTGGGATTACAGGGATAAACCATGGACCCAGCCAGATTTTTCTTATTCTAACTTAATCTAAGGCTGCTTATTTTAGTAAGAAAAATAATCCTGACACATTTTATAAGAGTCTACCACAAATAAAAAATGCAAAAGCAAACATTTCATTATTATTGGAGGCAAATGGGTTGAGAATTGCTAATGCAATTATGATGACCACTAAAGGGATATTCATGTATAGAGTTTAAATTTAAAAATATTTATTTTTTCAGTATGTCCTTGGAAAAGACTGGTCTTTCACATGGTATGCGTGTTTTCTTCTTTTAGCATGAGATATGTGTTTTTCATTGTCACCTGGATTTTGTGTAAACATGAAGTTTGATACAGAAAGTAGAAAACAGGGGTGAGAAACAAATAGGACAACGTAATCAACTGCTTTAAAGATACAGTCAGGCTCTTAAAAATTAAATAATCCATATATTAAGTACTATATTCAGTATTTCTCAAAACATGTACTGAACACGTACAGGGCATAGAGTAAAATACCAGAAATACAGAGATTAATAACATAGTCCAAATTCTCAGGGAACTCAGTCTAGTAGAGCACAAAGGCAATCAAAGAGACAGGTACACTGCAACTTGTTAAGCGCCACAGAAACAGAATGTGAGATGGAGAAATAAACTCTGGCAGAGGCACACCCTAATTCATTCCTAAAACACACGAAGGAAGTGAGACAGAAGGATAGACGACATAGATGAAGATATGAGGGAGCATGACATTCCGGAAAATAGCCAGCAGTTGGGTGTGGGTGTAGAATTAGGATAAGGAGGAAAGCCTGGAGGTAGAACAGGCTGATGAAGTGAGTAGAGTCAGATTACAACAGTCCTTCTATACTAAGATAGTTTGAATTCTCTTTTCTTCTGAAGCCTATAGGGAAGCATCTAAGTATACATCTATATATATATATGTTTAGTGTATATATATAACATATAATATTATGTGTTATAGATAACATATACATTATTTATTTCTATATATTAAATATTATCTTAATATTAATTAATATACGACTATTAATATCTTAATTAAATTAAGAGAATATTTAATATACTATTTGACATATTTAAATTATATATGTGTGTGTATATATATAAAAATATATATATTTACAAGTGGAATTATACAATCAGATGTACTTTTTGATAAAGGATAGCTCCAAATCAATCGTCTCTGAAACTGTCCACTTGACTCCAAGAACCAATATTGGAATGGAAATAAAGATATGCGGGTGCACAGAAGTCAAGAATTGAGGTGTGGGCACCTCTGCCTGGATTTCAGAGGATGTATGGAAATGCCTGGATGTCAGGCAGCGGTGTGCTGCAGGAACAGAGCCCTCATGGAGAACCTCTGCTAGGGCAGTGTGGAAGGGATATGTGGAGTTGGAGCCCCCACACTGTGTCCCCACTGGGGCACTGCCTAGTGGAGCTGTGAGAAGAGGGCCACTGTCCTCCAGACCCCAGAATGGTAGATCCACTGATAGCTTGCACATTGCACCTGTAAAAGCCACAGACGCTCAATGCCAGCCTGTGAAAGCAGCCAGCGGGGAGGCTGTACCCTACAAAGCCACAAAGGTGGAGCTGCCCAAGACTGTGAGAACCCACTGTGCACTTCAGCCTAACCTGGATTTGAGACACATAGTCAAAGGAGATCATTTTGGAGCTTTAAGGTTTGACTCCTCTGCTGAATTTTGGACTTGCATGGGGCCTGTAGCCCCTTTGTTTTGGCCAACTTATCCCATTTAGAATGGGCGTATTTACCCAATGACTGTATCCCCATTGTATCTTGGAAGTAACTAACTTGCTTTTAATTTTACAGGCTCACAGGCAGAAGGGATTTTACTTGCCTCAGATGAGACTTTGGACTGTGGACCTTTGAGTTAATGCTGAAATAAGTTAAGACTTTGGGGGACTGTTGGGAAGATATGCTTGGCTTTAAAATGTGAGGACATAAGATTTGGGAGGGGCCAGGGTTGGCATGACATGGTTTGGCTGTGTCCTCACCCAAATCTCACCTTGAATTGTAGCTCCCACAATCCCCATGTGTCATGAGAGGGACCCAGTGGGAGGTAATCGAATCATAGGGGTAGGTTTTTCCTGCGCTGTTCTCGTGATAGTGAATAAGTCTCACAAGATTGGATGGTTTGCTAAAAGGCAGTTCCCCTGCACATGCTCTCTTGCCTGCCACCATGTAAGACATGACTTTGCTTCTCCTTCACCTTCTGCCATGATTGTGAGGGCTCTCCAGCCATGTGGAACTGTGAGTCCATTAAACCTCTTTTTCTTAATAAATTACCCAGTGTCAGGTATTTCTTCATAGCAGTATGAAAATGGACTAATACAACCTTCAACCCACCTTCTCTCTCCAACTAAATGACTTCATTTTCACTCATTTCTCCTACCCCTCTAGAATTTCAGAGGACAGTTTCCAAGTACTTCTGTTTATTTCCAAAAAAATTCTTCTCCCATAACATCTGCATCACTACTTTCATCTCTTTAATGTTTATTCTCATTTTTTTTTGTTTTCTCTTTCATCTTTGCCTTAGTCCTATGCCCTGGCTATTTCTCTTTAGTTTTAAACAGATTTACAAATCCCATTACCCAAAACCAGAATAAAAAAGGAAGAAAAAAGCCAATACAAACACCACCACCAAGAGAAAACTTGTTTCGCCTGTTTTTCTATTTGGTTCTCATTTCTTCTTTGATCTGATTGCAGTCTATTCTTGTCCCTGAAGTGCCTTCATATCCATTCACTACTTACTTTTTTTTTTTTTTTTTTGTGACGGAGTCTTGCTCTGTCGCCCAGGCTCACTGCAAGCTCCGCCTGCCGGGTTCACGCCATTCTCTCACCTCAGCCTCCCAAGTAGCTGGGACTACAGGCACCCACCACCACACCCGGCTAATTTTTTTTGTATTTTTAGTAGAGATGGGGTTTCACTGTGTTAGCCAGGGTGGTCTTGATCTCCAGAACTTGTGATCCACCCGCCTCGGCCTCCCAAAGTGCTGGGATTACAGGCGTGAGCCACCATGCCCGGCCTCACTACTTACTTTCTTAAGATCCAAGTTACATTACCTGATTAAAACTATATAATGCAACATGTTAATAGTAGGCAATATTGGGGAGGGGTTATATTAGAACTACCTGTAGTTTCTGATCAATTTTTCTATAAATCTAAAAGAGCTAAAGAAAAAAAAAATACTTGTTTTAAAAAAGATAATCTAGTAAATGAGTGCATCATACATAATATTCCTGGAATATTATGCTATATGTTATGTTATTGATAAAGATAATTTAAAAGTCAACTAAAATTCTGAGTCATTAAAAAAACTGTATTTGGCAGCTGCCATTGATCTACTAAGTGCTCACTCTAATGGGTACTTATTTGTCTTCTTCCTTTACTTCTATGCTATTGGACTTGGCTAACCTATTTTCCAACTGCCTGGAATAGATCAGCTGTATTTCTGATGGTTCTTTTTCAATCTAATCATTATAACAAAAATAGTTAAATATTCATGTAACAGTTGGGAAAATAATGGTTTAAGCAAATTGCAATGCTAATAAATGGTAGTAAATGACTGAATAAACACAAAAACCAAAGGACTTTGTCCCTATTAGTCATCATTTTCTCTATCAAATGGGCCACTCTAATCCTGAAACTCATTCTTCTTCCTGACTGCCCTATATCTGTTAAAGACACTGCTATTTTTCTACTCACCCAGTGGCAAAACCTTAAGCATCTTAAATCACATATGGCTACAAAGGTTTCTTCCTGTAACCATGGACCCCAAGAGGCTGGAGATCACTGCTACTCTAGACTAATTGCTTTCTTTTTCCAAATGTGAAGGCTGAAACTTGGGGGAAAGGAAGTGATGGGAAGGAATGACAGTCCATGATGTTATTATTTGTAACTACAGGTTTGGGACTAGAACTTTAGTCTTCTTGATTCCTAGCCTAATCTGTCCTAACCTCATCAGACTGTGGCTCAGAGGGAGGTGAAAATATTGAGGATATTGTGGGTGGAACCCTCTTGGGGCAGGTGAATCAGCCTTTAGTGAATGTACTGCCCTAGAAACTCTGTTTCTAATCACTTGACTGCATCAGTTTCAAGCAGTGGGCCTCTTGGCACTTCCTACTTTTTTTTACCTTAATAATGATCCAATTTTCCCAGGGCACAGCTACATTTCCTATAATTGAATACATAAACCTTAAGTCAACTTGTGGATATTGGTGTTAGTACTCATTTCTTCCAAATAATCCCTAAGAGTGTCCACCATTCCATCAGTGTCGTGATTCCAAAACACATGTGAGCCTGGTAATTGAAGTCATCAGTGTGGCTTCAGTGTGCAAAGCCAATTTCTGATTTTTTAAAAACTGAGATGATGTACAGAAGTCATAAAGAGTAATCTTTTGAAGAGGTCCTTCGCATCCCTTGTAAGTTGTATTCCTAGGTATTTTATTCCCTTTGTAGCCATTGTGAATGGGAGTTCATTCATGATTTGGCTCTCTGTCTATAATTGGTGGATAGGAATGCTTGTGATTTTTGCACATTGATTTTGTATCCTCAGACTTTGCTGAAGTTGCTTATCAGCTTAAGGAGACTTCAGGCTGAGACGATGGGGTTTTCTAAATACACAATCATGTCATCTGCAAACAGAGACAATTTATCTTCCTCTCTTTCTATTTGAATACCCTTTGTTTATAAACCACTGCTCAAGGAAATAAGAGAGGAGGCAAACAGATGGAAAAATATTCCATGCTCATGGATAGAAGGAATCAATATTGTGAAAATGGCCATATTGCCCAAAGTAATTTATAGATTCAATGCTAATCCCATCAAGCTAACATTGACTTTCTTCACAGAATTAGAAAAAAACTACTTTAAATTTCATAGGGAACCAACAAAAAGCCCATATAGCCATGACAATCCTAAGCAAAAAGAACAAAGCTGGAGACATCATGCTACCTGACTTCAAACTATACTACAAGGCTACAGTAACCAAAATAGCACAATGTTGGCACAAAAACAGATATATACACCAATGGAACAAAATAGAGGCCTCAGAAATAATGCCAGACATCTACAACCATCTGATCTTTAACAAACCTGACAAAAACAAGCAATGGGGAAAGGATTCCCTATTTCACAAATGGTGTTGGGAAAACTGGCTAGCCATATGCAGAAAACTGAAACTGGACCCTTTCCTTACACATTATGCAAAAATTAACTCAAGATGGATTAAAGACATAAATATAAGACCTAAAACCATAAAAACGCTAGAAGAAAACCTAGGCAATACCATTCAGGACATATGCATGGGCAAAGACTTTACGACTAAAACACAAAAAGCAATGGCAACAAAGGCCATAATTGACAAATGGGATCTAATTAAACTAAAGAGCTTCTGCACAGCAAAAGAAACTATCATCAGAGTGAACAGGCAACCTACAGAATGGGAAAAAATTTTTGCAATCTATCCATGTGACAAAGGGCTAATATCCAGAATCTACAAAGATCATAAACAAATTTACAAGAAAAAAAACCCATCAAAAAGTGGGTGAAGGATATGAACAGACACTTCTCAAAAGAAGACATTTATGGGGCCAACAAACACATGAGAAAAAAAACTCATCATCACTGGTCTTCAGAAAAAATGCAAATCAAAACCACAATGGGATAACATCTCACACCAGTTAGAATAGCGATCATTAAAAAGTCAGGAAACAACAGGTGCTGGAGAAGATGTGGAGAAATAGGAACACTTTAACACTGTTGCTGGGAGTGTAAATTAGTTCAACCATTGTGGAAGACAGTGTGTCAATTCCACAAGGATCTAGAATCAAAAATAACATTTGACCCAGCAATCCCATTACTGGGTATATACCCAAAGGATTATAAATCATTCTACTATAAAGACACATGCACATGTATGTTTACTGCAGCACTGTTCACAATAGCAAAGATGTGGAACCAACCCAGATGTCCATCAGTGATAGACTGGATAAAGAAAATGTGGTGCATATACACAATGGAATACTATGCAGCCATAAAAAAGGATGCGTCATGTCCTTTGCAGGGACTTGGAAGAAGCTGGGAACCATCATTCTCAGCAAACTAACACAGGAACAGAAAACCAAACACTGCATGTTCTCATTCATAAAGAAAAATGAGAACACATGGACACAGGGAGAGGAACATCACACACCGGGGCCTGTCAGGGGTGGGGAGCTAGGGGAGGGATAGCACTAGGAGAAATACCTAATGTAGGTGATGGGTTGATGGGTGCAGCAAACCACCATGGCACGTGTATACCTATGTAACAAAACGGCACATTCTGCACGTGTATCCCAGAACTTAACTATAATGAAAAAAAAAGAAAAAACGAGTTTTGTTCCCCCCAAAAAAGAGTAATCCCTTGAATAATAAGAATATCACCAGCGATAATTCAGTTAATTTTCTATTTATTTTCAAATGGCTATATTTTCTATACTCCACCTGCCATAAAAACAATGACTCAAATATTTATTAATGTAATTTTAATGGCTGGAGAGTTCTTATAAATCCTCCTTTTTTTTTAGATGAAGTCTTGCTCTGTCACCCAGGCTGGAGGGTAATGGCATGGTCTCTGTTCACTGCAACCTCTGCCTCCCGAGTTGAAGCGATTCTCCTGCCTCTGCCTCCCCAGTAGCTGGGACTACAGGTGCCCACCACCATGCCTGGCTAATTTTTGTATTTTTAGTAGAGATGGGGTTTTACTATGTTGGCCAGGATGGTCTCAAACTCCTGACCTCAGGTTATTCACCCGCCTCAGCCTCCCAAAGTGCTGGGATTACAGAGATAAGTCACCACCCCTGGCCGCAATCCTCTCATTTTAAATAAATTTAAAAAAGAACTTATGTATACAAGCATTTCCCAAGACCGAAACACTGCATAGAGGAAGCAGTAGATACCCTAGATTATGATGGTCGATCTCGGCTTGCTTTTCTTCCATGAAATTATGTGTTCAAACTGAAATAATGTAACAGAACGGCTGCACACATAATCCCACATATATACATATGCCTATAAGCACAGGGCAGTTTAAAATTACTTGGAACATTTTCTGGGGTGATTTTTATGCTCTTGGTTTTGCCCACCCACATAGCTAAACCTCTTTAGTCCCTGTAGTGTCGTTTCTCTCTCATTCCTGTAGGTTGCAACATTCCCAATTTAGTATCATCTGAGAGCATAACTGAAGTGCCATTTATTCTTTTTCACGTACCATGAACTGATAAAAGTGAAAAAGTTGAAAAGTCTTAAATACTGTTGGGTTTCTCTTCAAGTTTTTTCCTCAGGTATGACAAAGAATATGCTTATAGTGCCCCATGTAGTTCTGATATTCTTTTGTAAAAGATGATAATACAAATCCGAAGTAAGGCAGTATCCTACAGAAACTTTATTTTGGCAGACATGAGGGAAGAAATGTTGAAGATGCCGCACTAGGAGCCTGCAGAGCATAGCACAATCAAATTTGCATATGAAATCCAGGTAATGTGTGGAAATGAAGGAATACAGACATCAACGCCACCTCTCTTTGAATTCAAGTTCTTGAAACTTATAGGAGGTATCTCATTGTGGTTTTGATTTGCACTTCTCTGATGGCCAGTGATGATGAGCATTTTTTCATGTGTTTTTGGCTGCATAAATGTCTTCTTTTGAGAAGTGTCTGTTCATGTCCTTCACCCACTTTTTGATGGGGTTGTTTGTTTTTTTCTTGTAAATTTGTTTGAGTTCATTGTAGATTCTGGATATTAGCCCTTTGTCACATGAGTAGGTTGCAAAAATTTTCTCCCATTCTGTAGGTTGCCTGTTCACTCTGATGGTAGTTTCTTTTGCTGTGCAGAAGCTCTTTAGTTTAATTAGATCCCATTTGTCAATTTTGGCTTTTGTTGCCATTGCTTTTGGTGTTTTAGACATGAAGTCCTTGCCCACACCTATGTCCTGAATGGTATTGCCTAGGCTTTCTTCTAGGGTTTTTATGGTTTTAGGTCTAACGTGTAAGTCTTTAATCCATCTTGAATTAATTTTTGTATAAGGTGTAAGGAAGGGATCCAGTTTCAGCTTTCTACATATGGCTAGCCAGTTTTCCCAGCACCATTTATTAAACAGGGAATCCTTTCCCCATTTCTTGTTTTTGTCAGGTTTGTCAAAGATCAGATAGTTGTAGATATGCGGCATTATTAGAATGGTGATCATTAAAAAGTCAGGAAACAACAGGTGCTGGAGAGGATGTGGAGAAATAGGAACACTTTTACACTGTTGGTGGGACTGTAAACTAGTTCAACCATTGTGGCAGTCAGTGTGGCGATTCCTCAGGGATCTAGAACTAGAAATACCATTTGACCCAGCCATCCCATTACTGGGTATATACCCAAAGGACTATAAATCATGCTGCTATAAAGACACATGCACACGTATGTTTATTGCGGCACTATTCACAATAGCAAAGACTTGGAACCAGCCCAAATGTCCAACAACGATAGAATGGATTAAGAAAATGTGGCACATATACACCATGGAATACTATGCAGCCATAAAAAATGATGAGTTCATGTCCTTTGTAGGGACATGGATGAAATTGGAAAACATCATTCTCAGTAAACTATCGCAAGGACAAAAAACCAAACACCGCATGTTCTCACTCATAGGTGGGAATTGAACAATGAGAACTCATGGACACAGGAAGGGGAACATCACACTCCGGGGACTGTTGTGGGGTGGGGGGAGGGGGAGGGACAGCATTAGGAGATACACCTAATGCTAAATGACGAGTTAATGGGTGCAGCAAACCAACACGGCACGTGTATACATATGTAACAAACCTGCACATTGTGCACATGTACCCTAAAACCTAAAGTATAATAATAAAATAATTTTAAAAAGATCAAAAGAAATAGAAATTACTAATATAAAAGCTTATATAAAAAGTAAAAAAAAACTTATAGGAGGTGCAGGAGGGAGGGTATAGGAATGCACCTGGCCAAAATTCTAATGTAGGAGAAGAAATAATGTTTCTAAGATTAAAATCCCATTAATATTACATAAAAGAAAAGCTGTGGCTTAGTTTCTGCACTGAGTTTGTGTTTTTACTACCCCCCACCCACTGCCACACTTTGATTTGGCCTTTCAGATATTTCAGTCTCTCTTCCTTTCCCTGAACTAACTCAGCGTTCAGCTGTGATCATTCTATTTTCCAAACCTCTTTGCTACTTTAAAAAATTAGGAAGTCAACTAGAAAAACTCTGACTACAACTTCTCATAACTAGTCTTTAATGAAATTAAAATATAATGACCTTTGGGAGTTATGGCACTGATGGTCACTCCCAAAATGAGCAAGGATTTCACAGGAGACAAATCTAAATCAGGTCACCCTCACAGTAAAAACTTACCTATTCCAGTGGAATTTAAATGGTTAACATAGAGTAGTCACAGAAGCACTCCCAAGATGGGTAACAATATCAGCAGATAAAGCTAAAATAATAAAATCACTCTAGGTTGTATGGTAATTCCTGAGATTAATTTATATTTCAGGGAAGATGACAGTAATAACAGAAGAATTCCTGGGAGTAAAAATTACCTGTTACTCTTTTTTTGAGATTAAGACTATAGTGAATATAAGACACTCAGATGACAACTGTCTACTATTGTATGGAGGCCCATAGATATGCACTCATTCTTTGGACAGTTCAAAATTTCAAAGGAGAATGAATCAAAGTAAGATTTCCATCCAGGAGTTTTAAAAAGAGAGAGGATAATGGTAGTAGTCCTATGCTAGATGATATGGTTTGACTTTGTCCCCACCCATATCTCAACTTGAATTGTATCTCCCATAATCCCCACGTGTTGTGGGAGGGACCTGGGGGATGTAATTGAATTATGGGGGCTGGTCTTTCCCGTGCTCTTCTCGTGATAGTGAATAAGTCTCATGGGATCTGATGGGTTTATCAGGGGTTTCCACTTTTGCTTCTTCCTCATTTTTCTCTTGCTGCCACCGTGTAAGAAGTGCCTTTCCCCTCCAGCCATGATTCTGAGGCCTCCTCAGCCATGTGGAACTGTAAGTCCAATTAAACCTCTTTTTCTTCCCAGTTTCAGGTATGTCTTTATCAGCAGTGTGAAAACAGACTAATACACCAGGTAATGTTCTCCTTGAAATGCAACTCAAGTTTGAATGTCATTTAGACAGTCAATGGTCCTTTAAATGACAAGATTTCAAAGATAATTATAAAGCTCACTTCTCACCTGGCAATCAACCATTAGCTACATTTTTTAATATGTTTTAAATACAGGTAAAGGATGAAGATATGACCCTAAGAAGATAACTATAATAGTCCCCACTTATCCACAGTGAATGTGCTCCAATACCCTCAGCAGATGCCTAAAACCATGGGTAGTATTGAACCCTACATATACTATGTCTCTTCCTGTACATACATACTTATGATAAAGTTTAATTTATAAATTATTCACAGAAAGATATTAACAATAACAGCTAATAATAAAATAGAACAATTGTAATATACTGTAATAAAAGTTTTGTGAATTTGGTCTCTTTCTCTCTGTATCAAAATATCTTATTATACTCTACTCACCTATTTTTGAACTGTGGCTGACCACAAATACTGAAACCACAGAAAGTAAAATCAAAGGGGTACTACTGTAAAAAAATGCTTAAAAGTGGAAGAACTAAGATGTTCACAAATTTCACAAGATACCATCTAAAAATAAGAAGACTTTTCATGAGAATAAGATATCGCCCACTTCATTCTCTAAGGGTTTCAGTTGAGATGCAAAGATACATGTTTAATTCCTGAACTCATAATAGGTTTTTTGGTACTTCTATAATGGGTGAGCATATCCAAGGCAACTAATTCAGGAAGCCAATTCTCCAATCCCATTTAGGAATGGCTATCATCTTCTCTAGTCTCTTTGGTGCCATATCAAGATGCACGAAAGTGTCAAGTGGCTGGTTGTCATTCCTAAAATGAGTCGACTATTTGAGAAGTGATGATCTAAGTCACAAAGTCCTACTTCTAACCACTTTTATTTAAATGGAATCCCCAACAATGGGTAAGGACCTTGAAGGTAACCATCTAAAACATAAGACCTATTGAGAAGATTACTTTGACGTAATCCTTTACTCAAATTTCTAATAGTGAGCTTTGTTAATGACTGTTGCTACTTGGTACTTCTGGGAAGCTTCAGATTGTCAGAGGAAATCAAGAAGAGAAGGGAGAATGGTTCTATCTTAAGTTCTAATTCACTTTATCTTTTGTGAGTTTCAAGTGGGTGAATTTCAGCATGTCAACATGCTGTTGGGTATTATTTAATATTTACAATTATATCAAAGGTGGATTTTAATAGTAGGAATAATGAGAAATAAGTGAGTAAAATCATTAATTGATTTTTCCATAATTTTAAAGAAAATCCCGGTTAAGAGTTTTGCATATGTAGTATATGTATGTTTATGTTTATTTATTTATATAATTTTGTTTGGTTTTGTCATTTCACTTATTTCTTAAGTGTCCTAGGCCACATCCTGGGAAGAGCAGAAGTGTTGAGAACCTCAAAACAATTACTATTTATGTCATTCTAGGATTGATATTAACTGCTAAGTAGTATGACTACATTTACTAATAAGTTGTGATTATTGATTTTTTGTGGGGTAGCTATCTCTTCTAGATTTAATATCTTTGTCTTTTAATGTAATGTTTATCAATTCTATAATAAGAGTGTGCCCCATTTTATCCTTCTGCTAGGACTTAAATCTTAATCCAAATACTTGAGATTTCTTACCTAATACAAAAAGAGAAACATTTCATTTGATTTATGTATTGAGTTTGGCTTATAACCATTAAATGTCTCACCATCATGAGCTAAACTAATCATAATATAAATTTCTAGACTGTAGAATGGGTGATTCTTCATTTACTGAACTGAAATATTCTCAGAGGTACAGGGAATAATCTGTGCAATTCATATTATGATTAGTGTAGGTTTGAGAAATTTTTCACTGATGAAATCTCCCCTAACTTAGAACACAGCAAATTCAAAACCAGTAAGATAATTTTATAGTATGTTCATGGTACTTATAGGTCTGTGTTCAAAGGAATTTCCATGTTTGAAGCCCACCACAGCACTTGTTAAAGGTGAGTAAAAGTCTCCTGAAGTAGATCCTGAAAATAAACTGGAGGAAACAAACATCTTTGTAAGAGGGCTGTGTATTTGGTTTCAAACTTCAAAGAAGAAAAATAAAAAAGAATGAAACATGGCTAATCACAAAATTCATAAATTGAAAAGAAATATGTATTTTCAGATAAAGCACTTGCTTTACTTACTTGTTCTTTCTTATTAGCTTTCTTGTTTTTTTCTGAATCAGATTTTTCCCTCGGAGTCTCATGTGGATATGAATCATGGCCTATATTTTCAGTAACATTCCTATAACAAAGAAAAAAGAGTGGTGTTGCTATTTTCTAGTCTTATCTGTTAATGCAGTCAGAGGTAGAATGTTAACCATTACTAATTTTAAAGCATTACTCCAATTTCTCACTTCATGGGAAGCATATTCTTGACTCAAACACATTGATAGATTTCAGATTGCACAGCTTGGGTCCTTTGATAAACTATGTTCCCTAAAGTTGGAATTTGCAAAACACATGCCCATGGCTGCTGCAACATGTTTCAAACTACAATTCCCTGGCCCTTCGGGAATCCCTTGTCCACCATTTCCATTATAATATCAACAATATGCCACTATTAGAAATTGGTGTGCCCTCAAATGTACTGGGCTAGCAAAAAGTGGGAGTCTCTTAGCTGGAGATACTTGCTTACATGAGTCTGTGAATACACTATGACTAGAATTTCAACCAAGCAACAAATTGAGAGTTTCTAAAGGAAGCATATCAGACAGATGCTTCTAGAAGGCTTAACTTATTTTTTGAGGCTGGGAATAGAAAAAGAGATGTTTGTCTGAACTTCCAATGCACTCCCTCTGAGAAAAGCATACCTGAGGAAGCAAGGTAACACAGGACAGGCGGTGACATGGTTGGGATCCAGCTTTTTTGTAAAGCTGGACAGCTCATTTTGTCTCACTGGGCATCTTCATTTAAAAAATAGTATGTATTTATCATGATACCTCACAGGGACGTTGGAAAACAGCATGACATGCCTATGCCGTATTTTCATTTTCTCAGAAAATTTGCACAGCTTAGATGGAGATCTGAAGTCAGTTTGAATTTTTGCAAAGTTGAAGGAGAGACATTGTTTTGGATGGCTTTGAGACATTATTTTGCAGGTGGTAAAAATCATAGGCTCTTTTCTGAGGTGTTCTATGAAGCTGAAGTTTTAAATATAGTCTCCAGAGACGGAAGGAATATGGAAGAAAAGAAGGGAAGAGGTGCTGAAGAAGAAAGATCAATTAGAATTAAGTTTCTACTTTGGTGTCTTGAACTATGTTAAGTACAGATTGCATCATATTTAACAAATAGTTACAGAATAAGCTCCATTTTGAAAAGTCATGCTGCTGTTCGGACACTGACTCTCTTGTTTTCAATATGATGATTTTTTTTTTATTCCCAAAACACATAAAGTAAATATAGTACAGAAGATGAGGCCGGGTGTGATGGCTCATGCCTGTAATCCCAGCACTCTGAGAGGTCGAGGCGGGTGTATCACCTGAAGTCAGGAGTTCGAGTCCAGCCTGGCTGACATGGCAAAACTCTGTTTCTACTAAAATACAAAAATTAGCCAGATGTGGTGGTGGGTGCCTGTAATTCCAGCTACTCAGGAGGCTGAGGCAGGAGAACTGCTTGAACCCGGGAGGTGGAGGTTGCAGTGAGCCGAGATTATGCCACTGCACTCCAGCCTGGGTGACAGAGTGAGGCTCTGCCTCTCTCAACCACCAAAAAAAAAAAAAAAAAAAAAAAAGAAGGTCATATTTCAACATGATAGTTTTGGGCAAAGACATATTCATCAATTTAAAGTTTTCAGTTACAGAATGTCATGAAGAATAAATTGAACTGAGTTACATTTTAGATGGACTTAGATCATTTTGCTTTACATATAGATACCAAGGGAGATAACAAAATAACTTTGTCTAAGGCTCCTCAGTGTGCCTTGCAACTGTGTTTCAGAGTATTACTGTTATAGCATTTATTTTAGCATAAAATAGTTTTTCTATGATATCAATTTATTCAGTTTAGCTTGAGGGCAAGATAATCATAAGCCCCCAAATATTGAAAACTTGTTGAATAAAATGGTTTTTAAATAGAATGCATTTGTTTTGTTTTGTTTTGTTTGAGATGGAGTTTCACTCTTGTTGCCTAGAGTGCAATAGCACGATCTCGGCTCACCGCAAACTCCACCTCCCGGGTTCAAGTGATTCTCCTGCCTCAGCCTCCTGAGTAGCTGGGATTACAGGCATGCGCCACCATGCCTGGCTAATTTTGTATCTTTAGTAGAGACGGGGTTTCTCCATGTTAGTCAAGCTGGTCTCGAACTCCCGACCTCAGGCGATCCACCTGCCTCAGCCTCCCAAAATGCTGGAATTACAGGTGTGAGCCACCACGCCCAGTCAATAGCATGCATTTCTAAGGAAAACTCTTTGCACCCTCATTCACCCTATCCATCTTCCCTGTACTCCTTCAGTGAATAAAGAAACCTTTGTTTCATTAAAATTTACATATAAGCTGAATTAATATAATAATTTCAAATAGATATTTATTACTTATATGAACTGTTTTCATCATGTAACATATTTTTCCTATCTTTAAAAATTGTTTTCATTTGGTTAGGATCAAAATCATCATAACTTCCCATTAAAATTAATAGAATGATATTTTTATTTTATATGTTTTTAGTTAGGGGCAGGGTTACCAGAAATGAATTAAGGTAATTAAGAAAATGACCTTTCAGGAGAATTAGTTCATTTAAATATCACCGCAACCATATGGGTATGTATTGCCATCATTACCATTACTATTATCCCCATCATTGGTATTGTTACCATCACCATAATTACTTTAATTTTAACCCCAATTCTCACACAATGAAACTGAAGCATAAAGTAGTTCTGCTCAGTACCTTCTAATTTTCCCCCAAATTTTGAACAGTTGAGATTTCAGACCCCACCAACTACATAAAACTAGGTGTCATTCTTCTCAGGACAGGTAGTTAGAGACACAGGGCACAGTTGCAGTCAGTCCCTTGAAAAGTAAAAGACTTTATTAGCATCTTTCCTAATTATTGGGACGAAAATCAGGTGGTAAGCATTTTCTTGTTGTTGTTTCTAGTTTGGTGTGAATGTGGTGTTTCACTGATAGACAAATTTACCTATAAGGGAAAACTCAGCCTAGTAAAAATACATCTAGTAAAGAATTCCTGATATGAACAAAGCACTGTGGTAGGCTTGAGGAAATGGGCCAAGGCATTGGAAAGGGTATATGTGTTTTTTTCATCAGGGGAGAAGGACTAAATATTTAAATAAAACATTCTAACCATATGATATTATTTAGTATCATAAAAATCACAAAGCTACCTTTTCTTTTAGTTTCATCTGTTATTCATGCTTGTCTTGGGGAATATATCATTCTACTTTTACTCTTTTTACATATATTTTTATACTCCAAGACAAAAATCAACCATTCTTTTTCATATTTTCAGATAATAGCCTTATTTTTAGGTTTGTCATGTTCAATAAGCCTACTACAAGTGTATAGGATGTACACCATTAATCCTTTCAATGCTTAGACCCTCATTTCCATACCACCGAAATAAGCATTGAGTCACATTCTGTGTAGGCCTATACAGAATGCATTCATCCTTGTTTCCTCATTTGAACTTCGTAACAACATCAATATAACATGCATTATTATTCCCTCTTTTTTAAGAAAAAAATAGAAGGTAAGTGATTTACCAAGGCCTCTGAGCCCGTCTGTACTATAGCGGTCCTTTGTTTGTACAAATCATAAATTAGGCTTATTAATCCAAGCTATTGGAAGACACTTAATTTCTACCTTTTGGGAATTTCCATAGTATTGATTTTCTTCAGAACAAGCCATTCTGTCATTATGCCATAAAAAGAGTTTCCTATAGCAGTACTATCTCTGTAATCAATCTAAACTCTAAACGTCTCCTCCATTGAGTTCACTAAGCTGTTTGGTCAAGTTTAGTCCCTCATTGATTCCCTGGATAGAATATGTAGAGGAAAGGCCAAGCTTCCCTCAGTTTCCATAGAGAGAGTCATGAGGAGAAAGTCCTCTGGAAGGAAAACCACTTAGCTACTAGGTCAAGAATTTGATGATGAACATTCAAGAAGAAAACGTCAGAAGTCCTTCATGAGGTCTATGCTAGTTAACAGTTTCATATGTGTAATTCATTTTATCCTCACAGCAACCCTTTGTGATTAACATGATTGGAAGGAGACTGAGTTTAAAATAGGAAATTTTTCAATATTAGGGGTATGTCATTTGTTTAATCCATTATTTGAATCCAGATATCTCTGATTAAATATAATTTGACTGGATATTATAGGAAAATTATAGCAAAGCCTACAATTTTCCTAAAATTCCACAGAATGTTTCTTAAGTTCTATATATGTGATATATATGACCTATATTTCCTTTTTTTCTTTTTTTTTTTTTGAGCTGGAGTTTTGCTCTTGTTGCCCAGGCTGGAGTGCAATGGCGCAATCTCGGCTCACTGCAACCTCTGCCTCCCAGGTTCAAGTGATTCTCCTGCCTCAGCCTCCCAAATAGCTGGGATTACAGGCATGCACCACCATGCCCGGCTAATTTTGTATTTTTAGTAGAGATGGGGTTTCTCCATGTTGATCAGGCTGGTCTCGAACTCCTGACCTCAGATGATCTGCCCACCTCAGCCTCCCAAAGAGCTGGGATTACAGGCATGAGCCACCGCGTCTGGCTGTGACCTATATTTTCTATTAAATATTTATAATTTAATTATTATTATTTATTCTTAAATAATCAATGACATTTATTCTTTAAATATTTATTACATTTAAATAATATTTTTGAAAATAAATGACAATGATTATTGAAGAATGAATGTTTTTAAATAATTGTATTATTTATTTGTTAATATTCATTAATATTATTTATATCATCTATAATATATTGATATTATATATTCTATATTAATATATACGTATTCTATATTATATAATATCATTTATTATGTAATAATATAGTAATAATATTCCCTATTTTTGCTTTTGGGTTAGATTAAAGAATAAATAATTTAAAGAATAAATGACATTTTTAATACTATTATTTAATATTAAATGATATTTTGTTAATATTTTCTAATATTAAATGACATTTAATAATAAATGTCATTATATTATTTAATTATTATTTTAAGTAAAATTTCTTATTTTAAACATAATTTCTTCTTTAAATAATATCTTCAGTTATAAAATGTATGTATAAATCTAATCCAAAAGCAAACATAGGAAATATTATTTCCTATTTTCCTCCTTCATTATGTCAACTATCATTTACTTGAAACCTCATGTATTTTATTAGTGGGAGAAAAGGAAGTGCAACAACTTTTTACTTTATATGGGTAACAGACCTTTGAGAATATAATAGGAGCTATGAATCTTTTCACCAAAGTAAAGCAAATATTTTCATACCTAATTTGTGTGTATATGGGCAAACACACACACAAAGACACATGCAGTGAAAATAATAATAACAATTTTATTCATTCTTTAAATTATAACGCAAATAATAATGTCATTTATTTTTAAAATTATAATTTAAAAGATAATGTCATTTATTTTAAAAATTAAAGATAGATGACATTATTATTATTCAATTATCACTATTTTAAATAACATTCTTCAAATAATATCCTCAGTTATATATGTATAAATCTAAACCAAAAGCAAAAATAGGGAATTCTTTCTTTCTTCTATGCAATCTCTATTTTTTGTTCAAGGATATCTCGAGATGTGATGAGAGAGATGAAGGAAGTATACAGAAAAAGTGGCTTCATAACCTGAATCCAGTAGGGCCTAAAGGCAAGACAAAAGGCCTCGTACAGGAGCAAAAAGAAACAATGTGATTGGAAAAGCTGAAGAAGGAACTAAAACATGAAAAGATAAAGGAGTTTCCTGACACAATCAAAAAAGGAAGGATTACTAACAGATGAAATCTGTTTCTAAACTGCCTGTTTTCTTTAAAAGCACATTTCCATCAAAAAAAGGAATAATGGCAGTGTCTCACACCTGTAATCCCTGTGCTTTGGGAGGCCGAGGTGGGTGGATCACCTGAGGTTAGGAGTTTGAGACCAGCCTGGCCAACATGATGAAACCCCGTCTCCACTAAAAATACAAAAAAATTAGCAGGGCATGTTGGCACGTGCCTTAATCCCAGATACTCAGGAGGCTGAGGCAGGAGAATCACTTGAACCCAGGAGGCAGAGGTGGCAGTGAGCCGAGATCATGCCACTGCACTCCAGCCTGGACAACAAGAGCAAAACTCCATCTCAAAAAAAAAAAAAACAAGAAAGAATAATGGTACAACGATTTTGGAGTAATAAACCTTCCAACAAAAATCGAACAACCCCATCGAAAAGTGGGCAAAGGATATGAACAGACACTTCTCAAAAGAAGACATTTATGCAGCCAACAGACACATGAAAAAATGTTCATCATCACTGGCCATCAGAGAAATGCAAATCAAAACCACAATGAGATACCATCTCATACCAATTAGAATGGCTATCATTAAAAAGTCAGGAAACAACAGGTGCTGGAGAGGATGTGGAGAAATAGGAACACTTTTACACTGTTGGTGGGACTGTAAACTAGTTCAATCATTGTGGAAGACAGTGTGGCAATTCCTCAAGGATCTAGAACTAGAAATAACCGTTTGACCCAGCCATCTCATTACTGGGTATATACCCAAAGGATTATAAATCATGCTGCTATAAAGACACATGCACACGTATGTTTATTGTGGCACTATTCACAATAGCAAAGACTTGGAACCAACCCAAATGTCCAACAATGATAGACTGGATTAAGAAAATGTGGCACATATACACCATGGAATACTATGCAGCCATAAAAAAGGATAAGTTCATGTCCTTTGTAGGGACATGGATGAAGCTGGAAACCATCATTCTGAGCAAACTATCGCAAGGACAGAAAACCAAACACCGCATGTTCTCACTCACAGGTGGGAATCGAACAGTGAGAACACTTGGACACAGGGTGGGGAACATCACACACCGGGGCCTGTTGTGGGTTGGGGGGAGGAGGGAGGGATAGCATTAGGAGATACACCTAATGTAAATGACGAGTTAATGGGTGCAGCACACCAACATGGCACATGTATACATATGTAATAAACCTGCACGTTGTGCACATGTACCCTAGAACTTAAAGTATAATAAAAAAAATAGGCTTAAATATAACATGACTAAATTGTATAGAAGCCACTTGGTCTAGAGAAGATGATCCTGAATCATACAGAGCCTAATTAACAGAATTAACAAATCACTAGCAATCAATTTTAATAAGGTACTTTTTGATACATAGCAGAAAAGAAAAATGAGGTATAACACGAACACCTACATAGTTAAGGGATATAGTTCATGGACTATTTATAAGAATATGATAGACCATTAGCAATGAAACAGTAGGATATAAAGCACAGTAGACTGAGGATCATCATAATATTTCATAATCATATATATCTACAGAGTTTTCCTCGGAGGAATGATGCATTCTCTAAATATAAAACATTATAGATTCTTATGTCATAGCCATTACTTTTATGTATCACTAAGTTAGATTTAGATATATCTGCTCTATAGACATGCAGAGATAAATAAATGTGATTCCATGTCAAATACCTGCCCAGAATGGCTTCATCCAAATTATTCCAAGAAAAATTTTCAGTTTACAATTTACCTTATTATTTTTACACTATTGTTTCTGCCAGGCCAATTCTATTCAGTGTTTTATATAATTTTGTACAAGAGTTTGGCGCACACATCTCACAGCACTTGGGAATAGTCCTTTAGTGTGGTCTTTGAAATTAAATCGTGCATGGAATCTCAACTTAGTCACGTCATACATCTGAGACCTTGGTCAAGTTATTTCACTTCTCAGTTGTTTTGGTTTTCACATTCAACAATGGGAACTATTATGACCTGCATTATAGGATGGTTCAGAGACTTTATAATGTATTGCATATAAAATCTTATTTATAGAGGTTTTCCTGCAGTTAAGGAATGAACTTCAGAGTAGGAGCCAGAAGATCTGGGTTCAGACCTGGGTTATGTTCCATACAAGTTTTGTAACTTCATGAGATGATATTTGTTAGCTTCAGTGTACCCCTTTCTAAAATGGAACTGATTGCCAACAATATTGTAGAGTTGCCAACGGGTTTGATAATAAATAATGTGGAAGTACTTTGTAAACTGTAAAAGTGTTAACCACAAATTCAAATAAACTTGTTTATGCAAAGCACAGCTGACATGCATCTCAACGCCTATGTTCTGACCAGAATTCCAATAATTACATCTCTACACTTACCATGTTTATGCCAACAACTTGTTTATTTTTCAGTAGAAATTATGGCTCCCTCCTCTTTATCACATTATCACTGAACCAATAAAAGAAATCCTATACCAATGAATGTCATAGAACTTTTAGAGTATTAGAGTTGGAAAGAATGTAAAGTACTACTTTTAGATCATTATTTTTAATGTATAGGAAATTGAGAATTAGAGACCCACTTACTCAACAGAGCAAGGGAAAGACAAGACCTGAATCAGAAATTCCAGTTTTATGTAAGTTTCCACTGCCATACTATGTAATTTTTTTTTTCCTATAAGGCTCTATAGTATGAAATACACCTTAAAAAGTAGAGCACCAGTCAGGGCTTAAAAGTTATTTTTTGAAAATGAAAAAAATCTGCAAGATTAATGTATTAAGTAATAGAACTTGACCTGTACTCAGGTGAATTTAATACTTTCTCTAGGGATGACTTGTTTCCCTCTCTCCAGTTAGCTTGCCTTTTAAGCTAATTTTGTTGCATCCGAGGTTACTCTTTTCATTTTCCAATTTGTAAGTCCCTTTCCATTTTCCAGATCATTACCATTTAAAATGTTCTGATCATTCTTCTTGAGAGTTCCTGGGGTAATTAAAAGGAGTCCTCCTGATGGGTCCCTGACCTTTGGCAGTACTCTTCAAATGCCAGGACTGCTGCAAGGCGCAAAGCCCTTATTTACACCCTTCCATTGCAGAGTTGCATAAGGTGTGCTTTTGGTTATTTATTCGACAGAGATTTATTAAATGCCAACACTGCGTCAAGCACTGTGTTCATCACTGCGTTAACTTCCTGTTAACTTCCTACTTAGTCAGAGAAACAACAATTACAATATGTCCTGATAAGTGCTGTGATAAAAAGTATTTACAGGATTCTGTGTGAGCCCAACACGATAGGGTCAGGCAGGAAGGATTGGCAGCAGAGGAGGGTAACATTTATATGAAACAGCAAGTGTAGATCACAGAGGAGTGTTCAGGATCTATAAAATGTTCCATGTGCCCAAAGAAAGGGTGCATGTCACCCTCAGTCAATAAAAGAGTAAATCTTCTTTACTTTGTTTCCAAAATATATACTCAAAGTTTATCCACTTCTCTTCCCCAATGCTATTACTGTCATCCATGCTGCCATCATCTCTCATCTGAAATTATTTTCCTAAACCTACTTATTGTTCTCTATGCATTCATTTTTACTCATTGCAATTTATTTTTTTCCCCAGCATCTAGGGTATTAAATAGCAAATCAGATAAGGTTTAAACCTTCCATTGGCTATCTACTGAACTACTTAGATTAAAACTTATAATTCCTTGGCCTGACTTACCAGGTCCTTTGGTCTAGTACCTACCTAACCCCTCCAGTACTTACCTAGTGTTTTTCCCTTAATTATTTTCCATGCTTAGCATTATTGGTCTTTATTCTGTTTCTAAGATACGAGTCCCTTCTGTCCCACATAGGGACTTTACACTTATTATGCTCCTTGCCTGGAATGACTTTATCCTAAACATTTGCATAAGTGAGAACTTCTTGCTGACAGTGCTCAAGTTACATGCCACCTTCTCAATGGATCCCTCTAAAACAATCCAGTCTAATTCTATCTGCTCAGATTATGCCACATCACACTGTTTTCTTCCTTTAAAACAATTAGCACCATATAAATTTATATATTACTTTGCTTACTAATTGTTTGTTTCACTGTGCTAGAATATAAGCTCTAAGAACAGGGACCTTCATGTTGTCACCATCATTTATCAAATGCCTAGAAAGTATATAGCATGTAGTAGGTCATCAATAAACATATGGTGGATTAATGAGAATGGATATGTAAGTAAGCACTAGATAGAAAAGCCTGGTATATTTCATGGTTATACTAATAAATAAATAGGATGGATATACTAATAAATATACTAAATAATATACTAATAAATAGGATGGATCTACAACCAATATTTGGTTTGGATGTTAGGACTGATGATACCACATCTTAACCAAAAGGATATTAAAATGTTTATTAATGACATAATGAGACTTTTGGGGGTAACAGGAAGGGCTTCCCAAGATAGTCTTAAAATGGCTTGAAAGATGATGTAAAGGAGACTGGCTTGAGATTTTTATTACGGATACATGTGGAACCACCACAGTGAGTATTTTGGCACATGGACAGGGGTTTACATGGGTTAAATCTGTCATTGCCAAAGGAGCAAACATCAAGAATTTTTTATAAACTTGTCCAGATATAAGGAGGAGGGGAAGACAGAGATGAACCTTAAACCCTGTTAAGCAGTTAAACATCCAAAAGTGAAGTCAGGATCTTTAGTACAGAATGCCTTTCCAAAGTGTCCAGATTGTACAAAATTTGTAAGTTGGAGATTCTTTTTTTTCTTTTGGTTTTGAGATGGAGTCTCACTTTGTCACCAGGCTGGAGTGCGGTGGCGCAATCTCAGCTCACTGCAACCTCCGCCTCCCTGGTTCAAGTGACTCTCCTGCCTCAGCCTCCCGAGTAGCTGGGACTACAGGTGCCCACCACCACACCCAGCTAACTTTTGTATTTTTAGTAGAGACAGGGTTTCACCATGTTGGCCAGGATGATCTTGATCTCTTGACCTTGTGATCCGCCCACCTCAGCTCCCAAAGTGCTGGCATTACAGGCATGAGCCACCACACCCAGCCCTGGAGATTCTTGAAGCATGATAAAGTTTACCTTTTAGAAGGATTGATCTGCCTGCACTATGGAGAAAATAATAGGAGATGAGGTAGAAAATCAAGAGGACATGAGGAAGCCATTGTAATGACCCAGGGAAGAGACAGTGGAAGCCCCAAAATAGAGATTCTTGAAGGCTATGAAGAGATAGGGACAAACTTGAGAGACATATAATTCTTGATGGTAAACAATTGAATTATCATATTACATTGTCTTGACATCTTAACTAATTTGGATTCTGACAAACAACTGCAACAAGTTCAACATTATTCACCAGCTAGTTAAAGTAGTTTAAAGTGAAATGGCCCCTCAACATGAAAATGCTGGGCTCCATGGACCACTTTCGGAAATAAATCCTCTGAAGATTGCATGAGAACACCAAGTAGGTCATGCCAAGGAAAAGATATGTTAAAGGCAAGTAGCCCATAATTCAAATGATATCTTGAGCAGACTCCAGATACTTACGAGATTGGAGGTTGTGTTGATATTTGTGTATTTAGATCCTACGTCAAGCTCAGCTTCCTATTGTCTTCAAATCTTAGGCTGTTCCACTGAGATATGCAACATTGTCCCTACACTTGCAATGGTAAATGAGGAGTTCTTGGAATCTTGACTGAAATATTCAGGATTCTGGCAAGGGAACTGGGCTCTGTCAATTTTTTCATAGAGATATCCTTGCCAAAAGGGACAGAAGCAAAGAAGTTTCCAAAATATTCTGTTTATTAGTATGGTTGTGCTGTTAATGAATAACTGTAGCTAAGTATCATGTGCCTTGAGGACTGGGATTTGCAGCTTGTCCCTCCTACTTCACATCTACCGTTCATGAGAGGTCCTCCCTTCTTCTGGACCATCCTTAAAACACTCATGTCCCTGTTGCCAAAAATCCTGCATGTGCTTTCAAGTGAGCTGATTGGTCCTCCTTATGCAGTCTTTCTCTTTACTGTACTGTCATTGTTGTATTATGGGGTTCTGTTGCCATGATGACATCAGTAAAGAATCAGTGTAGATTACTAGAAATCGTATTTGCTTTTAAGGTGGTCCATATCTGGTTATGGCAAATTTACCCCTAAGCATATACCAAAGGACCTATAAAGGAGAAACTCTCCCCACTGCTACTTCATTGGACTACCTCTTTTCTGGAAAACAAAGCAGGAGTCAGAGGAAGGAAGCACATAACCAGGCAGAAGTCAGTGGGAAGATACAGGTAGTAAATTTCATTCTCTTCTTATTAAATGTATTTTCCAGGAAATATTTTAAGTTACTTCACAGATCCATTAAATCTTCTCATTTTCAACAGGAGAGATAGATACAAGTAATTTCACTATTCTGCCTTTTTGGCTTCTACCATAAAATGAGTCATTTGTATTAGAGCAGCAATTTCCAAACATTTTTAGGCCATGGACAGCTGCTGTTGAAAATGTCTGTATTTTGAAAAATGGAAACTACTAAGAAAACTTCATTTATTACATAATTTCATTTTATATTTTTTATTAATCTAAATTGTACACATACTCTCAAAATGAGAGCTTCTGATAAGCTAAATTGGGTTTTTTTTCTTACATTTTTTTAAACTACAAAAACTTAAAGGCTACAAAGGAAAATCACAAATATACAAAATAACTATGAGTGTGTGTGTGTATAGCAAAGTAACAAAAAATCATATGCACATATAGTAGATGTATTAGTCCATTTTCATACTGCTATAAAAACAGCCCTAGACTGGGTAATTTATAAAGAAAAGAGGTTTAATTGACCCATAGTTCCAAATGGCTGGGGAGGCCTCAGGAAACTTACATTCATGGCAGATGGTGAAGGGGAAACAAGCTTAGACATTCTCACATGGTGTCAGGAGAGAGAAGAGTGAGTAATGAAGAGGGAAGAGCCCCTTATAAAACCATCGGATCTCATGAGAACTCACTCACTATCATGAGAACAGCATGGGAGAAACCACCCCCATGATCCCATCACCTCCCACAGGTCTCTCTAGACATGTAGGGATTACAGGGATTACAATTCATGAGGAGATTTGGATGGGAACATATCCAAACCATATCATTCTGCCCTGGCCCCTCCCAAATCTCATCTCCTCACATTTCAGAATTAATCACGCATTCCCAACAGTCCTCCAAAATCTTAATTCATTCCAGCATTAACCCAAAAGGCCAAGTCCAAAGTCTCATCTGACACATGTCAAGTTTCCAAAACCAGTCATGCCTTCCCAACAATCCACCAAAGTCTTGACTCTTTCCAGCATTAACCCAAAAGTCCAATTCCAAAATCTCATCTGAGACAAGTAAAGTCTGTCTATTAATTTGTCATTTATTCTGATCACTTATGAGCCTGTAAAATCAAAAGCAAGTTAGTTCCTTACAAGATACAATGGGGGTATGGGGATTGGGTAAATGCTCCCATTACAAATAGGAGAAATTGGCCAAAACAAAGGGGCTACATGCCCCCTGCAAGTCTGAAATCCAGCAGGGCAGTCATTAAAACTTAAGGCTCCTAAATAATCTCTCTTGACTCTATGTCTCAAATCCAGGTCATAGTGATGCAAGAGGTAGGTTCCCACAGTGTTGAGCAGCTCTGCCCCTCTGGCTTTTCAGGGTACAGTCTTCCTCTCAGCTGCTTTCATGGGCTGGCACTGAGTGTCTGTGGCTTTTGCAGGTGCACAGTGCAAGCTGTCAGTGGATCTAACATTCTGGCGTCTGGAGGACAGTGGCCCTCTTCTCATAGCTCCACTAATTAGTGCCTCAGTGGGGACTCTGTGTGAGGGCTCCAATCCCACATTTCCCTTCTGTACTGCATTAGCAGAGGTTCTCCATGAGGGTTCTACCCCTGCAGCAAACCTCTCTGGATATCAGGCATTTCCATACATCCTCTGAAATCTAGGTGGAGGTTCCCAAACATCAATTATTGACTTCTGTGTACCCACAGGCACACAACACATGGAAGCCATGAAGGCTTGGGGCTTGCACCCTCTGAAGCAATGGCCTGAGCTGTACAATGGTCCCTTTTAGCCAAGGCTGGGACACAGGGTGCCAACTCCCAAGGTTGCACAGAGTAAGCAGGAGGACCCTGTGCCAGCCCACAGAACCATTTTTTCCTCCTAAGACTCTGGGTCTGTGATCAGAGGGGCTGCCATGAAGGTCTCTGACATTCCCTGGAGATACTTTTCCCATTGTCTTGGCAATTAACATTAAGCTCCTCACTACTTAGGCACATTTCTAGAACGAGCTTGAATTTCTCCCCAGAAAATGTGTTTTTCTTTTTCATCACATTGTCAGGCTGCAAATTTTCCAAACCTTTATGTTCTGATTCCCTTTTAAGCATAAGTTCCAATTTTAGATCATCTCTCTCAAATTCAAGTTTCACGGATCACTAGGGCAGGGGTGAAATGTCACCTGTCTCTTTGCTAAAGCATAACAAGAATGACCTTTGCTCCAGTTCCTAATAAGTTTCTCATCTCCATCTGAGACCACCTTGGCCTGGACTTCATTATTCACATTTCTATCAGCATTTTGGTCAAAACCATTCAACAAGTCTCTAGGAAGCTGCAAACGTTTCCACATCTTTCTATCTTCTGCTGCACCCTCCAAACTGTCCCAACCTCTGCCTGTTACCAAGTTCCAAAGTCACTTCCGCATTTTTTGATATCTTTATAGCAGTACCCCACTCTCTATGGTACCGATTTACTATGTTAGTCGGTTTTCACACTGCTATAAAGAACTGCCCAAGACTGGGTAATTTATAAAGAAAGGAGATTTAATGACTCACAGTTCTAAATGGCTGGGTAGGCCTCAGGAAACTTACAATCACGGCAGAAGGCAAAGAGGAAGCAATCTTGGATCTTCTCACATGGTGGCAAGGGAGAGAAGAGTGAGTTGTGAAGGGAGAAAACCCCCTTAGAAAACCATAAGGTCTCATGAGAACTCACTATTACAAGAACAGCACTGGGGAAACCATCCCCAAGATCCAATCACCTCCCACCAGATCTCTCCCTAGACACATAGGGATTATGGGAATTAAAATTCAAGGTGAGATTTGGGTGGGAACACAGCCAAACCATACCAGTAGGCTAGAGAAAATTTGCAACAAATAGAGAAATAATTATCATAATATCCAAATTGATCAAAATAAATGACAAATTAATAGACAGATCTAAAATAATATGTTTGAAATTCACAAAAGAAGTCTAATGGCAATAGACATATAAGAATATAATCACCGCAATAATCATCAGAGCAAAGGAAGGTAATAATGAAATTGCATTTCCACACTTAAAAAGAACACAATATCACATCTTTGAGAACATGGAGAAATGAGTACTCTCATATATTGCTAAAGTGAATTTCCACAAACTCTTTGTAAAGTATCTAGTGATATTCATTACAATGTAAAACAGATACAACCTTTGACACAGAAATAAGAGTTTTAGGACTCTATCTTATTGAAATAAAAGTATAAGTTTCCAAGCCATAGTATAAAGAAAAGTTATAGGATCCTTATTTGCAAAGTTGAAAAACTGAAAAGAATCTGAATAACATCGATAAATGAACAATTAAATAAATGTTGGTAGTTTTTTGCTGTGAAATAGTATATTGATAGTTGAAATAATGTTTTAGAGTTATAGTTACTGACTTGGAAGGATAGCCATGACATAGTACTAAGAAAGAAAATCAAGTTTCAAAGTAGCCTGTAAGATACGATGCTGTTTTGTGGAAAGAAACAACCCTCCTGTGTCTCTATACATATACCTATCTTTTTATGATAAGGGGAGAAAATGAAAATAGGCAGGGGAAGGCTATGCATTTTGTTTACTTGTAGCTGTATGCTATATCAGTAGTTGCAGCAAATAGAGGTTTGTTGTTAATGTTGTTGCTATTGTTTTTTTTTTACTGTGGAAGAAAAATGTAATATAATAAAAATATGATCAAAAAGGAAAAAAGAAAATAGTCTAGAGAAAATCCTCTCCCCATTTCTAGGATTCCAAAAAGCCCAGACACCATGATGAGAATCAATGGAATAGATGATTCTGTGTCCCTTTCTCCTTATAAAACTCAGCTTTATATGATTACTGGTTTAATATTAACTTCTCAAAATTATTCAGATTGATGCCACAGCCTGCAGCTACTCCATTCTTTTTTAGCAATCTTTCTATGCGGTTGTATTGATTATAAACAGTCCTATAAAGGCACACTTCTCTCAATAATCATTTGATCTTTGTGAACACAAACTCTGTGATTATAGGTTTCCAGTAGACAATATATTGATTTGTCTAAATAGCACCTGCTTTGATGCGAAATGCAAGTTTCCATCTAGCTGGCTTTCATGGAAGCAGCGATTTTTGTAAAATATGACTCCACCATGTTTGTCACAGAGGTAAGCAGAAGACCCCAGCTAAGATAATGAAACCCTTCTTCTAGATATATAGTATTTGGGCCAAAGAGACTATAAGAATAGTCTACTTTCAGTGATAAAACCATAAAATATGAAATTTGTGAGTTGTCAATAACTAGGTTTCCTACCATGTGATTAAAGCACAACTGCAGGGAAAGTGAAAGTAGCAAACCTCCCAAGAAAGGTAAAAATAAAGAGAAAGAGGATCCAGATGATATTTGAGTCCCTGGTAAAGATGCTTCTGAGGCCCAGCACTATTCAGTAAAACCAACTGATTATTTACTCTTCTGGGTATGATGGCCAGCACAAGTTAAGTTACTATCACTTGCAGTTAAGAAAAAAAAAAAAAAGAAAATATTAAGAGCTATAAATTTTATGTTTCATTTCCTTTGGAATATCCCCAAGAATCTAAGATGGAGTTTGGTTACAGACATTATCTAAACCATACTACTAGCCTGTAATTACGTAGTATGGACAGAGGAAAGGGCAGAGTTCAGAACTATCATCGGCGAAGGAAGCTCGGGCACTGTGCAGAGAAAGTTCTATGTGAAAATAAAAGAACAGGAAGATGAAAAACATTTTTAAGATGAAGGGAATCTAAGCTGCACAGGGTAAAATTATAGCAAAGAAACCTGATATTCTATACAAAAAAAAGAAAAAGGAAAATATTAAAGAAAATACTTGTGCAAGACTAAACTCAGTAATGTGGACTAGTTTAATGCTGAAAAAAACTCCTAAAGAGGCAAAGATTTTGGACAGTTAATTATGTTGGCTTGTTACTGTCTTTATCCTAGGAAATACTTGGCTAAGATTCCAGATGCTATTTCCTTTGTATGTTAAAAAACAGTCCAACTCTTTTCTTTTTATCTGTAGTCTGTTTGGATCAACATTTAGTTGTATATTCCCAAAAAGATCAAGAATATTTTATTATGTTCTTCAATAATACTGATGCTGGACATAGACCTATTTATATATCCATTCAGCAAACACTGATTAAACACCTATCTTGTGGCAGATATTGTTCTAGTTATTACTTGGGGTGTAATGGGAAACAAACCAAATCAAGCAAAAGTTTTTTTCCCTAAGGGAGTTTATTATCTGGCAGACGGAGATTAAAAGCAAGCAATAAACATAATAAATGAGTAAAACTGATAGCATGTTTAATGACTGTAAGCATTTTTGAAAAAAAGAAGTTAAGCAAAATAAGGAAAATGAAGGGGGTCTAGTGTGTGGAGGACAAGGAAGGTCCATTGTTAAGTAAGGTGGTTTGAAGAGGCCTCATTGAGAAGGTGGCATTTGACAAAAGAAAGTGAATGAAAGGGCTAAGCAGACCTTGAAGGCAAAACAGTTCTGGGAAGTATGTGTCCTGGGATAGAGTTATAACTGAAGTTTTTATAGAGAAGGTAATGACCAAAAGGAAGAGTGACAAGTAATGAAGTCAGAAAGGTAATAGATGTGTAGAAAACTAAGATAAACAGTTTGGCTTATACTTTGAACTTTGAAGAGAAGAGTGACATTTTCTTGTAAATTTTAGTATCAGTTAATTTTTTTTTTCATTAGTGCTGGTTAGAATTGTGTTAGAGATTGCATTCAAAATATAAATCAATTTGGAGACTATTGTCATCTTAATAGTACTAATTCTTCTAATCCATGACCATGGGATATCTTTTCATTTATTTGATTCATATTTAACACTTTTATGTAAGTTTCAGACAACACGTTTTAGAATCCTTTTGTGAAACCTGTTAAGTATTTTATTCTTTTTGATGCCATGGTAAAGACAAATGTTTCCCGAGTTCAAGTGATTCTCCTGCCTCAGCCTCCCAAGTAGCTGGGATTACAGGCGCCCACCACCACACCCAGCTAATTTTGTATTTTTTGTAGAGATGGGGTTTTGCCATGTGGGTCAGGCTGGTCTCGAATTGCTGACCTCAGGTGATCCGCCCACCTCTGCCTCCCAAAGTGCTAGGACTACAAGTGTGAGCCACTGTGGCCAGCTGATTATTTAGAAGTGTGTTTTTAAATTTCCACATACTTGTGAATTTTCCAAATTTCCTTTTGTACAGACCCTTGAACAACATGGTTTGAACTTCATGGATTCATTTATATGCAGAGTTTCTTCTACCTCTGCCACCCATGTGACAACAAAGTGATCCCTCCTCTTCCTCCTCTTCTTCATCAGCCTACTCAAGGTGAGGACAATGAGAACAAAGGACTTTATGATAATCCACTTCCACTTAATGAATAGTAAATATATTTTCTCTTTCTTGTGATTTTTTTAGTAACTTTTTTTCTAGCTTACTTTATCATAAGAAGTATATAATACATATAACACAAAAAATATGTGTCAATCAACTGTTTATGTTATGGATAAGTTTTCCAGTCAACAGAAGGCTATTGGTAGGTATCGTCTGGGGAATCAAAACTTATACACAAATTTTTCACTGACTGGGGGGTCAGTACACATAACACCCACATTGTTCAAGAGCCAACTGTATTTGATTTCATTTCCTTATTGGATTAGAATATACTAAGTATGATTTCAGTCCTTTCACATTTGGGGTCTAACATATGCTCTATTCAGGAAAATTTTCCCTGTGTGCTTGAAAAGAAAGTTATTCTGCTGATGTTAGGTAGAGTATTCTATAGATAATATGTATAGCTAAGTTGTAGTTTTCTTGTATTTTAAAATTTCCAACTTTTATTTTGGTTCGAGGGTACATGTGCAGGTTTATTACATGGGTAAATACCATGTCATGGGGGTTTGGTATACAGATTATTTTGTCACCCAAATAAGAAGCATAGTACTCAATAGGTAGTTTTTCAATCCTCATCCTCCTCCACCCTTCATCCTCAAGTAGGACCCAGTGTCTATTGTTCCCTTTTTTTGTATCCACGTGTACTCAAGGTCTAGCTCCCACTTGTAAGTGAAAATATGTTGTAATTCATTTACTGTTTCTGTGGTAACTTACATGGAATAATGGCCTTCATCTCTATCCATGTTGCTGCAAAGAACATGATCTCATTCTTTTTTATAGCTGCATTGTATTCCATCATGTATATTTACCAAATTTCCTTCATTTAGTTCATTGTTGATAGGCATCTAGGTTGATTCCGTGTCTTTGTATTGTGAATTGTCATGCAATAAACATATACATGTATGTGCCTTTATGGTAAGAATGATTTCCATTTCTTTGAGTATATGCCCAGTAATGGGATTCCTGTGTAAAACAGTAGTTCTATTTTAAGTTCCTTGAGAAATGACCAAACTGCTTTCCACAGTGGCTGAACTATTTTACATGCCCACTTGCTGTGTATAAGCATTCCCTTTTATGTACAATCAGACAAACATGTTATTTTTTGATTTTTTAATAATACTCATTCTGATTGGTGTGAGGTGATATCTTATTGTGGTTTTGATTTGCATTTCTCTAATGATTAGTGGTGTTGTGCATTGTTTCATATGCTTTCTAGCTGTCTGTATGTCTTCTGAGACGTGTCAGCTCATGACATTTGTCTATTTTTTAGTAAGATTGTTTTTTGTTTGTTAATCGGTTTTAGTTCCTTATAGTTTCTGGATTTGACCATTACTGGATGCTTAGTTTGCAAATATTTCATCTCTTTCTATAGGTTTTCTATTGACTCTGCTGACGTTTCTTTTGCTATGTAGGAGCACTTCAATTTAATTAAGTCCCATTTATCAATTTTGTTTTTGTTGCAATTGCTTTTGGAGTCTTCAAAATGAAATTTTTGCCAGGTCGTATGTCCAGAATGGTGTTTCCTACATTATCTTCCAGGGTTTTTTATAATTTCGGGTTTTAAATTTAAGTTTTTAATCCATCTCGAGTTGATTTTTTTATATAGTGAAAGGAAGGTGTCCAGTTTCATTCTTCTGCATGTGGCTAGGCAGTTACAACAGCACCATTTATTAAATAGTGAGTTCTCCCCCTATTGCTGTTTTTGTACTTTGTCAAAGATCAGATGGTTGTAGGTGTATGGCTTTATTTCTAGGTTATCTAACCTGTTCCATTGGTCTGTCTGTCTGAATTTGTATCAGCACCATGCTGTTTTGGTTACTGTAGTCTTGTAGTCTAGTTTGAAGTCAGGAAATGTAATGCCTCCAGCTTTGTTCTTTTTGCTTGGAATTGCCTTAGCTATTTGGGCTCTACTTTATTTCCATATGAATTTTAGAATACTTTTTTTTCTAATTCTGTGAAGAATGTCATTGGTAGTTTCATAGGAATAGCACTGAAAATTTAGACTGTTTTGGGAAGTATGGCCATTTTAACAATATTGATATTTCCTATCCATGAGCATGAAATGATTTTTTACTTCTTCATGTCATCTCTGATTTCTTTGAGCAGTGTTTGGTAATTCTTGTTGTAGAGGTCTTTCGCCTCCAGGGTTACCTGTATTCTTAGGTATTTTATAATTTTTTTGGCTATTGTTAATGGGATTGTATTATTGATTTGGCTCTCAGTTTGGACATAGTTGGTGTATAAAAATGCTACTAAGTTTTGTACATTGATTTTGTATCCTGAAACTTTGCTGAAGTTATTTCTCAGATCTAAGAACTTTTGGGAAGAAATTACAGAATTTTCTAGATAATTTGATTTCCTCTCTTCCTGTATGGATGTATTTTTTTTCTCTCGCCTAATTGTTTTAGCTAGGACTTCCAGTAATATGTTGAATAGGACTGGTGAGGATCAGCAACCTTGTCTTGTTCTAGTTTTCAAAAAGAATGCTTTCAGGTGTTGCCCATTCAGTATGATGTTGGCTGTAGGTTCGTCACAGATATCTCTTATTACATTGAGGTATGTTCCTTCAATACCTAGTTTGTTGAAAATTTTTAACATGAAGCTGAATTTATCAAAAGCCTTTTCTGCATCTATTGAGATAATTGCGTGGTTTTTGCCTTTAGTTCCATTTGATGAATCATATTTATTAATTTGTATATTTTGAAGCAATATTGCATCCCAGTGATAAGCCTAATTAATTGTATTGGATTAGCTTTTTTAAGTGCTGCTTGATTTGGTATGCGAGTATTTTTTTTTTTGAAGATTTTTGGATCTATGTTTATCAAAGATATTGGCCTTAAGTTTTCTTTTTTTGTTGTGTCTCTGCCAGGATTTGAAATTAGTATGATGCTGGCCTGTTAGAATGAGTTAGGAAGGAATCCCTCCTCCTCAATTTTTTGAAATAATTTTAGTAGGAATGGTACCAGTATTCCTTATATATCTGGTATAATTTGGCTGTGAATTCATCCGGTCCTGGGATTTTTCTAGTTCATAGGCTTTCTATTTCTGATTCAATTTTGGAACTCATTATTGGTCTGTTCGGGGATTCAATATATTTCTGGTTCAATGTGGGGAGGTTGTGTCTTTCCAGGAATTTATCCATTTCTTCTACATTTTCTAGTTGTATGCACAAAGGTGTTTGTAGTAGTTGCTGGTGAGGGTGGGGGTGTTGTATGTCTGTGTGGTTGGTGGTAATGTCCCTTTTGTCATTTCTGATTGTGTTTATTTGGGTCTTTTCTGTTGTTTTCTTTATTGGTCTGGCTAATTGTCCAACAATCTTATTTATTCTTTCAAAAAAACAAGCTACAGATTTTTTTTTTATCTTTTGTATGGTTTTTGAGGTCTCAGTTTACTTTAGTTCAGCTCTGATTTTGGTTATTTCTTGTCTTCTGCTACCTTCGGGGTTGGTTTGTTTTTGTTTGTCTAGTTCCTTGAGGTGTGATGTTAGGTTGTTAACTTGTGATCTTTCTAACTTTTTGATGTTGGAATTCAACATTATAAACTTCCTCCTTAACAATGCTTTAGCTGTGTCCCAGAGATTCCAGCATGTCTTATCTTCATTTTTATTAGGGTTAAAGAACTTCTTGGCCAGGCACTGTGGCTCATGCCTGTAATCTCAGCACTTTGGGAGGCCGAGGCGGGCAGATCAAGAGGTCAGGAGGTTGAGACCATCCTGACCAACATGGTGAAACTCTGTCTCTACTAAAAATACAAAAATTAGCTGGGCATGGTAGTGTGTGCCTGTAGTCCAGCTACTCAGGAGGCTGAGGCAGGAGAATCACTTGAACCCTGGAGTCAGAAGTTGCAGTGAGCTGAGATCGCACCACTGCAATCCAGCCTGGTGAGACTCCATCTCAAAAAAAAAAGAAGAAGAAGAAGAAGAAGAAGAAGAAGAAGAAGAAGAAAGAATTTCTTGATTTCTGCCTTAATTTCATTATTCACCCACAAGTCATTCAGGAACAGGTTGTTTAATTTGCACGTGATTGTATGGTTTTCACAGATATTCTTAGTATTGATTTCTATTTTTATTGCACTGTGGTTTTAGAATGTGGCTGGTATTACTTTGTTCTTTTTTTTAATTTGTTGAGAATTGTTGTATGGCTGACCACGTGGTCAACTTTGGAGTATATGCTATGTGCAGATGAGAAGGATATATATTTTGTTGTCTGATGGAGTGTTCTTTAGATGCTTGTTAGGTCCATTTGGTCAAGTGTCAAGTTTTCATCCTGAATATCTTTGTTTTCTGCCTCAAAAATCTGTCCTATATAGTGGTGGTAAATTCTCCCATTATTGTTGTGTGCTTATCTAAGTCACTTTGTAGGTCTCTGAGAACTTGTTTTATGAATATGGGTGTGCCAGTGTTAGGTGCATAGATATTCAGGATAGTTAAGTCTTCTTATTGAACAGAATCTTTTATCGTTATGGAATGTCCTCCATTGTCTTTTTTAACTGTTATTGGTTTAAAGTCTGTTTTTTCTTAAATTAGGATACCAACTCCCTGCTCTTGTTTGTTTTCCCTTTGCTTAGTTGATTTTTCTCCATCCCTTTACTTTGAACCTATGGGTATAATTGCACATGAGATGCATCTCTTTAAGACAGCATACCATTGGGTCTTATTTCTTTGTCCAGCTTTCCACTATGTGTCTTTTATGTGGGGTGTTTAGCCCATTTACATTCAATGTTAACATTGATATGTATGGATTTGATCCTGTCATCATGTTGTTAGCTGGTTGTTATGCAGACTTGATTGTGTAGTTTATTTACAGTGTCAATGGTCCATGTATTTCAGTGTGTTTTTGTCATGGTCAGTAACATTCTTTATTTCCATGTAGAGCACTCCCTTAAGGACCTCTCATAAGGCAGGTCTCACGGTACATTTCCTTAGCTTTTGTTTGTCTGAAAAGAATTGTATGTCTCCTTCACCCATGAAGCTTAGTTTGAATGGATATAAAGTTCTTGGTTGGAATTCCTTTTCTTTAAAAATGCTGAATACAAATCCTTCAACCTCATCTGGCTTGTAGGGTTTCTGATGAAAGTTTTGCTGCTAGCCTGATGGAATTCCCTTTGTAGGGAATTCTCTCTTCTCTCTACCTGCCTTAAATATTTTTTCTTTCAGGTTGCCCCTGGAGAATTTGATGACTCTATGTCTTGAGGATGAATGTCTTGTATGTAGTATCTCACAGGGGTTTTCTGACTTTCTTGAATTAGCTTGTTGACCTCTCTAGCAAGTTTGGAAATATTTTGATGAAAAATATCCTCAAATATGTTTTCCAAGTTGCTTGCACTCTCTCTGTCTTTCAAGGATGCCAATGAGTCACAGATTTGACTACTTTACATAGTCCTATATTTTTCAGAGAATTTATTCATTCTTTTTTATTCTTTTTCTCTGACTGAGTTGATTTGAAAAACCAGTCTTGGGGTTCTGAAATTCTTTTCTTTGCTTGACCTATTCTGCTGTTGACATTTTCAATTGTATTATAAAATTACTGCAGTGAGTTTTTTAGTTCTATAAAATCAGTTTGCTTCTTTCTTAAAATGGCTATTTCATCTTTCAGCTCTTATATCGTTTTACTGAATTCCTTAGATTCCTTGGATTGGGCTTTGACTTTCTCCTAAATCTTGATGATCTTCTTTGCTATCCCAATTCTGAATTTTATGTCTTTCATTTCAGCCATTTTTAGCCTGGTTAAGAACCACTGCTGAGGAGCTAGTGCAGCTGTTTGGGGTGAAAAAAACACTCTGGGTGGCTGGGTGTGGTGGCTTATGCCTGTAATGCCAGCACTTTGGGAGGCAGAGGTGGGCAGATCACGAGGTCAGGAGATGGAGACCATCCTGGCTAATGCAGTGAAACCCTGTCTGTACCAAAAATACAAAAAATTAGCCTGCAAGGTGGTGGGTGCCTGTAGTTCCAGCCATAAAGTGCTTTATTTCAGTGAAAAAGTGGACATTTTCTACTATAGGAAAAAACATAGCATAGTTTAAATAGGATTTTGATACTATCTGTGATTTCAAGCCTCCACTTGGAGTCTTAGAATGTATCTCTGTGGATAAGGATGAACTACTGTGTGTGTGAGTGTGTGTGTGTGTATACATATATACACATATATATGTATGTGTGTATACATATATATACACATATATATGTATGTGTGTATACATATATATACACATATATATGTATGTGTGTATACATATATATATGTTAGTATGAGTGATGGTGTCTCATCTGACACAGCTCTGGGGCACTTTGTTTTTCTCCATTCTGTTTTCTTTCTGATCTTCAGAATGCATAATCTCAATTGTCATATCTTCCAGTTCACTGATTCTTTGTTCGATCAGCTCAAATGTGCTGTTTAACTCCTCTAGTGATTTTTTTTTTCTCTTCAATGATTACTTTTCACTCCAGAAATTCTATTTGGCTCTTTTTATTGTTTCTATCTATTTATGGATATTCTTTAGTTAGAGAAGCATTTCTTACACTTTCCTTTATGTGTTCAGATTGTTTTATTCTTTGAACATATTTATAATAGATAATTTAAATTCACTATAGTAAGTAAAACATCTGAATTTCTTCAGGGACAATTTCTATTGTCTGCTTTTTATTTCTGTGTGAATAGGCCACACTTTCCTGTTTCTTCACATATCTATTAAATTTGTTTTTTAAAACTGGATATTTTGAATAATATTTGTGGCAACTCTGGAAAATCAGACCTACTCCCCCAAACCACAGTTTTTTATTATTGCCATTTATTGTTGCTATTGTTGTTGTTGTTATTGTTGCTGCTGCTACTACTACTGTTTGTTTAAGGAATTTCTTTATACAACTCTGCAAACTCTATATACTTTGTTATCTTTTACCCCTGACTGGAGTCTCTGCTTGGTTAGCTCAGTGGTTAGCTAATGATTGAACAGAGATGTTCTTAAATACCTTGAATCAGTAAGTCCCCCATCATTTGCTATGGGACTGTGTGTGTGTGGTGGAGCACAAAGTCAACACTGAATGTTTACTTCCTGCTTGCAGAGACCCTCAAGTTCAGCAAGAGGTGAAAGATAAATGTCTTCCCAGGTTTTTGCTGCTGTTGTTGTTGCTGTTGTTTTAATCCGGAGGTCTCACAGCTACCAGGAGTTATGTATACAGTCCTGTACATGCACATGCCTTCTAAATTCCAGGAATATGTCAGAGCTTTCCAATGCCTCGTAGAGGCATCTCATTTCCCAGATTTTCCTTTAAAGTTTTTGGTCAGTCTCTTATTTGCCTCAACTGGTATCCCCACCCTAGACAGCTTTAATGTTAAACAATTGGCCAATGATCCTCATCAAATGCCCTGGGAAAAGGACTTTTCCATTGAATGATCTCTGAGTCAGATCAAACAAAGACAAACCTTGTAAAAAGAAGCTTTTCTAGGGAGCTGTCAGGCAGGTCAAAGAGTCACAATTCCCTGGGGATAGGTCTTTTTGAGAAAGATCCAACCTTTTCTGACCCCTGTAGTAACTGTTAGGCATCTGGATTTTTTCACTGCCGTGGTTATAAGCCTGCTAGTTTTCCACACTGCTGGGGACCCGGGGATTAGGAGATTGGAATACAATAAGTCAAAACACCACATTCTCACTGTTCTTACTAATCTCCAGCCATTTTTCTTAAACAGTCCTCAAATTTTTGCAAGCTTTTGGCTAATTTCCAGAGTTCTGAAAAAGTTTGACTTCAATAATTCTTGCCACTGTTGCTTTTATAAAGGAGTAGATTTTTGAAGGTCTTTACTTTGCCATTCAGGAATTTTTTTCTCCTAAGTATTTTTTAACGCAGTAGTCTAACCATTCAACTTTTTTAAAAAGATATGCAAAAGCTTCTTTAATTTCTAGATAAGATCCCAAAAAGACCTACAAAGTCTTATGAAATCCATTCTTACCTACCCCTTAGACTCGCTGAGGCTCAGGAAATAATACCCCAAAGTATGGCACCTTGGTACACTGAGTAATTTGAACTGAAAAACGTTAGAAGGTCGTCAGAAGCAAAGTGTCTTTCTCACCTCCTGCCCTTCTTTTCTGCTGCTTTCCTTCCATTTCTAAGGCAAGCCCTAGAAACTAGAATCCCTCTTCCCCAAAGTGGGTCTTAGTAACCAGAATCCTTCTCCCCCAAAGCCACCCATAAAACCTAGAAATATTGCTCTAATCTTCCCCTGCTTTTCTGTATAAGACCCGGTTGTAAAGAAATGTTTTGAGTTACCTTGTCTGAAAGTAGATTATAAAACCCTCATTCCAGAAGGGGTCCTGCCCCATAACTGGGCGGAAGAAATGTCACAACAAGACCAAGAAGGATTCAAACAGCTAGACCTTGCTAGGTTTCCCCACTCAGTCTATTACTATCAGATCATTCTCTTTTTGTCCAATCACATTTCTACATGGCTGTACAATCTGGATTAATTAAATATGTTCTACTTTTCTCTTGTTAACTTGTCTTTTGTTATAGGAATACCAGCCATGACCCCCATAGGATGAAGAAAACAGGTACTACACCCTTTCCACCCCTACACCCTCAAACTTTATCATTCTCCCCCTAGGCCTCCTTCTGATGCCTATAATAAGCCATCTTCCTACCGGCCTTTTGCACAGTTTATTCTTTCTCTTACTCCCTCTTCCCACCATTCCTCTCACCAGGCTGATTCCTATCAACTCTCAGGTGTCCCTGTAAATACCATTTCCTACGGGAGACTTTTCTGACTCAAAGGCAAGATTCAATCTTCATCAAATGCTCTCATGGTACCCTGTGTTTCTCCTTCATAGCCTTTATCGTAACTGTAATGAAATGCAATTTGTGTCAAGCATTTGCTGAATATTAACAATTGTGATGGCAGAGATTTAATCTGGCTCAGAGGAAAATGGCAAATAAATGTTTATTGAAATGAATAAATGAGTGAATGAATGAATGCAAGAATAGAAGAAATGCATTATTCAAATTTCTGGCTACCAAAGTTGTTCTGTCTTGCAGAAAGTCAGTAAAGAGAGAGATAGACATCACTGAAGTACCCCCAAAACCCCATACGGATAAAAGTCCCTCGTTTTATACATGAGCATACCATCTGCAGGTGAGCAAGATTGTTTCGCCCCAGCTGCCAATCCAGGCTGCAAATTGCATGAGAAAACTTCATCCAGACCCAGGCAAGAGCCCCAGAAATTCTGTAATCATTTGCATTTAATGCAGCCCAGGAGCATAAGTGTTTTTAAAAAGCTCTGTAAATAATTCTAATATGCAGTCAGGTTTGAGAACCACTATAGGTTAAAAAGTATCTTGTCTCAAGCCTGTTTCTGTCAATCCTCCAGTGTCCTTACAGCAAGGAAGTATAATAAGGTTTGGGAAAATCTTATTAATGATCATCTTGAAAAATATAGAAGGGTAACTATGACTTGTTGTGCCTCTCAATCAAAAAACTAAAGCAAAGGTAATTTTCACATTTGATGTAACAGAAAAAGGTTGTTCCTGAGGAAGAGACAATATGTTTTCTGCTAATAAACTCCAGGGTGGCTTTGTGGCTGTCTTGATTAATTGGTGACGATGAAATAAGCAGTGCTCAGGGATACATGAGACAGCAAAGGATTGTAAGTGACAACTTGCTGTTAAAATTCATCGGCCCCTGCAAAGCGCCTTGATTAATAAAGTCACTGTGCCTGTTTCCGCGCTAAGGAGGGGGCCCCTATAGAAGGAAGGGAAAACAAATTTGCAAGGATGCTCTCGCTAAAGAGGTTCAGCACCCGTTTGCATTTAATCTCTCTGCTGTTGCATTAGGCAAGTGCCTTCTCCCTCTCAATTGTTCACTAGTGCTGCCATTAATCACAGCCCACTGTAAAGGAAAGTAGGGAGGAGGCAGGGGAGACAGAACTCTCCTTCTTGGCTTGTAGCTGGGGAGAATGATTGGTAAGCAGGGGACCCAGGAGTGGAACTGCTGGGTTATGACCAACCAGAGGAACTTAAAATAGGATTTGCAGAGTTGAGCCTCAGCAGGCCACAGCTGGATGCTCTTCTGCCTGCCACAGCCACTGTGAAGGTTCTTGGTGCAACATCGCCATCTACAGCTAACTGTGAGAACTGCTTTGAGGGAGTTGCTGAGCTCGGGAAACTGCCCTGAAATGAGATCAAGGTAATCCCAGAGGTTTTGCACTAGCCAGGGAAGTAGGACAACATTGGTTTTCATGGCACAGGGCTACCTTCCTTGGTGTTTGGACCTACAGCTTGTTATCCTGCATGATGTAAGCTAGTGCCAACGTAAGAACATCATGAATAATGGATTCCCAGGAGATTTCATGAATGACCCATTTGTCCCTAGAGAAAACAAAACAAAAACAACAGCTTACCCAAGCTTAGAAGTCTACCCAGTCAGAGAGGTCTGCTGCACTGCATTAGACCTTTCTTTGAAAACAGTCTTTAAGGGTTTCTAAGAGCAGTTTTTTCTAAAATCAGTGATAAAATATTTCTAAACTCAATATAAGGAAAACTGTTTTAATGTCATATGGTTATATTTTTTAAGCACATTTTCCAAGATGCTTTCTGATACATGATGAATGAGAACCCAGAATTTGTATAGCTCAAAACTCTAATGTGTCAGAAATGGAAGGGTCTGTTGGGAGTGTCTATACTTCAATGTTTCTGCAGTGCCCTAGTTTACAAATATGATCTCATTTAATACACACAAAAACCTGTGTATGTGCTGGTATCCCCATTGCATAGATGAGACTAATTCAGAGGAGAGGCCTTAAAGAATATCTAAGCAGTCCTCTCAAGGTCCCACAGCTACAAATTAGCCTCAACCTTTTGTTCTCCCAGTGAACATAACTAACTGCCCTCCCAGTCTCCATGAACCCTACCATTCCTCTATGAGGACAATGGGTTCAGTTCACCAGTAGAGGATGTCACCTCAGCTCTGCTAATGTGAGCTGTGTGACCTTGAGCAGGTCGCTTTATCTCTCTGAGACTTCTTTTTTTTCATCTGTACATTGACAAGATTGGATGAAAGAAAACAGTTTTGGGATGCTTGAATATAAGTTGAAAACAAAGAAATACATTGAAGCTGGAGGTCTCTTAGGTCACAAATTGTAAGTGGCTCAGTTGCTGAATGAAATTCAAGTCAACTGGACTATTCTACTCTTGATGACAGTACGAGGCTGGTCATTAATGGACTTAGCCCCTCACCTGATTCATTTCTCTGCTTTGCTATGGGCAGGAGTCCAATAATTGACAGATGGAAGTGTTTTTACACCCTTGCCTTTGACATGCAGTAGAGGAGAGAGCTTGGGTTTTGGATTTGATACGGTAAAGAGCCTGTCTGCCTTTCTACCTCACTGGCATTCAAAGAACACTACCCCACATGAGTGCACATTGTCAACACATAGCCCATTTCTAAGAGGGTTATGCATCAGGACCAGGATATGAGGAGCAACTACTCCCTGGAAACGTTTAAGCAAAGAAAAAAGGTATATTCCAGGAATATTAAATAAGATTTTTTTACAGTCTTTTAATAAAGCCACCTTGGAATAGGACATGGTTGACAGCATTTCCCCAGACGGGGTGTTAAATATAGCATTCAAACCAGAAAATTACTAATTGATTTGCCCTGTGAAAAGATAAATGTCTATTCAACTGTGTTCTATCCCAGTGCAGACCTTATTGTTTTTTAGCAAAACAGTCTGAGTGAGTCTCCCTAATGAGGCAACACAGCATGAAAACGCTGCAAGCACATGGCACAGGACAGGACGAGAGCCCTTGCCAACAAAATGCAATACCCCGGAAGGCTGCCCACAGCTCCCGGAAGCAGGGTATGCATGCCAGCTCAACAAGGTGGCCGCACTACTCCAGACAACAAAAGAACAACAGCAGACACACCACCCTGGAGCAAATACACATGATAAATGAAAACTTGCTCTCAGGAGGGAACAGAGATAAAAGCTTCCAATTCACTGCACCAAGAGCCTCTGAAATCACTACTGTTTTGGCTTTGGCTTAAAGACAGTTTTCATAATGACAGGTGACTGCCATCTGTAAGACCCTGCCAGACTGCATATGCCTAATAATGCTCTCTCATTTTGTCCAGTGTTTTACAGCTCACATAGGGATACTGTGTGTCCAAGCTCATTTGATTCTCTTAACAACCCTATTAAACAGGTGGTACAGGTACCCACTGTCCTGGCTGCATTTTTTTTTTTCAGAGAGATGCTCTCAAGTATTATATCTTGCATCTATCTATTCACTCAACCAGCATATATGGAGGGCCCACTCTGTTCTAGGCACTGGGAGGAGGTGGAGAAGCACAGAGAAGTAAGGGAGACAGCAGAGGTGGGTCTAATACAGTCTACATGACAATGGTTTCAAGGAACTCCTAAATCTCAGAGGGATGGAGAGGGACTAACAGATAACTCCAACTCCATATGGACAGGGCAGAGAAGGAGGGATTCACAGTTCCTAGGGGAACTGCAGAGGAGTGGTGACTTGACTTACAGGAGTTTCCTGAATTGCAAAAGGACTTATTTAATTTTACAGTTCATTCTGATTCTTAAAAGAAATCTAAGATTTCTTTCAAAGTGCAATGATATGCACTTTGGGGTCACAGATCAGCTGACAACATTATGAGATATTTTATTATTGATTATTTTCCTGCGGCTAACAACAAAACCTCTAGGTAAGACAAGCAAGCTCTTTGCCTTTCTTTTACTCAAGCTCACAACAGTTGAATAGCTTGCTCCAGGTAACAGATCAGGAATTCGAATTTACTAGGGAATTGCTCCATACTGAGTTCTAATCTGCATTCTACTCCAGTGCTTCTCAAATTTAATGACTATACAAACCTCTTAGGGATTTTGCTAAATTATAGATTGGGGTTCAGAAAGCCCGAAGTGGGGGCTGGAATTCAGCATTTCTAACAAGCAGCCAAGTGATACAAATGCTGTTGGTGCACAGACCTCACTTTGACTAGCAAGGGTCCAGAGTGATGCCCTGGCCCTAAAAGTGGCTATTATCAAAAAGGGGGTAAAAATCAGAGCACATGAATTCTAGCAATGGTGAATAGGTTTTGCAGAAATTAGGACAGAAAATGTAGAAAATTAGGGGAAAACAATCTTAAAATTTAAGGACAGGCCAAAGGTTTTGAAGACCTAATACAGCTGAAGGCCCTTAGGCAAGGTCCAGCACTGTGGTGTCAAACCTGGAGTTCTCAAATCTCCAAGGATCCAAGAAGTCATCAGTGAGGATCCTTGAACTATTTTATATATTCAAAAAAATAGCTATTTGAAATTGAATATTTACATAAACAAGGCCTCTTTTGTTAATAAAAACATGGACTCATTAACCAGATTTACTACTGCTTTGTCTTTCTATTGTCGGCCTAATATTTATTATTATTATATACATCTTTGATTAATTAAAAATAAGAAAACAAATTAGGTATTAACAAATTGCAGTTAAGGTAATCAAGGGAGACTAAAAGAAGGAATAGTTGGTAGGAAAATTGTTGAGAAATAATTCAAACCCCCTATTTTATGAGTTTTTAAAATTTTATTGTTTTGTCTTTGGGTTTGTTTCTTGTTGTTGTTGTTGCTGCATTGATTTTGCATTAGCTTGTACCCATAAATTTTAAGTAACTAAGCAAAGGTTTAAAAGTGAGATAATAGAGGAACCAGAAACAGATCCCAAATGTTCTAACTCGAAGCAAATAATAGTTGCCATTTACAAACAACCTATTATGTGCCAAGCACCTGCATTACTTATCACATTAAATCATCAAAAAAATACTAAAAAGAAAGTAATTTTGTATTATTATTTTACAGACCAAGAATCTGAGCCCCAGAAACATGCAGCAACCTGCCCAGAAAAATACTCAGCAAGTAAAATATTCAGCAATGGATCTTAAGTCTGGGCCCCAAAGCCTATCCTTGTACTCCAAATCCAAGTTTTAATTCTCTCAAGTTGCTGTTAGCTTCCAGGATCCTCATATTGTGTATTTGACCACTGAGAAGAAATTACTGGTTTATTTATTTGATCTAGACTCTTTCCAAAAATGCCTGTGAAGACTAAATGTAAATGAACAGCCCCAATATTCCCCTCAAAAGCCTACCAGCCTTTGGCCATTTCTCTTAAAGACTCTGAAACTTGCACTCCCTGAGACACACAGAGGAGAGGCATTAATCTCAGAATGGATGAATGAAAGCCAGATCCTCTCCCTTTTGCCCTAAGAGTGCAGCAGAACAAACACAATTTTAGGTATCCAGTAAATTCAGATTTAAATCCAACTCCCCATGTACTGACTTGTGATCATTGACCATTCACTGACACCTCTGAATCATTTTTATTATCTGATAAAAGAAAGATAACACTGCATTTTTCATTGGATGGCGGTGAGGATTACATAAACTTAAGTGAGTAAGGCCCCTAGCACGGGTCAAGTACCAGAAAAATCCGTCAGTAGCCCCTATCAGATCGGGTGATTACCACCTTGGAAAACATAATTTGCTTTTGCCTTGTCTCAGCCAAATCATGGGCTTCAGACAGAAGCCATCCTCTTCTTTCTAAATAATTCAAAATGAAAAGCCTGAGCATTTGCTTCCCTGACCTTATTTCAGGGATATTCTGAAATGCTGAAGCTTGGTGACCATACATAAATGACAGCATTCATTCTGAAAATAAATGTGACTTTGCAAAGACCACTAATGTGGTCAGAGCAGAACTGGTGTGGCCAACTAAAGGGTGACCTCCATTTCTCAGAAAGTATCAGACTGGATGTATCCTAATTTGGACTTCATCTTTCATCTCTTTTCAGGCGGGTGAGAAGGAGAGTCTGGTGAAGTCATTCCTTTTTGCCCAGTCATGTTTTTCTTACCTCACTCACTCCAGGGAAAACAAACAAACAAATAAAAACATCAGTTTTCTTAGCCAGCTCACATTTCAAATAAAGAAAGTACGAAGAAGGGAACAGTACTTATAGTGCCAAATTGGTCATACCGTGTCATCGTGGAGGTGTAATGACCTCCATAGATTACATCTATGGGTGTAATCTAATGCAAAAAACGAATGGGTGAAAAACTAATATTTGTAAATGAGTGATAAAAGGGTAGACAGTGAAACAAAGGAATGTAACCCTTTCTTTAACAACAGAGAACAATGGTTTTGTTCAGGAAACTAAAAAAGAAAAAGACAAGAAAAGAAGAAGATCTGCACGGGGGATGAAACACAACTTTAATTTTTAAAGACCTGGTGCTCAGTGAAACCAATTGATGCTTTTGATTCCTTTACTCTATTCAGATTCTCCTTGCACAGCCAACATCAGACCTCCCATACTCAAACAGACTGACAAATACTGATTTTTAACTCCACCAGCGAGGGGCCGCTTATTCTGCTCCCAGAGAACACATGTGTGAAATGAGTTTTGCAAGTTGACTCAAGTCAGTCCCAGCTGGGTCCTTTCTCCTGCTGAAAAGGCAGGCCCAAAGAGGCATCCTGGCTTCCAGCGAAAAGTGATCTGCCATCCAGCGCAGCTATGGCTCTCCGGGAAGCCAATGCATTTTCTAAGACTCAGGTTGCTCTGCAGAGTCAGAAAAAGACCTAAAGAACCAGGCCTGAGTAGAGAGATATTTGAATTTGAAGAGGATGAACCATGGGGAAATTAGGATTTTCTTCTCAGTGTTGTGAAGAACTGGCAAGTCCACCATGACTTGACTTGGCTCACTTCTGCAGCCTCCTGACAGCACTTATACTTGGAGCTCTAGCCAAGTCAGTTACTCACAGGTCTTGAACAAGCCATGCTCTCCCTCATCCTCCAGGCTTGCTTAAAGATGGCATCCTCAAAACACATTTCCTTATGGCAGCATTTGCTTATCCCATTGTACCATAAATACCTGTTCACTTACTAGTATTCTCCATTATTTAGAGAGTTATTTGAATGTGATATACTATAACTTTTCCACTCTTGTGCCTTCAGTATCTAATAATAGGCATACATTAATGTTTCTGATGGATAATAAGTGCATAAATAAAGGAATGAAAAACGGCAAAAGACCATTTCCAGCCTTGTCTATCATTAGTAAGCTATTGTAAACATATAAATGTAAGCTATACCATTTAATGAGTTTACACTTTGTGCTAGTAACAAGCTAAGTGCTTTATACAGTATGCCTTTTCATCTTCACACTACCATTGTGAGAAAATAAGAATTATTATCCCCATTTAAGCAGAAAAAATAATAATTGGAGGCTCAGGAAATTGAGAAAATTATACTTATAAGTCTACACATTTAGAAAGTAACAGAATTGAGATTTGCAACATGATGTGCTGTCTCCCTGTGATGCTCAAGATTTGAACAAATGTTGGGAATTCTCAGGTACTGGGTGTTTAGATTACTCTATTGGAGCCATTCATTATATCATTCATTATATTAACAGTGAATACTCACCTATTTTTGCATCCATTCTGTGAGTATTTATTTATAATCTACTTTCAACCAGACTCTGTACTAGGCTTTAGGGGATACAAAAAATGAATAACACTCCTTATTTTCAAACTGCTTGCAGTTTAACTGGAAAGATGATAACCCAGAGAGCTGCAATATAAGTTAAGCCCCTCAAGAGCTATGTGATGTAATAGAAATTTAAAGAGAAAATTATCACCAATATAGCCTAAAACAACCATTTAGTCTCTTTTCATCCATCAAATAGCACTCCACTCGCTCCAGCAGCAGCAAGAAGTACCCCATCTATTATTTTATCACTTAAAAATGTATTTTGATCATGGTACTACCTGCTCAAAAACAATCAGTGACTACTCATTGTCAAGCAAAAAACTCTAAACTTCTTATTAACATGCTATCGCTTGTTCCCATGTGCATTTCCAGAGTTATCCTCTATATTGCTTCTTAAAGTCCTCACTGGTTGTCCACACCATTTTCTAGATACGTCCTCTGCATCTTTGTTCCAGCTACTTTCACTGGGGTTAGATTTATTCTTTCTATTTAGGCTTTTCTGCTAACTATGGTCTTTCTTTTCCTGGACACTTCTAAAACATTTTGCTTCGTATAGGTATCTCCTTTCTTACACAACTTTGTCAGAAAATATTGAGTTATCCTTGGTTGGAATTAACCATTTATATGTCAGACTTCTGCTCTAATCTATGAACATCTTAGTAGCCACAGCTTCTTGTTTATCTATATATCCTCTGTGTCTAACATAATGGCATATGCTGCATACCCAGTAAATGACTGCTAAAATGAACAGACTGACCAGTCCGGTGTAACATTCACTCGTTCAAACATCCTATCTCCCATTTCATTTGTAAGATTTGTGAGGGCTGAGACTCTATATATTTGTGTCTTTTATGTTCACCTCACCATAGTTTCCAGAACAGTCCTTGTATATAGTAAGTATCAAGTAAATATTTGTTAATGAGTGAAAAAATATTTCTCAAGGTAGGAGTGATTTTGTGGATTGTATTCATTGGGGCACCTCTTGTACCTAGAAACAATAGATGCTCAATAAGTGTCTGTTAATTAAATGGATAGCTATTCCCAAATACTTGGCCAGGAAATATAATGGACATACTGTTTTGCCCCTTCTGTCCTGCTTTTCTGACAGTTTCTCCACTTCCCATGTGGTAACTACAGAAGTAGCCGATTTCTAAAATGTGTGACTTTTTCCCAAGTGGAGTTGATGGGTTCTTAAACCAGAGGAGACACCGTAATCAAACTGCTAATCATAGTAGCTCTTCCTTAAAATTTTTGGACTTGGGACACTAGAATAAATTAAGCTAGAGCTCTTAGATAAAGAAATTAAATATAGAGAGAGTCATGATGATCCCGAAGTCTTTGAATACAATTGTTCCTTAGGTTCAGTTCTTTTCTCAGAGCCTGTTCTTTCTATGATGTAGTTGTGCTGTATGACATTTGGGCAAGCATCCAATGTATCTCTTTTGTTTAAACTTATTCAAGATAGATTTTTGTCACTTGCTTCCAAAACAACCTTAATAATTGCAGAGACCATTCTGATTAAAGACTCAGGTGATGATAGAACCTGGATAAAACAAGAATAAGTAGCACTAAATTCCACAAGAGAGCTATAGACATTTAGGAATTTTCCTTTTTTTTTTTTTTTTTTTTTTTTTTGAGATGGAGTCTCGCTCTGTTGCCCAGGCTGGAGTGCAGTGGCACGGTCTCAGTTCACTGCAAGCTACACATCCCGGGTTCACACCAAAGGCAAGCTATAAAGACTCAGACAATAAGGAAATCCATTGACAGGCTGTCTGACCAAATAAGAAACTACATGCCAGTTTCATAAGAAATCACTAGAAAATAAGGAAAGGAGGGCAGGCCAGTCATACCAGTGGTATTCAAATGAGCAATAAGAAGTAGGTCAACTGGATTTAAAGTGGAACAGAATAGGGTAGAGATCAACACTAGGAACTTAGATAAGACCCCAAAGAAATAATTTCCTTCCATTGTTCCTTCCTTACGTCCTTCCTTCCTTCCCTCCCTCCCTCCCTCTTCTTCCTTTCTCCTATCCTTCAGTGTATGTGTGTGTATATATATATATGCATATATATGTGCGTGTATAATCTATCATGATAAATGTATATAAAATCTATCATATCCCAGGCATACTAATGCTAAAGTTATGGAGAATAAAGACTCTCTCCTTTGCATAGGAATCTTCCTAACGTTAGGGAGATGACAGTCTGTTGTGAGAGGTAGAGTACATTGTGATAGGTACTAGGCACTACGGCTCAAAATTGCATTATGAGAATGTAGGCTAGTGGAACCAAGCCGGTGAGAAGGTTCTGTAGAATGTTTTCACTGACAATGTAATGCTTGAGAAGTCCTCAAAGATGAGTAGCATTGTTATAGGATTTATGCAATAAATTAAAGGATGATTTAATATTAGAAAATTTATCAATGAAATCCACCAATTAATAACCTCATGGAAAAGTCACAGTTTTGTATCAACAGACACAGAAATGGCATTATTAATGTCCAATACCTATCTATACATGGTAAGAATTTCAAGAAAAGTAGTGACAGAAGGGAACTTCCTCAACCTGATAAAGGGTGTATACCCAACCCCACAAGCCATTAATCTTTATATATAGACATATTACATACATTCTTTTCAAGCACTCCTGTTCATCACAGTGTGTCCTGGAAACATTAGTAGGGAAGTGGGCTCATTATATGTAGCAAAATAAAGTTAAAAAAAAAAAAAAAAAAAACAAAGATGAGCAGTATTTACTTGTGCTGAGGAGAGTGCTGCAGGTAGGGGAGGGCATTATAAGAAGAAGTAACAGTGTCTACAAAGTCATGGAGACTGGATAAAGTGCAACATATGCAGAAGAGGTGAAAATTCTCCCAAGCTTATGTTTTAGTAGGATAGATAGACAAGTAAATCAATTATTGCAATGTTAAGTCCTTTGACAGAAACAAGCATATATTGCTGTTGAAGACAGAGAAAGGAAAACCTCCTTAGCCTGCTGATGTGGTTGACGTTATGGAGGACTTCCTGGGGGTCAGGGGAGGTGACATACAAGTGAGTCTTCAAATGACAAATAGGAGATATTAAAGTAAAGATAGTAAAGAAGGATTTTTCTGCAGAATGAACAGTATCTGAACAGATATTAGCAAGCCTGATTCATTTACTAACCAGAGTAAACAGTACTTTCTCTCTGCTCCAAAAGCAACAGGGAGGAGAAGAGTCTAATTTTATTTGTGGCAGTAATATTGTCTTCCTAGGAAAGCTATAGTCTAAAGACAAGATAGCTGATTAATTACAGAAGCCAGAATACCAGAGTAAATAAGGTAAACAGGCAACATGAAAGGGAACAAACAGGAAATGACAATTGCCCATCATGTTAAGAAGCAATGGGGAGAATAGGGAGTGGTGAAGACCATGATAATGTGGAGATTGCAGGCCTGTCCTGATATGAAGCATTCTTTAATTCCAAACAACTGTCATATACAGACATGACCTCAAAGTTTCTAGACATTTATTATGGCCTAGCAGATTCAGATTATGGTATGCGTGCACACGTACATGAGTGTGTGTATGTGGGTGTGTAAAAAATTTCCTAATATCAGTTTACCAACTTAACACTCTATGGGATGACACTGTGAATTAAACCAAACATTTCTGCAAGTCCAAGATATGCCAGAATCCTGTAGCTTGTGATTTTTGAATTCGAACTTGGATGGCAGACATGTTAAACATGTACTTCACTAATCTGCCATGTATTTTGATTTAAACTTCATAATCAATTAGTATATGGTATAATAATTTTTATTCTTTTTTTTCTAAAGGAAAAGCCATAAAATGTATCTTTTCCCATTTATTTGTGTCCTTAGATCTGGCCTGGACTGAGAATTATATCAGAATTGAACGTGAGTATCAAGTAGCATGTGGTATAACAATTTTCTAAATTTTCTTAAAAAGAAAAGCCATAAAAGTTGATTTTTCCCATTCCCTTAGGTCCTGAGACCTGAGCTGAGTATTACATCAGCTACTTGAGAAATGATGGAGTCATTTAGTGTCGTCACCCAGCAGTTAGTGCCATCATGTCTAATTGCAGATCAGAGGAAATATGTAGCTGAAGAAAGTAGAGAAGAGAATGAGACAAGAGAAGAATCCTTGTTAGTGCCTTCTTCCTGCTTCATCTTTCTACTTATGCTCACCACTCATGCTCCCTGCTCTATCATGCACTTTTTACCCACTGAATGCTATTTATATAGCAAGGAATCTTTGTCACCACCATCGGCCTCCATGGAACACATAAATATTTCATGTTATTACGTTAAAAATAGAGATTAAGTAGAACAAATGTTATAGCTATAAAAACTGAGGCTGAGAGAGATTAATAATACCTAGCACTTATACAATGCTTTTAGTCCTCCAAGTGCCTTTATATATCTTAACTTATGTGACGCATATAACATTTTGCATAGATGAGGCAGATACTATCATCCTTATTATGGAGATGAGAAAACTGGTGTTTTAAGCAAGTCACAGCTCCACTGCAGGCTACATTACCTCTGTAGGCCTCAGCTTCAACCTTGAATTAGGAAAAATGATAGAACTTATTTAACAAAGTAACTATTTTGAAATTCATAAGAGATAATTCATGATGGTCTAATTCCTATTTTAATAAATGTAAGACCTCAGAAAAATGAGTTGTTTTGCCTCATTGTTGTTATTGTGATGCTAAGTTAACACTAACTACTACCATAGATCAATCTAGGAATCTCAGTGGCTTAACCCATTTATATAAAGTCCAGTTGGCAAGCTGAACATGGTGAGAGGCATAGAGAGAGAAAAATGGACTTTGTTCTATTGAGGGATCAAGGCTCCTCTGTCAATCTTTAGGCTTTTGAGGTTCCTGGAAGGATCCTCTCTACTTGACTTACAGCTGAGGAAGGTGGGAGAGAGAATGAAGAAAAATTTTTATAGTCCAGGCCTCAGAGTGGCTTCATTTCTTCCACCTACATTCCATTAATTAGCACTCAACCACACGGTCAAACTAACTGCAAAGGAGACTGGAGAATGTAGTCTATTTCCTTAGAAAGAGTAGAGAATGGGTTTATGTGAACATAGAGCAATCTATGTCACATTAAGTAACTTTCCCCAGGCCACCCAGCTGATTACTTTGAGAGCCTAAAAGCAAATAATCTGACACTGGGTCCCCAGTTCTCCCCTCTACAATTGCCTAAGGTCATACTTTAGAACAGAAGCCAGTGGTCCTGATTTTGAATTTCAGGATCTTTTCTCCCACCCTCTGTGGCTGGCAAGATCATGTTGATGAACTATGAATGGCGGGGTTCTTTCCATCAATTTGCTGTGCTATATTACAAGTGCTCTGATAGCTAGTATATTCACTAAACTAGAAACCCAACCTTTCTCTTTTCTGATGGCTGAGACAGCGGAATGGCCTTATTCTGTAACTGCTTCATGCTTCCCCTGGGTGACAGATACAACTGGTTACTCGTTTCTCTTAGATGAGAGCAATTTAGAGCAACAACTAATTGAATAGGGCGTGTTTATGTGTGTGGGATTTATGGTGTGAGGTCACAATGCTGCATCATTTTTCTGCATGGTGAAATTGAAGATAATTGGGCTATTTTTCAAAGCCAATGGAGTGTGGTTTTACCAGGAGGCACTGGTCACATCCAGATTCTTCTTTACCTGATCTGAATCCTGGCTTAGGTGTTTCCTTCACCCTTGAATAATGTCAGGTTCCTTGCCTCTTGGGAGATGGATTTACAGTAATTCTGAGAGAAGTCTTTCTGGGATCCTCAGTGTAAACTCAAAGCGTTGGCATGTCTATGGTCCGGGCCAGAACATGTCAAGGCACAATCAAAGTGCATCTGACCTATTGGTATCGTGCTTGCTGTCACTTAATAGGGCCAAACCTGCAAAGCCTGCCTGAAACATACAGCCACTTCTTCCCAGACACAAAATCTCTGATTCCAGGAATTGCCTCTGAGGAATCTGTCATGCCAGTCCATAAGCCACTTTCTCTTTAAATCTTGGAAACTGAGAAACCACCATCTTGCATAATATATTTGGGTTTCTTTCTAATCTTGAAACTTGTTAAGGAGACAGTAGAGATTAAGCTCTAAAGGCAGACAAAACTGGTTTCATATACTGGTTTTACCTTGTAGTCACAATTTAAACAGGGGTTGGCTTAAACCTATGAAATTCAATTCCGGCCCACCAACTATTTTTGAAAATAAAAGTTTATTGGAACCCAGACACATTCACTTGTCTCTGTATTTTCTACCGCTGCTTGTGCACTGCAACCACAGTGCAGAGCAGTTGAGACAGAGGCCTCATGTGATCCGCAAAGCCATCAATATTTATTGCCCAGCATTTTACAGAAAATACTGTGAGTCTTCCATTTTCTCATCTGCTAAATGCAGATTATTATGTCTAACTCAAAATTGTGGTAATAATTAAATAATGTATATAAAGCATATAGGGCAATTCCCAATATAATACAGATTCTCAATAATTAATGGGTTCCTCCAGTTATTTTGCATTGGGGTACATTTGTGTGGCTGGAGTGCAGAAGCTCAGTGACAAAGCCAAGAAAACATACACAGGAGCAACACTCTTCAAGGGACAGCCTTCCCCATGGGCATTTAAAATACAGGATAGTCACTCAGCTCCCAGACTAAAAGAACAAAGGAAAAAAACATCGCTACTATCAGCTGTACTCCTGCAGAAAGTGGGGAGATCAGAAAGGGGGACCTCCATCATTCTGATACCACCATTACAAGGTAAATCAGCCCATTCTGCTTTTTTTTTTTTATTTACCTAAGAAAGAAGTAAATAGCAAACTTACACTCATCTAGGGTGCTCTTTAAAACTTCCCCCAAACAACTCGTCTTACTCTGGAAGGTATTAAAGGCATCCTTACTTCCACAGAGAACCAAATCTCTTCTGCAATTTGGAGGAAAATGTAGTATTCTTAGTGTTCTAAGACCCACATATCAGTTAAAAAAATACGTGTACCTCTAGATTAAGTAGTTTGTTGATATTATAAAATCTCATTCTCTCAACAACTCTTCAAGATGGATGTTATCATTCTGAATTTACTGATGAAGAAACCGAGAGACATAACAACCATTCCAGTTTATGCAACCAGTTATAGATATAGTTAAAATCTTAGGACCATTTAACTTTCTTCTCTCAGTTTGTCTAATCTTTACAAAGGTGGTGATGTCGGGAACTATGAAAGGACTGAATTTTAACTGAATCGAAGGTGTATTACTATTGAACAGTTGCCAAGAGGAAAGAAGACACAAACTACAAATATACTCTGAATAGCAACTAAAAATATTTTAAAATATTTTCTATAGGACTTTTATATCTCTCCCGTGTCTCAGTGAAAGCCTGGTGGAAAAGCATCGGATCTGAAGTGAAAAGTCCTAGGCTCTAGTCTTGAACAAGCCATTTGCCTTCTCTCAACTTTTCTACTTGTAAATGCGAAACTCGAATGGTCTTTCCAGTCATTTGATCTGAATGTTTACGATGCTTCCCAGAGAGCAAGTTTTAGTCACTGGGGACCAATGTCCAAATATTCAGTACCTAACTGTGAGCATGGTCCAGAGTACCTGCCACTGGGAAGGGAACACACACACACACACACACAGACCCCTTTTCTGAGTGTTTGATTTTAAAATTTAAATTAAAAGAACTTAGTCGGAGAAAAATAAACTTCATTAAAGTGCAGAGCTGGGTAGAGATCAACGGAGAAAATAGAAACAAACAAGATATTTGCATAAGGTTTCTGACATTGATTGGGCATAAAATATACATTAAAAGATAGTAAAAATGAAAGTACACCAACTGATAAAAGCAAAGAAAAGCTTAATCAAAATATGTGCTTGTGAGTACACATACACACACATACACATCCTCTATGAGCAAGTGGCTGGAGAAAAAAATAACAATTCCAGGTTATTTCTGAACCCAAGCATCTACTTCAAGTAGGGAAGTAAAGAAGATGGGCATATCTAACATCTACCAAGCAACTACCTTGTGCCAGACAGGGGACATAGCCTACTTCCATGACAGAATTTGCTATAGCAGCCTACTCCATCTAATCTTGGCACCTACATGAAAACAGCATGATTATTTCTGCTTTATAGAAGCAGATATTGCACACAGAGGTGAACTATTTTGTCCAAGACCACACTATTCGTTAGTTGTTAAACCCAGCATTAAATCCACATCCAGATTTAGTTCTTTCCTCTAATATTTTCAATTACAAAGCAATCCCAACCTTCATCATATTATTCTATCATAATTTTTAAATCACAAGAACAAGGAGGGCAGATATTAGTTTCTCATTTTTTATAAAGGAAGAAGCTCATGCTTAGAAAAATTAAGCAACCTGTGAAACCCTGTCTCTTCTAAAAATACAAAAAGTTAGCCGGGCTTGGTGGCAGGCGCCTGTAGTCCCAGCTACTTGGGAGGCTGAGGCAGGAGAATGGCATGAGCCCGGGAGGTGGAGCTTGCAGTGAGCCAAGATCGTGCCACTGCACTCCAGCCTGGGCGACAGGACGAGACTCCGTCTCAAATAAATAAATAAATAAATAAGAAAAATTAAGCAACCTGTCTAAAGCCACATGCCAAGTAAAAGGGTGGTGTGAATTCCAAAATTCTGACTCATAAATCAGTTCCTTGGTTACCATTTTATGATGAAACTCTTGACTCTTAATGTCAGCCTTTTACTGTGGAGAGGCATATGTCACATGGGTCAGAGAATGAGTTCTAGGGTTGCATGAATCTAGGTTGTTCAAATCTGGGCTGCAACATTTACTAGCTATTTGGGAAAATTGATTAATTATTTCTTCCCTACATTAATTTGTCAAATTTACTTCAAAGAATTTTCATGAGAATTAAGTAATTTAATGTGACTGACCAGCAGTATAGGCTCAGTAAAAGGTTGGTGGCTGTCTTAGGCGGAGGTCTTCAGAAGCAAATCATGAAAACAAAGGTGTGTGCTCCCAGGAGAGAGCCAGAAGGGAGTGGGGGAGTGGGGAAGTGGGACAGGGAAGGAGAAGGAGCCAAGCAAAGATGCACTTACAGGAAAAGTTCCAGGTTCATCCTGATCCTTCCGGAGAAAACTAAAGTATAAATTGCACCTCAGTTTGCCATCCCTCCAAACCTCCCAACACCCCCTTAAGTCGAGGAAGGTAAATGAGCTTTCATACTTATGCATTATTCAGTCATTCAATAAAAAAACATAGCAGATGTGGTAGGAAAAAAGGAGCTGCAAAAATCATAGGACTTTCTATTCTAGTCCTATACACCTACAGGCAAAGCAGCAGGTGTAATCTAAGGGCAGAGTAACAGGAACCAGGTAGGAGGTAGGAGGGGAGTGGGAAGGAGATGTATATGAACAAATAGAGAAGATTCTAGGGGATTTGGATGGGATAGGCAGTGTCTGTTGCAGTGGAATTATTTTCTTATTATTATCTTTTATTAGGATGGGAATGGCACCTTTGTTTCATGAGCCTCATTTCCAGGAATATTGAGGAAAACCCATATATTCTCCTTGAGTCCAAGGTAAACTTCAGGCCAAGGCCAGAAAAAGGATAGCAATTCAGAGGAAGATATACAACCCAGATCAATGGTCAAAAATGGAACTCCTAAGCTGAAAGCTTTATTAGGCCACCTACAGCATCCATTTCAGACACAGTTCTCATCCAAAGGACCAGATCCCAGGCTCTGTGATTTATTAGAGATGAAAGGAACAGAAACAATGCAGCAAATAGCAACTGGAAAAGACAGCCCTTTTATCCCAAGAATAAATTCATGTTCCCCAAATCATTTAAACCTATTTTCAAAAATTATCCACCCCTTACCTAATACAATTAAAGCCTTAATTAATTACCTAAGAGGTAAACAAAGAGATGCACTGCTTCACTGAGACTAAAAAGGAGATCTAGATTCCCTTTCTGCATTAATACTCCTTAACAAATATCCATGAGTTCAACTGTTTTGATTTTTAGATCCCACAAATAAGTGAGAACACGTGAGGTTTGTCTTTCTGTGCCTGGCTTGTAGACCTTCAGCCCAGGCATAAGTTAACATTAGGTATCACTTGGAAAAAATTAATCTGCTCTCAAATTTTCTGGTTTCAGCTGGTTTTTGTTTTTGGTTTTTTTTGAGATGAAGTGTCACTCTGTCACCCAGGCTGGAGTACAATGGCCTGGTCTTGGCTCACTGCAACCTCTGCCTCCCGGGTTCAAGCAATTCTCCTGCCTCAGCTTCCTGAATAGCTGGGACTACAGGCATGTGCCACCACACCCAGCCAATTTTTGTATTTTTAGCAGAGATGCGGTTTCACTATGTTGGCAAGGCTGGTCTTGAACTCCTGACCTCATGATCCACCCACCTCAGCCTCCCAAAGTGCTGGGATTACAGGCGTGAGCCACCACGCCCAGCCAGCTGGTCTCTTTTAATAATTCTTATAAAAATTATGTTTGCTTCTGCTTTACATTTTTCTTTGAGCAGGACATATTATAACCTAAAGCCATAAGAATAGGATCTATTCTCAAAGAAAACTGTAAAGCAGAAATAAAGCATCTTTTTTTTTTCCCAAGTTGATAATTCAGAAGTCCCAGTGTATCATGATGAAAACAAATCTGACTCTGGCTTAAGGAAACCAAAGTCCACGCGCTTGAATTTTGGTGTTTTAGTCATGGCATTAAACTCTCTTGAATATGAAAAGCCTAGATTTATTATAGAATAACTGGTCCCAGAGAAAAAAAGGTAAAAATAAAAGCTATATTATAAAAGTGTTATAAAGTTGCACTGTCATCAGCAGGAGATATAAATTGCCAAAACCCTCCCACAGAAGAGAAGTAATGTTAGTAGTAAGCATAGATCTAGTCATGAACTCCAGGTCTGAATAGCTGGGTTATTTCTCACAAGCTCCTCAAAGTCTCTGAGTCTCCATTTCCTTAGGGAAAATGACGTTACTCATTTTATAGTTTAATGTGAGGACTGAATGGTATAATTTATGAAAGTTATTCTGGGAATATTTTCCAGTACTGGAAAATAAAATTTCTCAAAAATTAGAAGTCTTTGTTAAGGTGCCATTTTCCTCGTTGGGTGATTCAGGGTTATCAAAAACTTGGAAAATTCTGAAAACTCACCACACATATCAGACTGGCACAGTAGTGAAGACGCTGAGTGAGTGTGAAAAGTAACCATCTAGAAAGGACTTATAGTGACAGTATGACATCAATTGGAAAGGCAATTATGGAGGAACTGTGTGACAGACAGATTTCCCAGTCAGAATGTATATTAGTTTTCTATTGCTGCATAACAAGTTACCACAAACGTAGAAGCTTAAAAAAACACACATATATAGGCCGGGCGCGCTGGCTCACGCTTGTAATCCCAGCACTTTGGGAGGCCGAGGCGGGCGGATCACGAGGTCAGGAGATCAAGACCACAGTGAAACCCCATCTCTACTAAAAATACAAAAAATTAGCCAGGCGTGGTGGCGGGCGCCTGTAGTCCCAGCGGCTCGGAGAGGCTGAGGCAGGAGAATGGCGTGAACCCGGGAGGCGGAGCTTGCAGTGAGCCGAGATTGCGCCACTGCACTCCAGCCAGGGTGAAAGAGCAAGACTTTGTCTCAAAAAAAAAAAAAAAAAAAAAAAAAAAAAACACACATATATATATTATCTCACCATTTTTGTGATTCGTATGTCTGGGCATGGCTTCACTGAGTCTTGTGCTCAGTATCCCAAGGCCAGTCAAGATCTGGTTGGGCTGTGTTCTAATCTGCAGATTTGACTGGGGAAGAATCCACATATAAGATCATTCAGGTTGTTGGAAAAATTAATTTCCTTGTAGCTGAGGGATTCGGGGACATGGATTCTTCTTGTCTGTTGGCTGGAGATTGCCATCAGGTTTTGGAGACCACTTGAAGTTCCTAGAGACCAAAAACAGTTCTTTGCCATGTGGGCTTCACCAATCTGGCTGCTTATTTCATCAAGCTTCTAGCTGCAATGTGCAAAGGCTGAGTCTTATTAAATGTAACATAATCACAGGAGTGGTTTTAATGGAGATCATCCATTATCCTGGTTAATATATTAGTTAGAATTAAGTCACAAATCCTACCTGTACTCAAGAAGGTGTAATTATACAAGGATATGGGTATTAAAATGCCTGACTTGTGACAGTTTTTAAGCTACCGCCTCCCCCTTCCCTTTGTGCCCCACATAGGGTCAAGATGATAAGAAAGCCTGGGAGCCCACCCATTTGACACGAGCAGGGGGTTCAAACCATACATGCCCCTGGTCATGCACAGGAATCCTCACCCCAGCTGCACTCCCTAAACAGCACAAAAACTTCAGGATAACCTCTTTTCCCTATTTTCAAGCCACTTTAGACCTTCTCGGGGAGCCACTCCACTCTCCTCAGAGAGCCTCATTGTGTGAGTCCGAAAGCTTTGCATGCTTTCTTGGTGTGTGTGTTGTCATCATTCTCAACACTTGAACCAAATTTTTATGTTGGACCATTCCATTCTGTATGGTGACAGTAACTGTGGATATCATGAGGAGGGGACATAAGGGACACCCCAAAATCAGTCTGCTAAAGCATGGATATTGGTAGTATGAGCAGGGATATGAAGTTTTTTAAATGATCACTTTTCAAATGTATCAGTCAAATATCTCAAGCAGTGAGTGATGTGAGCTGAGTGGTAGATCTGAGTGCAAAGGGTTTAACAAGAACTCTTTAATTGCTAGAGGAATTTATTAATTTATTCTCTTGATTCATTCATGCTTGCTTTCTTTTTTATTTTTTTTGAGACAGAGTTTCACTCTTGTTGCCCAGGCTGGAGTGCAATGGTGCGATCTCAGCTCACCGCAACCTCTGCGTCCCAGGTTCAAGAGTTTCTCCTACCTCAGCCTCCTGAGTAGCTGGAATTACAGGCATGCACCACCACGCCCAGCTAATTTTTTGTATTTTTAGTAGAGACGGGGTTTCTCCATGTTGGTCAGGCTGGTCTCGAACTCCCAGCCTTAGGTGATCCACCCACCTCAGTCTCCTAAAGTAATGGAATTACAGGCATGAGCCACCGCGCCCAGCGTCATTCGTGCTTCCATCCATCCATTCATTTTGGAAGGATTTATGAAGCACCTGTCATGTAGCAGCCCTGTGTTAGATGCTAGGGATACAGTAGTCCATGTGACAGACAATACCCCTACCTTTATATAATTTCCAATTTAGTGGGAAACATAGAGAAGTAAACAGACACTAAGGGTTAAGAGCTAAAATGGGTAAAACTTGCAAAGTGATGGGAACACTGAGGAGAAATATTCATTCCACTCAAGTGTGGTGACCTGAACTGAGGACTGAAGGATAACCAGGAATGAAACAAACAAAATGTGTGAGCATAAATATGGAAGAGGTTCCATGGAAGGACAGTGGGACAGGAAGAATGGCCCGGAATGATAGAAATCATGTGGAGACATACTTGAAATATTCAAGGAAATGAATATTTCAATAATTTAGTGTCACAACAGAATGCGTCCATTATTTTAGTCTCTGAAGAACCACTGTAAATTAACACGAGAAGAATAGAACATCCAGTGTTATAACTAGAGTCACTAAACTTTATGTTCCGATAGGTTCTCTTTTATTTTTTCAGTTTTCTAGTGTATAAAAAGCAGACCTAGAAATCCTGCATTGGAAACTTTCTGAAATCATTCTACTAGGGCATCCCAGCATACACCTTATTGGATTTGCTGTGCAACTTTTAAGATGGGTTTAGCCCTGCAACTTTCTGTAGAGTCATCCCAAGCCCATCCCAACATGGACCATGCACAACATGGCAGTCATGGTGAATGCTCTGTATGTTCAGATCTACTGTTTAGTTCTGACACAAGAGCTGTATAGTTTTGGGTTTCTGTGAGCCCCAGTTTCTTCATGCGTGAATAGGCAATAATAATATGTGCAAAGTCATCACTTATGAGAATAAGGGATTTCTTTGATTACATGAACTCTTCCTGTGTTTCATACCCCAGAGCTGTTATTATAACTCACTCCACAGTTGGAAAAAGATAGCAAATATCCTCAGAGATAAAAACTTCTGAGCCAAACTTGCTTAACAATGAAGGCCCCTTCAAGTCTGAGCAGTGCAGTTGCCATTGTTGATTCATTTTGTGTCAGTGCCTGAGAAACTTAGTGACTTCTGTTTATATTTATGCTGGCATTTGGAGTCTCAGGAGGTGTGATTGAGATATAAAAAAACGACAAGAGGAAACAGAACTTTTTAAAAGCCAGAGCAAGCACAGGAGTTTATGTCTTCACTTTGGGTTGACTTTTAAAAAACCTTTTGAGGCCTCTTTCTGCATAATATCAGTAAGGAGAGGGATCTTGACTAAAATAGAGAACGAGCAAGAAAGAGAAAGGAAGAATGATGTCAATAATAGCTATAAATGATGTAAAGTATCTTCAGATGTAATTATAATAAATATTAAATATGTACAAAGCATTATTTTTTATAAATATCATTTAGTTTCTTATTTTACAGAAATAAATCAGTGCAGAATAAAATCTGTCTCAGGAAAAAATTAGAGGCAGGAGATTCAGGGTCCTGACAAAAGTATGTTTCTATGAGAATCTCATTCTGTGGGTGACACATGTCATCTGAGATTGGCTGAGAACAGGATAGCCCACAGAGGGCTAACAAGGTAAAGCGAATCGATACGCCACTGTCATCTCTCACTCAGACTCCAAACACAGCCAGCAGGAAGACCTTTCTGTCCTCAAACTCAATCACATGAGTCTGCATGCATGCCAACACAAGCTTCATGTACCTTCCTCCAAAGGGAGGAGCTTAGGCAGAAAAACAGCATAGTTAGCACTTCCAGGGATTCTTCATTTACTGATCAGCTTGAGAAACAGGAACCTTGTGGGTGAGGCAAAGACTCATCAGGTGAAAGGAGGCTGCAGTAATAAATACTGTACTTCCATTTCACCACACAAGCATACAGCTTAGGAAAAAAAGTAAAGGTATTATTCCCTTTGTTACATTTTCCCTTATTCCAGATGTTGCTTCTTGCTATTCAATATGGTAATTACATAGCCCACTCTCATTTCCGAAATTACCCTTTTGCACGCCAATGATGAATCTATCCCAAAGACTGACACTAACAGCCCCCAGAACCAAGCCCAATCTGCCATTTTCTCTAAGAGCAAAACAGTGATTCCTGAAAGATGACCCAGTAGGCTCTGAAAATTGGTACAATGCTTTCAGAAAGTAAGAACTGTCAACAGGGTTCATTTATAATAATGGAGTTGTAAAGTCAATCTAATTGTCTAAAAGCAGGGGATCGATTAAATAAAGTATGTTATCATCTTAAAACAAAGCTCCCTACAGCCATTACAACTGAAAAATAAAAGCGTATTTGATGGCATGGGGAAATGCTCCTGCACTGTTAAGTTACAGAACACAATGTGCCAAAATCAGATTCTATTCTTGTAATATATTGAGGTGTCATGCCTAGAGTGAACGATCTCTGTCGCTCTCTCCCTTTCTCTCTCTCTCTCTCTCTCTGTCAGTTTCTGTGTCAGCCTGTGTGAGTGTGTGTAGACTGTGCTCACTTGCTTCCTTCAGATCCCACTCAAAACTCACTTTCTCTATGAAGCCTTCTCTGAACACCACCTAAAATCCCAAGGTCTTCAAAACCTTCAATCTCCTTTCCCTTGTTTATTTTTCTCTTTAGCTGTATTAGTCCGTTCTCACACTGCTAATAAAGACATACCTGAGACTGGGCAATATATAAAGGAAAAAGATTTAATGGATTCACAGTTCTACAATGCTGGGGAGGCCTCACAATCATGGCAGAAGGTGAGGGAGGAGCAAAGACATGTCTTACATGGTGACAGGCAAGAGAGCTTGTGTAGGGGAACTCCTCCTTATAAAACTGTCTGATCTCATGAGACTTATTTACTATCATGAGAACAGCACAGGAAAGACCCACCCCCATGATTCAATTACTTCTCACCGGGTCCCTCCCTCCACACATGGGAAATATGGGAGCTTCAATTCAAGATGTTAAGTTAGCATTTGCAACTTTGTACCATACTAAATGCATCCAGTAAGGTCCTAGACAGAAACAGATGGTACACAGAGCCATAGTAATTGAGATGAATTTAATGGAGGGACCCTGTACATGGGTGTGAGCAGAAGGAAAGGAAACCAGCAAGAAATTGTAAAGCATTCCAGGATGAGCAAGGATGGAAGAGCCAATATGTTTTCTGGGAATGAAGGGGTAAGAGAAAAGAGCAGTTATTAGAAAAAGAAAGTTGTAACTGTAGAGATAGGAGCTGTGGCCTGTACAAAGGAACAAAGCCATGTGAATCCACAGCCCAACAGGAATAAGTACTCTGGCCTCTCTCCCTCCACCTTCTCATCTCCTGCCAGTGCCTGCCACTTTCTGAACCCAATCAGAAGTCAGAGGACAAAAGAGCTCGTCCTTAGAATTCCTACTACTAGGACACAGAGCAGTATGGAAATATCCAAGTGAATAGTATCCAACAACTGCAAAGTTTACTTAATTATTAGTTTATTGACTCACTCTCACTGAAATGTAATCTTCAAGAGGATAGACATTTTTGCCTATGTGGGATACTAATATATTTCCAGCACATGGAAAACTGCCTGTGTATAGTAGATGCTCAGTAAATATTTGATAAATGAATAAATGCTGAATGATAGTTATAAAATGTTTGTATTTGGGTAATGAGAGTATGGGTAATTTTAATTTTTTATGTGACTTTTTATATTTTCCAAGTTTCTTTAATAAACATATACTTTGTTTACAATCAAGAAATATGTGTGTGTGTGCATGCTTGTGTGTGTGTGCATGTGTGTATGTATATATAGACATACATTTAGTCTGGAGTATGGCATGCAAGCAGGAGAAAGAACCCAGTCCTTTCCTTAGAATTCATCAAGTAATAAGACGTGCTGCGTTCTCCAGCTCTGGGCCATGCAGAAGCAGTTATGTCTAGGAAGCTCTGATCAATATTACCTTTCCAGACTGTACAAATATCCCAGACCGATTGCCTATATATTATTTATGCTCTCAAGATAACATTTAGATAATACATAATTAAACAACAGCTATCTCTGGAGACACAAGTAGAACATTGATTATGAAATAATCCACGCTTGACAAAAGGAAGGAAAGATGTCCTTCAGGGTTTGACAACTATTTTTTAATAAAACGAGACAAGCAGCTTGGCAGTTGCTTTTCCTGGTAGGGGTCTCCAACCTTTAGCAATGTATACCTCAAATGAATATCATTACTTATACTCTCATCTGGTTACCTCTAAGTTATAGTTACCTGCATTACAAGCCTAATTCAATATTGGTCCCTAAACACAAGGAAAGCAGTGGTTTCTTGTAACGTGTTTCCCAAAGCAGAAGTTATTCTGTCAGCAGCAGAAATGGTGATTGGATGATATGAAATTGTATTTCATTACTTGACACAAAACATATATAGTAAAATCCTGTTAAGCGTGCCTTATTGCACCCAAGTTTTCCTTGCTCTAGATGCAAGGTACTCCATCATACAGCTGTCACGATAACACCAAAAGGGTGGCAGAGTTATCTTATACATTCACACAATTCTTATAATAGGGGCTGCCAGCATTCTGAATGGAATGTAATAGATATTGATTTGCACACCCATGTGTGAATATTGTATTTTCCTTTTACCACCTTCCAGCTTGGAAATAAACGAGCTTCTACTGTTCGTTCTTGCTCCTTTCCTCATTCCAGATGTTGTACCTTGCTTTTAGGTATGATAATTACACATCTAAAAGCTGAACACTCTTTGAATGCTGTAAAAATAAACACCAGATTGCATGAAAGTGTTTTTGTCAATAGGGAAGAAAATGTTATGCAGTTCTTAAATATCATTAAATCAATGCAAGTTTTAAATTAGCTTTTTTCACCTATGTTATATATTTGTTTAATCATACATATGTGTATTTATAAACTATGTATATAATTTTTTCTCACATCAATCATGAAATTTCATAAAGATCAACTTCTACTGCAAGAAAAGTTCCCAATAAGTTTAATGTCAATAAAAATATAATCAAAGCAGTACATTAAGGGGTGACAAGATATAATAGTTATTTCCAACTGATGTTTCCTGGCATACCATCAATCCACTCAGGGTTTCTAGCTAATTGATCTTAGCAAATGTCTCAGGATTTCATGGAGCCCTGGCTCACCAGGCATAGTAGCAAGGGTGCCAACATTGGCATCTTTGTTGAAGTAATTAATTGATTAATAAATGGTAACCAAGATTATACAGTCTAATGATGACTGATTTGACATATCAATTAATCAGGGATGTGTCTTCATGCTGAATTAGCAATGGCAGCCACAAGAAAGGAGAAAAATAAGGGGTAAGAAGAAAGTATAGCAGCCAAGATGATAGCATCAAGGCCTTTGCTAAGAGTTAAAATGGAAACAAAAGGAGGTTTCTTTGGTTTTACTTTGTTGTTGCGGTCTAGTATCATTAAACAACTAATTTTGTCCGGGTTTCAGTTGTACGTTCATCTGACTCCCTTTTATGAAATTAGCAAAAGTCACTAAAAGAACAAAATAGATAGAAAAAAAAATGCTGAGGTCAAATACACACATAAACACATATAACATATGAAAACAAATATACATATATGCATACATACATATATATAAAGTTCTCAAAATAGAGAAGGAAGCCCATATTAAACGAAGGATTTGGTCATGATATTGCTAATTCACGTCATTTGACTACCATTTTCAAAGTATACACTGTGTTCCAGGAATTCTGCTAAGCCCTGGAGATTTAGCATGAAACATAAATTCCTTTGCCTTTGAGAGCCTCAGAATCTCATGAAGAACAGCAAGTAATCAGGATTATACTGGAGATAAGTCTGGGATTCTGTAGATGCCCACAGAAAAGTAGCATGACCTGAACTGTGGACATAGGGAAGGCCTCTAAGAGGTAATGTTTAACAGAGAGCCATTGAGAGCCAATGGGGGTTAGGAGTTTCAACAAGGCAGGAGGCAAGCAAAGAAGGCAGAATGTATGAGACAGAATAAAATGTACTGAGGAGATTAAAATAATTCTCATGGTTGATGGTGTGGTTTGGAAAAGTCGCTTTCACTTAGCTTTATGCCACAGAGTATAGACAGTAGGACTACAGTTAGATCTGAATCCAAATCCTCAATGCACCACCCAATAGCTTATCACTTGGGGCAATATTACTAAACCTCCATCAGCCTTAGCTTCCCTATGTGGAGAAAGAAGATAAGAGTTGCACCCTTCTCATACAGCACAGAAACATAGCACATTCAAAAATCAATAAGTTCAACCTTGAATATCATTAAGCATTAATACTATTATTGGGACTCATTGATCTATGATTTTTTTTTTGTCTATCCCTTAAAGAAAGATAATTTCTATTTGGCCCTCTCTCTATTTATTCCTGGAAAGAAACTGTCCATATCTTAGGGAAAGTAAGGCTCACTACAGACTATCACAGAGACAGTAGAATGGCAAATAGTGCTACATCACCCTGGATCTGAGGATGGCCAATCATTATACTTGTCTATTGTCCTTTCAGGTGACCCCTGAAGGTGCTCCAGGGGTTGGGATCCTGGTACTGATGTAGCTATTGGCATCTGTAAATGCTGAGGATCCAATAAACCTCCTCAGTTCACTTCATTGCCTTAACTTCCACCTCAATGCCATGGCTCAGCAATCTCTAGCTAGATCCACACTGGTTCCATTAAGACATGGTGATTTTAAATGCCCTCAAACTACACAGGAGGATAAAAAGCAAAGAAAAAGAGACTCTTCTTTTTCTAACCACAGATACCACCTTTATTTTTCCAGCTGCTGCAGCGAGCATTGATGATTGAAAGCCAATAAAGCTTCTATTGACTCAGAGTATAAGGTGCTTGATTTATCTCAACACTTGGCAGCAAAACAAAAACAACAAGAATAATACAGGTGTGTCCTTTGCCGTAAATAATATAGATTTACTCTCTGCAAATTTCATAACCTTAATGATAACGGAAACGTACTGACTCAAGTACGTCAGGCAACACTTGATGCTGGCAATCAACTGTTTACGGGGTTGACATTTTCTAACATCTGTTTTAAGATTGTGAAGTTTTAAACTGCTATTTTTCATTGCCCATAATGACATTTTCACCAAGCTTTCCTTAGCAAAGCTGGCACCTTGGCTTGTTAATCCAAGAAGTGCAGCTAGATCTTCAAAGTTTCTGAGGACTGTGTAAAGAGTAATGTATAAAACCATATCCCCCATCCTCCTTCAAAAAATTACCTGTTGTGAGAAGTCTAACTCTCAGAATTTGGGTCAAAAATTTGCTTTGTAATTTATTCTTGTGAGTGCTGCCAAGTCAGCTTGTTGTTTATTTAAAAAGAAAAAAAAAAACTGGGCTGTTGTGTATATGTAAATATAGGTTGAGGTTTGGTTGGTTCAAGATGAGGAAATAATCGAAATTATTGCTTTCTTTACTGTCATGTTCCAAGACTCAGGGGCATACAAACTCTATAGTAAAAATGCACTAGACTTTCTGTAAGGTATTTAACAGATAACCATTCTATGATTTTATTGTGAATTAAATAGAAAAAATGAGAGAATTTAGAGTAACATGAAACCAAAGCTGGCCTGAATAGAGGCATCCCAGAAAAGTTCATGTATATCAAATTAGGTGAAGACTATCCTTGATGCAAAGGGACACTGGATTTAGAACTGTCTTGAAAATCAATTAAAACATAAAGAGTTTGCTTACAAAATTGTGAATAATAACCTGGAATGAATAATTTAATAAGTTATATGACAAATCAAAATTTAAAATGGCCTTGGTGAAACTGAAATAGTATGCCAGAACTATAAAGGGCAAAGAAAGCAAAATAAAAATTAGTGTATATTTATTTATGCACCTTATACAAATGATATATGATTTCATATATTAATAAGCTACAAAATCAGGCAACATTATTCTCCTTTTACAGATCAAGAAACGAAGGCCTAGAAAAGCTCAGTTATTTTATCAGTATTGGATAGCTAGTGAATGGCAAAGGCAAAAATCCTGAATAGAGGTTCAAAAACTAAGACAGTTATGGAATATATTTAAAATATATTTGTTCTGGAAAAAAAGATTAACGATTATTTGAACTTCAAAATAAGTAACAAATATAGTGTATCACTATTGCCAAAATAGTAATCATAGATGAAATAATACGAATTCATATGGTCACAAGAAGTAAAGTGTTAATCCCATTTTACCTTGAGCTGGTCATACTAATCTGCAGTATTTAATTCTGTTTTAAGCGATGCATTTTAAGGAGATTTATAACCTTGAGCATGTCTTTAAAAACAAAAGAACAGGGTGATCTAAAAACCATGGCATTTATTATTATACTTATCACTATTATCATTATTGTTGCCATCAACCTTATTACTATATTTTCAAATTCTAGCATTTATTTAGTGCTTATTATTTACTGGCTACCAGTCTGAACACTTTGCACATGTTACTTCATCTGATTCAAGCGCCAGTTTACCCTCCCTTGTATCCTATTCTCATATTTTTACTCCAGCTTTTACCATAACAAACAGCTGCATGCAGGTACAACCTCTTGATAGCACCTCATCTCAGGCTCATCATGCAACACAAATCTCCTCTAATACTTCGATGTGAGATGCCTGAGGCAACTAAGAAATGGGAAGGAGTTAATAGCCTATGTCCAGTGAGAGGTGGGAGTTAGAGGATAAACACTATCCTCTTCCTTGAAGCAGAAAATCCTAGGGGGCACTTAGCAGGATCTCTAATTGGATTAACTCCCAGCTGCCTTTAGTAGGTATGGGAACAATAATTTACCTTGGACTAGCATTTCCTCTTTCCTTGTTTTACTCTTCACAGTCCAAATTCTTGTGGTCACTTCTGAAAATAATCCACCTGCACATACACCCTTGTCTCAGGTTCTGTTTCTAGGGTAAATCTGGACTAAGACACCACCTCATCTTCATGACAACTTTATAAGGTATGTATTAACATTTCTACTGTATAGGTGAGAAATATAAAATTAGACAAGGTTAAGTGGCTTGTCCAAGGTAACTTATGTTACAAAGAACAGATAGTGGTTTTGAATTCTCATTTGTCTTCAAAAGCCATGTTCTTAGTCACCACCATACAGGTTTCCCTTGAGGCCCAATTAATGAAGCTGGTCATGTCTAGAAGAGAAGACTAATTAAAGGCAGCCTTTCAAAAAACTGAAGGGTTTTCATGTGGAATAATAATAAACATTCTAATATGATTCAGGGCCATGGAAAAATCTAAGAAGCTATCAAATGTCTTCCCATTGATGGGTCCAAGGTAATTTCAAAGCATTTTTTAAGTCCTAAAATAGGTAAGTTATATACCTATAGGAAGAATCTTGGAAGCTGTGTTTAACAATTCAGTCAAACCACATCTAGTTGCTTTGTCTAGTAGTCCAGAAAAGGTCATATGATGGTCCTTTGATGAGTGAACTTGACAGGTTACAACCCCCATTTATTCCATCTAACACTAACGTAGGTGTCCTGCAAAGATACTTGGTAAGTATGACTAAAGTCCATAATCAATTGGCTTTAAGTGAGGGATATTATTCTGGATAGTCCTCATTTAATCAGCTGAAAGTCCTTATGAACAGAGCTGAAGATTCCCTGATGAAGCAATCCCAATTATGGACAGCATCTTCAGCCTGTGCTGAAAGTTCCAGCTTGCCCTTTCTGGCTGCCTGCCCTATGATTTCAGACTTGCCTAGCCAGCCCCCACAATCATATAAGCCAATTCCTTGCAATAAATCTTTAAATTTATATATCCTGTTGGTTCTCTTTCTCTGGGTTGAACCCTGACTGATGCACTTAGATATTGGCAATCTCATGTGGTTTGATCCGATGGAAGGTCATTTGGCTAAGGAAATATCACACGTGAGAAAAAACAAAGTTTACTGAAAACAAGAAAATGATTTTAAATTTAGTATAAGAAAGAGTCTGTGTTGTAATTCAATATTAACTTTCTGTATTTCATGCTCTTATCATTTTGTACTTTTTGTATTTGTTATTTTAATATAAATATCTGAATATAATTAATATGATCCATAATTAAAACATTATTTTATTGATTACTTACGACTTAGTGAGGCTTAAAATATTTCCCTATTTTCTAGTAAATTATGAAAAATGGGACAAAGGAGGCAAAAATTATCATAAAAATGTTAAGAAAAAGTTTTTAAAATATCAGAATTGTTGAGTAATGAAAGAACTTCGAAGAGTAGAAGAGTATTTTTGATGAGAGGGATAATGCTAATGTATTGTGTGTTGGCTTCTTTTTTTTTTTTCAGACAGGGTCTCTCTCTGCCACCCACGCTGGAGTGAGTGGTGAGATCATGGGTCACTGCAGCCTCATTCTCCTGGGCTCAAGTGTTCCTTCAGCCTCAGCCTCTGGAGGAGCTGGGACCACAGGTGTGTGTCATCATGCCCTGCTACTTTTTTTTTTTTAAGAGACAGGTCTCACTGTGTTGCCCAGGCTTGTGTTGCCTTACTTTTTGTTGGAGTCAATGCCTAACTTTCCCACAGTGTGTAGGGTTTTGATGAGAGGCTTTATTACTAGCCCAGTTTTTCTACTTCTCCAGATCAATGCTTTATCATGATAAAGCAAGTGGGAGCTAGAAAATGTTAAATATCTGGAGATCAATTACTTTTGTCAACTTGCACAAAATTGTAACTATAGCCATCACCACAAAATACACTGGAGTCAAATACAGCCATGGGATTGCAGCCAAAGCACCGGGCCTGGATGCAAAGGAGTAAAGTAAAGTAGAATCATAAAAGGTTTCAATAGAAACAATCAGGAGTGTGAGTAGCACAGGTAAATAAGGGTCTTAAACAGATACTTCAGAATCCAGAAGTATCTGGATTCTTTAAATAAAAATTTATTTAAATAAAATTTAAATACTTTTATTTAAAGTAAAATTTATTTATTTAAATACTTTTTTATTTAAAGGACTTCCTTTAGATAAAAATTTATTGTTTTACAAACACAAGACATTTAGAAATGGAACCACATGCAGGGAAGACTCATGAAGAGAAATGCTAAGGGCAAGCTATACAGACAGCAATGGTTCTTACACAGTTTCTTTAAAATCCATCACACCTGAATCACTAGCATGTTCTATATTTCATAGGAGGCTGCTCTGTGACACCATAAATCCAGCAACAGTATTTTAGTTATTTACCAAGTGATTAAACTGTAGTAATTTATTCCACTTTTACACCCACATTTTCCCACTAGAATCCTAAAAGACTTTACTGCCTCCCATAAAACATTTTCACTCTAAATAATCAATATTGATTTAAGTATATTCCATTATTTTTTAGATTTATTGTCTTTTTTTGCATGCAATTCTCACCTCCATACAGTTTATTAAAAGATAAAGTGGCTCACTTCCAAAGAAATTACATTTGACAGCGCTTCTAATTGTGAATTTACTCTGCTGTTCCTTATAGATATTTTTAAAGAGGGAAGGGATGAAATAGAAGCACTACATTAAAAGTAAAAACTGCATAAAAATGTAAAATCTTAGGCCTCTGAGCAAGTGTTTCAGGCAGTTGAATCAACTAGCTAGTGTCCTGAAAAGACAACGTTTTTCATCATACATTCCTTATACCTCTGGGTAGTGGTGGATATGAGTTGGGAGGAGTATGTAATAAAAATAAAAAAAAAAAGCCACTGGATAAAATTAACACAACATCCTGGACAACTATTTTTACTCAAATATTTAGGGGAAATATTTTATATGGAACTGGTAAGAATTGCATTATTGTACATATTGATGTGTTCTATATTAATATATTATTAAATAGTGTCAAAGTAAAATTATGTACTGTATCATATAATTTGGCTTTATATATTATAGGCTTAAATGTTAAACTGTGATGTGAATTTATAAGGTAAATTACAATTTTAAAAATTAGGCTTTGGGATATAGCTTCACATGTCATTAGCATCACCTTTTAATTTGGCCTACAAATTTCTTCCATTTTCTTCCCCTATACTGTATAGAAATATATGTTCACTCTCCTCTTTATTTAAGGGTACTTTGGTGAGAAAATTTGAATAATATTATTCTAGAAACATTGATTCTAGGGGGAGGTGTTTCAGCACTGTGAACATGATAGAGCCTGGCTGATTACTAGGGATGAATCAGGTGAGTTCTCAGTAGATGACAGCTAAGAGAGAGCTGTGAAAGTCTGAACAAGAGTCCAGGTTGCTTAAGGGTGCCATAAAGATGAGATTCACCAGTCAAGAGTCAAAGATCCTTGAATTCAGGAACCTCTAGCAGAAGTCCAGGGCAGTAATTGCTACCCGAATGTTTTCACTGGCATTTAATACAGAAAGCCAGACGTAAGTGGATAAGCCCTTCAGAAGCTGAAAAGCTTATGTTGGTCTCTAATCCATGTACTTTATTGTCGGTATCTGGCAGACTCATCTTTAGGTCCATACAGAAGCCTGGCATAAAATGCCAGGAATATGAAAAATTGAAACCAAATGGCTCAATTTCCCCTGTGTAGCTGCTCCAAAACTCTGAAAACTGGACAAGGAGTCCAGTCTGATGATATGACATGAAATCAGCCCACTCTTCACTTCCTGGTGAAGTATTCACAGGAGAGACAGGCTTGTGCTGTCATGAGAATACCATTTAGCCAGCAATGCTGCTGAGAAGTACCATGGAGAAAAAAGGGATATTGTCCAGTGTGAATGAAAAGCCACTGAAATTGGAGGGGTTCTATTTCTCCTCAGTTCTGAAATACTTGTTTTTATTCTTTCTTTGGGCCTGTTTCTCCACTTACTAAATTGGAAGGCATGACCCAAGGGAACCCCGTGGAAAGAAAATGCTTGGTGCAAAAAAACTATTTTAAAATAACATTTGTAGGTCCATTTTACGGACATTTATAAATCTTTTCTTCAAAATCAGTGGAATTATATATAAAACAAGTAAGAACATTTAGCATGGTCACTAGAATCAAGTTGCTAGCTTTATTATACAAATTAAAACCCCATTAGTTGAATTAATGCCTGTAAACTATTTATAAAGAATTGTTTTTAAAGAATATCAACTGAGACTAAATCCTCATGTTTAAAGTAAGATATAAAGTTTAAGAAAACCTTCGGATAATATTTTAATTTTTTAATTGAATCTGATGTACTTACTATCGAAAGTAAGACATTTTAGTCCAAATAGACAAATAATTCTAATTGATTTAAAAAGATATACTATCCTTTACCTCTTATCTCTATTCTTTATCTATGACTGATGTTCATGCCATAATCTAACTCTGTATAAATGATGACAACCCATAAGCTGTTCAGTTCATGTGGTTTCTCTCACTTTATACAAAATAAAAGCATACTTTAAGTTCGGACTTTCTCAGCATTTTTCACAGACAATTTCAGCACGGTGAATTATGAATCTGGACAGTTATTTGTTTCTTAGTTGCTTAGCCCCACTAATGTCCCGAGTTAAGTAAATCAGATTCTAACCTAATGATTCTCTCCTTGGCAAATAATATATAACTCTTTGAGCTGAATTCTCCACCATTGAAATACTAGGAAATCATAGCATTTTCCTCAATAGGCCATTGAATTTCCCAGCATTTTCACAAAGGGGTTCTGCACATCCAACCCACCCCTACCACTTGATAGTTTGAGCTTAGATGATTAACACACACACACACAACACACACACACACACACTTGTGCCTCCTTCATTTACAATACCAACCTTCAGCAGCCCTGTGTGCACAGCCAAGGCTCTTTTCCTACCCATACCTAATAATCTTATTTTATGAGTTAGAAGCAACAAAAGAAATTTAGTGCTTGTGCTCTTATCTAATCCACATTTACTGCACAGATGTCAGGAGTGATCAGATGGAAGAAAAGAGATATATTTCTTGGTACGCTAGAAGAAAAGATTTAGATTTGGGTCTGGATTTTCTATTTTTGTATCCTTGAAATATAAATGCAATAATCCTGGCACAAAATGATCTGGCTGCCTTTTTCAATAAACAGTGAGATTGTTAGCCAGCCATTTCACAAGCTTATCTTGAAGGTGATAAAAGAGACGTTAAAAACAATAGCAACAATTATCTCACAGCTGTATTGCACCTTTCTTCAGAAACTCTTAAAACATTCTGGAAATTACGGTCCAAATATTGTGCTCAGCACCTAACCATCTTTATCTGGTCCTCTCAGTGAGAAATATAAGTACATAACAGTAGATAGAAATGACCCTCCAAATGAATACAGTTCATCATTTTCTCATCAAATACAACCCTTTTGGACAGGTACACACCATTCAGAACACCAAAGGTGTTTAAAACCTAAGAGTTCCTTCCTAGGAGTTTCAGACTTGTGGCTCCCCAGGTTGAATGCGATTTATAAACATTTGCTTGGCCTGCACATAATTGAAAGATTTAAAATTTTTATGTAAAGTCTGAATTTCCAGCTTATCTTGAACAAATTGGAGGATGTGGCAATATATGCCATATGGCAGTAATTGGCTACATCTGAGTAGCAATCTTCCCCTCTTTAGTAGTCCAAGGCTGCACACTCAGCAGTCACCTATTATCCAACATCTGCTTCACTATTCACATCTACTGTAGCTCCTTCTCCTTACCCCTGGAAATAAAGCTAAAGCCCTAGTTTTAATCCGTGTAGACATACTACCTTCCTTAAATAAGCTGCTTTTCTCCATTTGTTCCATAATTATGCTTCAAAGTGTAGTTCTTGAGATGGCATTGGGCTGACAATTCATATTGCCTGGGTGTAATTAATTATTTCAGCAGATATGTGTTATCTATGCAAGGCAAAAAGCTGGGAAGTGTAGAATAGATGGCAATGGATGAGACAAGACCACGTTTTTGGAAAGTCGCTAGTGCGATAAGGAAAAAAAACACAGATAGAAATTTCAAGGCAGTTATGTACCAAATCTGTAAAAGAAGCATTTGAAAGAGCTAGAGGATTTCAGGAAAAGGAAGCTCAATTTTCACTGAAAATGGGTGAGGGAGGACTTAGTGAAGGTTTCCTCGGTTACCTTCCTGAGAAGCAGACTCAGATGGAGGTTTACACCAGGGTCTTATTAAGAATGTTCTGGCCGGGCGCGGTGGCTCATACCTGTAATCCCAGCACTTCGGGAGGCCAAGGCAGGCGGATCACGAGGTCAGGAGATTGAGACCATCCTGGCTAACACGGAGAAACCCCGTCTCTACTAAAAATACGAAAAAAAAATTAGCTGGGCGTCGTGGCAGGCGCCTGTAGTCCCAGCTACTCGGGAGGCTGAGGCAGGAGAATGGCGGGAACCCGGGAGGCGGAGCTTGCAGTGAGCCGAGATCACGCCACTGCACTCCAGCCTGGGCGACAGAGCAAGACTCGGTCTCAAAAAAAACAAACAAACAACAACAACAACAACAAAATCTTCTTAGGATCAAGACCTGTAGGCGAGTGACAGAAGCAGGACTGGGAAGACGGAGATGTTGAACCAAAATGCAGTAACAACAAAAGACGTCAGCAGACCCCACAGGAACTTTGGGACTGGAACGTCTGTCCTTCAGAGTTGATCCATATTGGAGCAAGTGGGCCATACCCTTATAACTCACACTGGTCAGTCAATCTATGTGTTCACTAATGGGCAATGATCCTGGCTCCTACCAGCCCCTTCCTCTTTGCCTTCTGGACTCCGGTATGGCAAATTTTTCTTTATATCTTGTTCCTATCCAGTATACATACAGGGCTGGACCTCCCTGACACACTGTTTCTACTTATGGCTCTGGCTACACAGATGAGGAATCACTCACTTTTCCAGTGCAATAGGCTGGGTACGTGGACTTGGGCTGCTCTTTTTGCTCATGTTCAGCCATACCTCTCTATCTCAGTTTCATCTCTGTCTTTCTCTTGTTCTTGTTCACACTCTTTGTGGGCATGCCTGAATTTGCAGATTCATAGTGTAAATCCAACATGTGAGAGGAACATCCAATTTTGGTATTAGTCTTACCTTGTTTCAGCCAGCTTTTACCAGAAAGTCCCACATTGGAGAGAGATTTGATTTTTATTATTTTGCTCATTTCTCTGTGTATGGTCTATCAGTCAGAGTGTCAGAGTGGAGAAGTGAATGGCACCCCAACTTTAAGGACTTAATATATTTGAGTGGGATTATTAATATCACTCTGAGCTGTGAGGCATGTTTTTGCAGGCATTTTATACCACCAGCTTAGTGAGATCCTTACTGGCCATGGCCACCTTGATAACAGTAAATAAATTGTCATAGTTATCAATTATTGACCAATTTCTGTAACAGTAGACAGTAGAATGGGAAATTTGTAAATATTATTTTTAATTCTTACGTCAACTCTTCAAGAAAAATATTATTCCCCTTTTACAGATGAGTGAATAGAGAGTAATAAAGAGGTAAAACTTGCTCATTGTCACATAGCTAATAGGTTGAAAGCTAAGGTTCAAAGTCTGGTGGTCTTCTCACTCCTCAGCCTTAGCTCTTTCTCTACTTCACACTACCTTTGACAACAGTGATATGGCTTGGCTTTGTGACCCACCCAAATCTCACCTGGAATTGCAATCCACATAAACCCCACATGTCAAGTGTGGGACTAGGTGGACGTAATTGAATCATGGGGGTGGTTTACCCCCGTACTGTTTTTGTGGTAGTGAGTTCACACGAGACCTGATTGTTTTATAAGCATCTGGCATTTCCCCTGCTGGCACTCATTCTCTCTCTTGCTGCCCTGTGAAGAGGTGCCTTCTGCCATGATTGTAAGTTTCCTGAGGCCTTCCCACCCATGAGGAACAGTGAGTCAATTAAACTCCTTTTCTTTCTAAATTACCCAGCCTCAGGTATGTCTTCATAGCAGTGTGAGAACAGATTAATACAAACAGTAGTTGATTATTGAGTCCCTACTAAGTGCAAATTTTTTTACATATATTACCTAACAATGTTTACAACAGCCCCAGGACATTTATAATTGCCTCGTTTACCCACCTGGAAATGAGGCTAAGTAAAGGAATTTGGCCAAGGATCAGTCAGCTGGTAAGTGGAGGTGCCATGATTCAGTCCTGTGTCTGACAGTTCCCTTCTACTCTGTCTCATGGTCTGTCTCTTTGGTGAGGAGAGAAGTCACATGGGCATGGTCATACATCTCTACAATCTGTAATCTTCTTTTGGGGAGAAAGCAAAATCAGCAGTTATTTTGCAATAGAATCAAGACTATATATCATAGAACCTCTGAAAGGACACTACAGAGTGGTATACTTGGTTACTCTGCTTTCTGCTTGTGCTTAAACATCAGAATCTGGACATGAAGTCCAGACTTTCTTCCTGGTCAGCTCTATTTCTCCACTAGTTCAGTCAAGTCTGTCTAAGATAGTCTCTCTTTTCATTAACTCAAAGTTATAGTATTATTATATCTACAAAATCTGCCATCCACATTATCTGTCATATAATAAAACTTAATCAGGGGAGTGACATCCATCATATTCTCAGGTCCTGCCCACACTCAAGGGAAGGAGACTGTTTAGGTTACACATTAAGAAGTAGGAATCTTTAGGTGTATGTTAAAACTCTGCCTACCGGATCTATCAATATATGTTGCATCTGTAACCCCTTCTGTAAAAGATTTTACACCTACAGCCAAGAAGACATTTCTTTTTATGTTTTTCTACATTGCTATGCATTTGACTGTGTTATAGCATAAACTGCCCAGCAAAGTCCACAACAGAAACTATGTCTTATATTTAGGTAAACATTATGGAACAGTGTCAAGTAGTATAAACCTGTGTACAAGACCCAGATTTTTCACTTACTAACTCTGAGAAATTGAGCCAGCATTAAAAGCTCTCAGAACTTTCATTATCTTATCTTTACATTTGAAGAAATAAAGTACCTACATCATAGGAAGAAATTAGGAATAATAGTTAAGGACCCAGGCTCTAGAATCAGATAGCACATGTTTTATTACTGCTCTCCCACTTACTAGCTGTGCATAGAAGTCAGGATGGAGAAGCTTATGCTGCAGTAACAAACAGGTATCTCGGTGACGTAAAACAACAAAGATTTCTTTCCCACTCATGCTACCTGTTCAACCCAAATCGACCAAGAGCTCTGCTTCCACATTGTCCTCAGTCCGGAAGCCAGCCTTGTGTAGCTGCTACTCTCTAGAACATTTCACGTCACTATGAAAAAAATGGGAGCACTACTGACTCTTGCAGCAGCAATTAAATGCTCCGGCCAGTCACTAACCATGTGTTGCTCATCCAAACACCAGTGAGCCAAGGCATACAACCCTACTATGTGAGAAAGAAAAGAAAACTGGTAGGCTTTTTGTTGTTTTGTTTTGTTTTGTTTTTGTTTTGAGATGGAGTCTCACTCTCTTGCCCAGGCTGGAGTGCAATGGCATGATCTTGGCTCACTGCAACCTGTGCCTCCCAGGTTCAAGTGATTCTCCTGCCTCAGCTTCCCAAGTAGCTGGGATTACAGGTGCCCGCCACCACACCTGGCTAATTTTTGTATTTTTAGTAGAGACGGGGTTTTACCATGTTGGTCAGGCTGGTCTTGAACTCCTGACCCCAGGTGATCCACCCAACTCGGCCTCCCAAAGTGCTGGGATTACAGAAATGAGCCACCATGCCTGGCCTAAAACTGGACATTTTTAGAAGACAGCACTGAGATAACTACACCAGGTATGCTTAATCATTATACTTTACTCACCAGTAAAGTGGGGATATTAATAATAATGCCTACTTCCTGGATTTATTATATACATATTATATGAGGTAATATATGAAATATGTTTAGAACACTGCCAGGTGGAGTAAGGCATCAGTTAATGCAACATATTGCTACCATCACTGAAGTTTTGTACATAAACAAACAGGGAAGGTATCTAAAGTTCTTGGCATAGTGCCTAGCAGGAAGTAAATATTTATTATTTTTAGGTCTTATTTTATACAATGTTGTAATGGTTATCTTTATCATGCTGACCTAGCCCATATTTGGGCCAAACACACAGTGTTTACTCAATAGATGCTTGCATTTCATGAGCTGTATTTTGTTCTCAAGCATGTACTGAGTGATTCTTATAACAATCTCTGACTTTCTGGAATGATTGTTGACAGGTCATCAGATATACTGTCTACACTAAGTGCTATGTAAGAAGGTTAATGTCAGAAGCCAATGGCTTAGAAGTAAACCAGATTTTAGGGACCTGTGCCTCCCTGCCAGATTGAAGTTGGCTTGCATGCCCTGTAGGAGCAGAGCTCCCTGGATCCCTGGACAGACTCCAGTGTTCTCAAGGTAGATGGTCTTCACTGCACAGAGTCACAGGGAGACTCATCAGCACCCACAAAGTTCTGTACAAGAGGACAGTTATACGGGAGAAGGAAAGATCAAACCAATGTTTGTAATACCTACTGAACCTATTACCAATTCACTAGTGTCCTTGAGACTCAAATTTAACCCCTTCAAAAGAGCCTACAAACCTACAAACCTTCACTAGCACCTGAGGTGAAATCAGGGGAAATATAGTAGTAGTTCATATGTAAGGGCCTTCCTAATATTCACCAGAATGAAGCCTCAGAACATTGACTTCAAAATATCATTCAATGTCCTTTCAGCCAAACAGAATAAAAAATTAGTCATGATTTCAGATTTCTCCATACTCAATGTAGAAGTTGAGATCTTAATAAAACTGATTCACAATATGCCATGTGAAAGAAGCCAGACACAAAGACCACGTCTTCCATAATCCCATTTATATTATGTGTCCGGAATAAGAAAATCTATGGAGACAGAATGTAGTATGGTGGTTGCCTAAGGCTTGGAGGGAAAAGAAGGAATAACTGATAATGGGCATATTTCTTTTTAAAGTGATTAAAATTTTCTAAAATTATATTGCTCTGATGGTTGCATGACTCTTTAAATATACCAAAAGCATCTAAGTGTATATTAAATGGATGAATTTTGTAGTATGGGAATTACATCTTAAATGAAATTGTTAAAAAAGAAAGATCATTTGCCACTTATCAATGAAGCATCGATAAAGGACACTTTATAGTAAAAAGAATAATCAAAATGCATAAGGAATATAAATAAATAAATAAATAAATAAATAAATAAATAAATAAATAAAGCCAACCTAAGATTTTATCAAAAACCATCATTTAAAATCTAGGCCTGAAATTCAGTGCACACTTTGTCTAATTTGAATTGGGTTTCTTATTTCAAATCTTTAGTTAAGGTTACTTGAGAAAAGAATTTGAAATCACAAAAGGAAATCAATACCACAGTTGACCAAGGCCAGATTCAATAATACTGCCCACATTTGAGTGCAGTGAGGGAAAACAGCATTCATTAGTCATGTAATAACTACAAGGCCTCCCGCTTATCTCAGAAATTCCTCCAAGGAACACAACCATTTCCCACCTATTATTTTCTATTGATTTTCACCATCTGTCAAGAGGCAGAGCAGGAAAACAAGTTATAACCAAAGAAGGTGACACCAGAGACAGCAGGAGTGGGAAACCCTGAGCAGCTTTGTAGCCATGATGGCAGATGGGCATGAAAGCCTTTCCCCTTTCTTTTTCTTTTTTTTGAGACGGAGTCTCCCTCTGTCACCCAGACTGGAATACAGTGGTGCTATCTCTGCTCACTGCAACTTCTGCCTCTGGGTTCAAGCGATTCTCATGCCTCGGCCTCTAGAGTAGCTGGGACTACAGGCACACACCACCACACTCGGCTAATTTTTGTATATTTAGTAGAAACAGGGTTTCACCATGTTAGCCAGGCTGGTCACGAACTCCTGACATCAAGTGATGCACCTGCCTTGGCCTCCCAAAATGCTAGGATTACAGGTGTGAGCCACTGCACCCAGCTGGTATGCAGGGCTTTCAACTTGCAGCTGAGTATGTGAAGGCTGGAATTTCATTTGCTTATCTGAATCCTGTGTCCAAGGGAATTTGAAGGGAGATTATTAGATTGAGTGTCCCATCTTTATCATCATGATTTTATAGCATATATACTAACGTCATTATAATCCTAGCTCACCATTTTTTACAATGAATGATTATCATAGCTAACATTTATTTTCATCATGGGGGAACTCTCCCCTGAGTAGCCAAGATTCCCAGGAGACTCCCTATATATCAGGAACAGATAGAGCCACTTCCTTTTAGCATGTGAAGAGACTTGATACATATAGTGTTTATTTAGTGCTAAGCTCTATAAGTGCTTTACAGATATTATCTCATATATAATGTCAAAAACAATTCCATGGAGAAGGTATTTTCATTTATTATATACATTTTACAAAATAGAAACTGAGGCATGCAGAAGCTTAAGGAGTTGTATAGGGTCATATGTCTATGAAATGGTAGAGGGGAAATTGAATCAAGGAGGTGTGTTTTTAAGTCCTTACTCATAACCTCCATGCAAGCTGCTTTCATAGGAGAGGGAAGTTCTTTCAAAGGAGAACATTTTGACCTAGGTTTATATTGTTCACAGAGATTCCTCATTTCTAAATTGCAGTAGGAGTGGGGTTTCTGATGATCATTATTTCCCAAGTCCTGTATTTTTTTTTTTACCCCATCAATGCCAAATACAATCAATTTTTATTTTTTCAAGGTCATTATATTTATCAAGCTTTTGAGATAAAAAATTGCTGAAATATATATTAGAAGAAAATTCTGGATCCTATTGAAGTCTTAAAAATCTCATTTTATGCACTTTTTTTTTTCAGTATGTTTATTGACTGTTCTGTATGTGCCTGCTACTGTTCTAGGCATGGGGATAAAACATGAATAAGACAGGAAATGTATCTGCTCTTCTACTGTTTCATTCTGATCCAGTTTCCCAACCTCTACCACTATGGACATGTAGGGGTATATAATCCCTCATTGTAGGGAGTTGCTGTACCATTGTAGTGTGTATAGCATTCCTCCCATTCTGATAAACAAAATGTTTCCAGACATTGCTAAATGTTACCTATGGGGGCAAAACCACCACCACCATCACCCCTGCCCCAAGAAGCTCTGTGAATCAGATTAAAAATAAAGAAACAAACTAGCAAATGAAAAAAGCATTCTGCAGAGTATTACAAAATAATAATATATTAGGAAGCAACTGTGTGGCTACTTTAGGTTGGGTGATAAGGATGGCCTTTTTGAAGAGCTCGTATCTAAACTGAGATCTGAATGTCAATAACAAAGATTATGGAAAATAGCATTCCAAGTATATGTTGAATCCAAGACAAAGGCTGTGAGAAAGCTATGAGCAAGCTATAAGCTTAATTTATTCCAGGGTCAGAAAGAAGGCTAATGTGAATGAAAGAGAATGAGACAGGGAGAGCAGTTTAAAGTGAACTTATAGAAGAAAAGAGAAGACAGATTAGGCAAACCAGGATAAGGAATTCTGATCTAATATTATGCAATGTGCAGCTACAAGAATGTGTCACACACACAACACACACACAACACAATATGGTCTATTATGTGTAGGGTGAATTGTAGGAAGATAGGAGTAAAAGCAAAAAAAGAACTAGATAGTTGGACACTGCTGTAGTATTTCAAAAGGAAATAACGGTGGTTTGGACAAAGATGGTACTAAGAGGGATGGAGAGAAATGAATTATTTGGGTGAATTAGTGAAAAAAATTTTGACAGAACTTGCTGATGGATTGTGTATAATAAAGGAGAGAGATATCACAAAGATTATATTCCTTTTTTTGGTTTACTTCTGTTTTTTATTTGATCTAGAATACCTGAATGGATGATTAGTTCAGAAAATTAAAATGAAGTTGATCTATGTGCCTGTTTTTGTACAAGTGCCATGCTGTTTTGGTTACTGTAGCCTTGTAGTATAGTCTGCAGTCAGGTAGCATGATGCCTCCAGCTTTGTTCCTTTTGTTTAGAATTGTTTGGATACACAGGCTCTTTTTTTGGTTCCATAAGAAATTTAAAATAGTTTTTTCTAATTCTGTGAAGAATGTCAATGGTAGTTTTATGGGAATGACACTGAATTTCTAAATTACTTAGGGCAGTATGGTCATTTTCATGATATTGATTCTTCCTATCCATGAGCATGAAATATTTTTCCATTTGTTTTTGTCCTCTCTGATTTCCTTGAACAGTGGTTTGCAGTTCTCCTTGAAGCAGTCCTTTGCTTCCCTTATTAGCTGTATTCCTATGTATTTTATTCTCTTTGTAGCAATTGTGAATGGGAGTTCATTAATGCTTTGGCTCGCTGTTTGTCTGGTGTTGGTGTATAGGAATGTTTGTGACTTTTGCACACTGATTTGATATCCTGAGACTTTGATGAAGCTGCTTATCAACTTAAGAAACTTTGGGGGCTGAGATGATGGGGTTTTCTAGAGAACTCAGAAATAAGACGATACATGTACAACCATCTGATCTTCAACAAACCTAAAAAAAAAAAAAAAAAAAAACAACAATGGGGAAAGGATTTCCTAAAATAAGTGGTGCTGGGAGAACTGGCTAGCCATATGTAGAAAATTGAAACTGGAACCCTTCCTTACACCTTATACAAAAATTAACTCAAGATGGATTAAAAACTGAAATATAAAACCCAAAAAGTACAAAAACCTAAGGAAAAAATCTAGGCAATCCCATTCAGGACATAGGCACTGGAAAAGATTTCATGATGAAAATGCCAAAAGCAATTGCAACCAAAGCAAAAATTGACAAATGGGATCTAATTAAACAAAAGAGATTCTATACAGCAAGAGAAACTATTATCAGAATGAACAGGCAACTGACAGAATGGGAGAAAAATTTTGCAACCTATCAATCTGACAAAGGTCTACTATCCAGAGTCTACAAGGAACTTAAACAAATGTACAAAGAAAAAACAAACAACCCTATTAAAAAGTGGGTAAAGCACATGAATAGACACTTCTCAAAAGAAGACATTTATGTAGCCAAGAAACATATGAAAAAAGCTCAACATCACTGATTATTAGAGAAATGCAAATCAAAACCACCATGAGATACCATCTCGTGACAGTCAGAATGGTGATTATTAAAAAGTCAAGAAAAAAACAGATGTTGGAGAGGCTGCAGAGAGATAGGAATGCTTTTACACTATTGGCTGGAATGTAAATTACATCAACCATTGTGGAAGACAGTGTGGTGATTCCTCAAAGACCTAGAACCAGAAATACCATTTGACCCTGCAATCCCATTACTGGGCATATACTCAAAAGAATATAAATCATTCTATTATAAAGATACATGCACGCATATTTTCGCTGCAGCACGATTCACAATAGCAAAGACACGGAATCAACTCAAATGCCCATCAATGATAGACTGGATAAAGAAAATGTAGTACATATATATTATGGCATACTATGCAGCCATATAAAGGAATGAGATCATATCCTTTGCAGGAAAATGGATGGGGCTAGAATCCATTATCCTCAGCAAACTAATGCAGGATCAGAAAATCAAACGCCGCATGTTCTCACTCACAGGTGGGAACTGAACAATGAGATCACGTGGACATAGGGAGGGAAACAATACACAGTGGGGTCTGTTGGGGGTTATGGGGAGGGAGAGCATCAGGAAAAATAGCTAATGTATTCTTGGCTTAATTCTTAGGTGATGGGTCATTAGGTATAGCAAACCACCATGGCATACATTTACCTATGCAGCAAACCTGCATATCCTGCACATGTACCCTGAACTTAAAATAAAATAATGCTTAAAAAAATGAAGTCAAAGAGAGAGGGCTCAGAACTAAGAGTTCAGTTTTGAGCACGACATGTTAAATTTGAGATATCCAGTAGATATTCATATAAAGATATCATGTAGGCATTTGAAATTCTGGGAGGTCAGAATTAGAGATAGAGTTTGGGAATATTAGCTTAGTTAGTAGATGATATTTAAGTTATAGGTCTGGATTAATTCATCTATGAAGACTCAACTGAAAGAGAAGGTAAAGGGACACAGGATAGAATATCAAGGCTCCCCAACATTTAGAGTTGAAGCCTAGGGCAGAGAGAAAAAATGCAGAAGATGAAGAGGAAGAACCAGCAATAGATACTAAAAAAGGGTGGCAAGATGGCTGAAACAAATTATTCACAGGAGTATAAGAGACTCCTTGAAATAAACTAATACACTTAAACAAGTTACAAAAGGAAGTCTTTATGTAGATACCTCATCACTGAAATATTTCGCCTAGGATAACTGTTGAATCCCTAATTTAAGAACAAAAATGAGGGTGAATCCTGGAGTGTGCTTGCTAGCCTGCAACGTTTGCATCAATCCGTTTAATATTATGGTTTCTTAACCTCAGTATAAGTTAACAGATCATTTAGTATGTAGAAGCATTATGCTAAGTGCTTCTTAATAAACAGACACTATTTTTATTCTCCCAACTAGTCTAAAAGAAAGTATTAATATATTAAAAACAAACATGGATATAGGGCTTACTATGAGTCCAGCCCTGTTCTAAGCACTTTACGAAAATTAACACATGTAATCCTCACAATAATACTATAATACAGGAACTGTTCCTGTTACAATCCTCATTTTACAGATAAGGAAACTGAGGCAGTGAAAAATTAAGTAGAGTTTCCAAGTTCAGCTAGTAAGAGGTAGACCCAGGTTTTGAACTCAACATTCTGACTCCGTTCTGTGCTATTCACCACTAAAAGTCATTGCTTCTCTACAGTACTCTGCTGTAGGCATTTTATAAATGCTATAAAGAACTACACTAAGCCAATTTACAGATGAAGAAACTAAGCCTTGAAAAGATTGGGCTATTTCACCAAGATCACTTGGCTAGTGAGTGGCAGATCTGAGTTTTGAACTTAGATCTCTCAAACACCGGTGCCCTCACTCTTGAATATTAATAACAAGTACCATACTATGCAAGACATAGGGAGAGAAACCAAAGTTACAAGAGAAAAAAAATTTCCTGGTCATCCTTCTTTAAGTTAATGTCAGAAGTGAACACAGAACTCAGATGAGGGCTCTAGCTAAAAGAGCGTCTCTTAGTCCATTTTGTGTTGCTGTCACAAAATATCTGAGACTAGGTAATTTATAAATAACAGAAACTTATTTTCACAGTATTGGTGGCTGGGAAACCTGAGATCACGGCTCTTGCTACTTGTTATCATCAGATAACAAGAATATCTGATGAGGATCTTCTTGTTACATTCCCACATGGCAGAAGGCAGAAGGGCGGGAGATAGTGAACCCACTTCAACAGGCCCTTTTAATAGAAGCATTAATCCATTCATGAGGACAGAGCCCTCACAACCACAAACACCTCCCCACAACCCCCACCTCCCAACATTGTTGCATGGGGGATTAAGTTTCCAACACATTAATTTTGGGGAACACATTTACTAGCAGAAAGCATGGCATTAATCTTAAAAGCAAATCCCAATTTCCCTTCATTTCCTCTGTAAACAAAGCTCCAGCATGGTACTGAGTTTTCAGTCCACAGGTATGCACACCCCACTCCTCCATCCCAGTTCCTGCTTCCTACCACAAAGGAGCTACCTGGAGTCAGGTGTTTGCTTTCAAGGAATCCATCTCATTCTTGGAATGGGCCACTCTCCATCCCTTTACTCTTACTGACTTTTCTTTTTGGACAATTCGCCCCTGTAATAAAATATCCACCTTTCGTGCCACTTCTTAGAAGATAGTATGTGCTCAATAAATATCTCCTAGTAAATGAATGTCAGAGTTGTTGTATAGATCAAATTAGATAATGTCTACAAAGTACTTAGTTCTGTACCTGAAACATAGTGACTACTTGATAAATAGCAGCTGCTATGTTATTATTCTTATTGTCATTCATATTACTTTTGTTGTTGTTACTGACATTTGTTAAAGGAGGGAAAAAGTAGATACATAGCACAGCCTCAAATATACTCTTAGTTACTACAAATAATTCATAGAGGAAAAAAGGGAGGTTGTTTTTCTTCTGCCTAGTAGGGTGGCAAGTAGGGAGCTCAGAGAAGACTACAGCTCAGTATGGCACATCTTCTCAGCATCTCCTAAGTATGAATTACATTAATTATCAGGTTTATGCTGGTTTTTCTATATGCAAATAAATTTGGGAAAAACAAAGATTTACTTCAAATAATAGTTTAGTGACATTGTGATTTTGTTTATTTCAATTACATAGTTACAAAATCACTATTTTATTTACTAGAGATGATTGTATATATGTAAGAAAGTTGAGATAAGCAAAAAAATTAAAATGTCTTAATATTAAATATTTTTGGAAATATACATAAATAATATTTTTATACATGTATGCAAAAACATTTTTAGTGTTACTAAACTATTATTCAAATCTTTTGTAGAAGAAATACATATTTCTATCTCTATATAGATATATCTTTATCTACATATAGATATACTTCTCTCTTTATATAGATATATTTATTTCTGAATGTGGATATGTTTGTTTGTATATGTATGTGTATACAGAGTGAGAGGAGAGACATATGCATACATGTTTGAGAGAAAAATTCTGAAAGGAGATACATATATGTATTTAAAGGGATATCTATATATCCCTTTAAATTTATTTATTTATTCTACCACAAAAACAAACGCACAAACAGATGGAAAACCCTCTGATTTCTTTCTTATAACTTGCTAGGGTAAAAGCTATATTTAATTCGAAAATCCTTTACTTTTATCATACTACCTTTCTCTTGTATCTTAATTGAGCAAGTAACAGAAAACTAACAAAATTCAGTGATATCACTGACCACATAAAATACTAACGTCTAAAAAATAGGAGAAAGTTTTCCTCTCAATAAAACTAACTTGCTATAATTTATAGATAGACAGACAGATAGATCGATGGATATCCCTTTAAATACATATATATCTCCTTTCAGGATTTTCCTATCAAATATATATGCATATGTATCTCCTCCTACTCTGTGTAGACATAACACACACACACACACACACACACACACATACACACACACACACACACACGTTTTCTATTTTTAGTTACCCCTGTAACTCAAGTTTGGCTTGAGGTTTTTGTGGCTCTTAATAACTCTGTGTATGTAGATAGGTCCTTGGGCCGCCTGCCATCTGGCAAGCACCTGTTCTAGACTAAAAAGCAGCAAGGCCTCCAAAATACTGCAAATGGCCATTTACTTTTCTCTGATCACGCCCTACCCTTTTCTCATTCTCAGTGAACTTATGGGTGAGGCACTACTCCTGTTCCTAGATGACGAATGTACCACAGTCTGAGCCAATCAGCAAAAGGCATTTCCTTGCCACACTGATTTGTTCATGAATTCTGCACATATGACCCACTTTGGTCCAACAAGTGCATCTCAGGACATGGCAGGAGCTCCCTCTTTTGTGTCAGGCCTGAGACCACCACATGACGCCTGCAGGTGAAAGCAGTACAGAGGCAAAGTTTACTGAGAGACGATCAAAATTCCAATAACTGATGGTAATTTTTGAGTCCCTGCATCTGCATCTGAGTAAGTTTCACTCTGACCTCTTTAATTACATAAGCAATAAATTCCTGTTATTAATTTATCTGGTTTAAGCAAAGTTTTGCTTATGTACAATAGAAATAATTTTAAAATAACAAGTACAAATCACAGAAGCCAAACTTGAGTATTGGTGCCAAAGAGCGTCTGCTTGAAAAGAAATTCCTTTTTGGTATAAATCAAATGGGCACGGGGAGTCAGCGTACTCGGACTTAGGCCAGCCAAGAACACATGGCCCATTAGAACAAATGATCCCATCTGTTTCCTGTGGGAAAGGCTTTTCTTTTTGTATGTTTCAAATACTCTCTGCATTCAGGGTCTTTAAATGCCACCCGTTGTTCTAGTTCCTCAAGCTCAACAAGCAAATAGAAACTATAAAATTTTGATGAGGATCAATCAGAAAAGAAAATCTTAAAACCAGATTATAAGAGTTCCCTCATAAGATAGTTGCATTTAGAAGAGAGATTTGTGTGGTTCAATATACAAAAAACTTATTTCTCCACCTGTTCTCATCAAGCTTAATGAATACCTTACACATAAAACAATCCCTTTTGTTACTGCATTCTATGTCTTGGCAAGCTTCAGACTTCACAGGTCCATTAAAATGGTACCTTCCACACAGAGCACAACAATAATCGCTGGGCATCATTGTCATCAAGGCTTTCCCAAATGAAAAGACAAAGTCTGTATCACATAAGGTCATCAGAAAACCATTTTCGGAAACTAGAGCAAAGAGAAGAATAATGTATTCGGATATATTCAAGAGACACACAAAACAAATACACACACTGTTTTACAGTATTTACATTTTGAAGGGAACACTTTATATCTATTTTAAAAGCTTGTTGTGTTCTGTAATCTCCCCAGCCTTTCACACCCATAGCAATTTATCTGCACCTTTCTTGTGGTATTTATTACTTGCTACTTTTATTATCGTTATATATCTATAAGTCTTATCTTTTCTACAAGAATTTGGTTTATCCTCATCTCTCAGGCATAGCATAGCACAGTGGCTTATAGATATAGAACTTCTGCAAATAAACGTTGAAGTATGTTTTTTTAAAAGCAGGGCAAACCTGGATGGAGACAGAAAGCTTTTTTACTTAAAGGAGATTGGGTTAAAAGAAAGTTCTAAGAGTTGAAAATTATTGTATTATAGCTCAAACTTCAGTGAAGAAATTTATTCTTCATGTAAACCCAATTATTCATTTGTACATATAAACTCATTCATTGATTGAATATCTATAAAAGCTATTATAAGATCAAGAATAGAAAAATTATAGCAAGAGTTCTATGGAGAGGAAAACTTGCTCCTTTTTTTGATCTCAGTATTTTATGCAGTCAGTGATATGGAATTTTCTTATTTCCCTGTTCTTCTTCTTGGCTCAATCATGGACACAGGAAGGGGAACATCACACACCGGGGCCTGTTGTGGGGTGGGGGGAGGGGGGAGGGATAGCATTAGGAGATATACCTAATGTTAAATGACGAGTTAATGGGTACAACACACCAACATGGCACATGTATACATATGTAACTAACCTGCACGTTGTGCACATGTACCCTAAAACTTAAAGTATAATAAAAAAAAGATGTGAGAGAAAGGTAGTATGATAAGAGTAAAGGATTTTCAAATTAAATGTAGCTTTTACCCTAGCAAGTTATAAGAAGAAAATCGGAGGGTTTTCCTCGTGTTTGTGTGTTTGTTTTTTGTGGTAGAATAAATGTACAGAAGAAATAAACTGAGAGAAAGAGAGAGAGAGAGAGAGATTATGTAAAACTCTAAATTACCAAAGAACAAGAGACAGAATTATGTGTGAGTCCTGGAAAGACTTCTGAGCCGAGATGAAAGACACCAGCTGGCAAAAGAAATATTTCCCTTAAGCCTGTATAAAAATACCTGGATTAAGAACAGTAAAAAATAAGTGAGATAAGAATACCAAGTTGTATCTTGTTCATGGGTTTCATTTAAACCTAGCTCTCAAATACATAAATAGTTTTAATGCATTGATACCTTCAATGTCTACACTTTTCTACTTGAAAATGTGGTTGTATTTATTTATTTCCCCTTGTTCACATTCAAAAAGAAATTATTAAACCCAGGTCCAATGAAATTATTAAAATACAGTAGAAAACAAGAGGCCAATAATGGCAAGAGACAAAAAGAGATCCTAAAACATTAGCTGATAAGGAGTTACTACTGTCAGAAAGAACACTTTCCTGGCCGGGTGCGATGGCTCACGCCTGTAATCCTAGCACTTTCAGGGGCTGAGGCAGGCAGATCACTGGAGGTCGGGAGTTCGAGACCAGCCTGCCCAACATGGTGAAACCCCATCTCTACTAAACACACAAAAAATTAGCCGGGCGTGGTGGCAGGTGCCTGTAATCCCAGCTACTCGGGAGGCTGAGGCAGGAGAATTGTTTGAACCTGGGAGGCGGAGCTTGCAGTGAGCTGAGATGGCACCACTGCACTCCAGCCTGGGTGACAAGAGTGAAACTCTTGTCTCAAAAAAAAAAGAAAAAAAACAAAAAACAAATAAAAAACTTTCCTTTGAATTTGTTCCCACTCATGTGAATAAATATTACTAAATCACATACTCCACCAGTAAAGTATAGAGAATAAAGAAAATATATTTACTGTTATTATTTAAATAGAATCCTTAACTTTATAAATGGAAAATAAATACATTTGTGTTCAGCAAAATAACCATATTTAAATTTATTCTAATCAAAAACAACGTAAAAGCATTTTCTCTAATTTCACTGTGCAGGTAGCATCATAGTCTGCAGTTCAGACATACAAAGAACCATTTTATTTTTTTTCCATAGAAGCATAATTATCTTTCAAGACCTGGATAATGTCTTGAAATCTCAGCCAATTTGATGTTTTTCCACTCTCCTCCCTGAGGAAGCTTCCATGTTCTGTTAAGTTTTGTGTAGGTTACATCAGTCAAGGTGGGGATTCTGTTCCATCGTGTCATTTCTCCATATAGGTACAAATGCTACGTCCTTCATTCTGTTTTGACTTTGGTCATTAGGTCCACATAGGTAGCTCCAGAGACATGCCTCATTCGCATTTATATGAACCCTACAGGTACACAGTCTTTGCTGCTTTGGGGTAACGTTTGGTGTTAGAGAAACATTTCAGCTTCTGGGTCACTCTGGGGCATTCTCTGAGGCTCCAGAAGAACCTCACTGGGTTGGACTAAGCAGGCAGCATTTTCTGGAAATATTGTTGCTTCCTAGAGTTCAGCTTAGGTGAATCTATTCTAGAAAAGATGGTCATGGTCATAGAAGGGATGGGGTTGCAAAACGTGCTGGGCCAGCAGGGGAGGTGAAGCAGTTTTTCTCTATTTCATATTACTCCAAACATTTTTGTCTGTGCTTGGAGCTCTCTCAATTACCTTAAGCTATTTAGGCTTTAAATGAAAGCCAGGAAGAGATTGGCAGGCTATTTTTTTTCCTTTCCAGCTGGCCACTTCCCTTTCCTGAGGCAGAAGCCCAGGATGTCCTAGCTGTTTGAATAAGAAAGTTCAGGAGGATGGAATTATCAGGAGGGGTGAAGAAACACATGATTTAGTATTTCAAAACTTTCCCAGGAAATAAGAAAAAATGTCTATGAGGTTATGTAGAAGAAAATTAGCACAAAGTTGTGGCTAGGTAGAAGAAATTCGCATAAATTAGAATAAAACAGTCTGATTTGGCTGATCTCTTTGCCTCTAAGCAATCCTATAAAACTAAACTTTAAATCTCTTTAAAATAGAGAAACTGCTGACAAAGGTATTCTTTTCTACTGCATAGTTTTCCTTGACTTTCTGATATACCCTAAAACATCCTTAGGGATAAATCTTTATTCAACAGACCTCACTATTAAAAGTTAAACTTTTTCCTCTATGAAATAGATTCAATACTGATAACTGGTCATTTTGGCCTTGCCTTGGGTATCTTGCTAAGTCATGCATTTCTCTGTTTTTTTTTTTTTTTTCAAACTCCTTTACAAATTAATTCTTTACAAACCAATATAATATATCCAGTGCTAATTTCTATTACAGTTGATAAATTCCTTCACGAAGAAAGTGTCACTAAAGTGAGACAATGTCTTTGTATGTCTTCTGCATCATGCAATACCAAAACTTTCTTATCAATTAGATCATTTTGTTGCACATTCATTACCATATAAATGCAAACTTGTACTAGTCTGGGAGGGTTATGAATAACTTGACAAAGTTGTAACTTATAGATTGGTGAGTTTTCCTTTTATTTGAAAATGGTTCGAGCATATGAAGTGCCCATAAGCTTCTAATACTGTGTACAAACCATCCACCTGGACTGCCTCTGTGTAGTAAACATGCACCAACATGCTCTGAACATCTCTTACATATTGGTGATTGTTTACTTTCAGGGAGCCTGCCATTCCAAGGTAGGGCCAGAGAACTTGTATCACCAGACACCCCTGCTATTAGGGTACACATATGTGATCTAGACTCTGCCACTCACATGTACCTGAGCAGACTTTGGTTCTGAAGGTTATAGACACACACTTCTGAGCATGTGACAATTGATATTCTGGCAGCTGTGATGGGGGTGGCACCATGTTTCATGCAGGTAGCAGTGACAGAGCTTCTGACATCCAGAACTGAGTATCATGGAAGCCAAACAGTAACAGGGTACCATTTCCCCTACAAAGGCCCTTTGGTTTAACTAAGAATTGTCCCTAAATTAGTGGCTCAAGAGCCTGGTTTTCATACCCTCCTGGACAGCCATAAGTTACAAGTGACCTTTTATAAATTATTTACTGGTTAAACTAAACGTTATTTGCAATGCAAAACACTTTTATAATTATTAAACAAATAATCATCAAATATCACATTTCTATGCAAAATAAACTAATCTTGTTCATTTCAACATGCTAAATTTTAAACACTAGACATGTTTCGCATTCTAGGGGACAGGGTAACCTAATCTTAGTAAGCGAATAGATTTTCACTTCTTTCTTTGTGTATGCATTTGGTGCATATATTTTTGAGTTGTTGAAAGGAGGTTGTGTTTATAGGCATAGTTTTTATTACTGGTATTTCAATTTAATACAGTACAGTGGAAAATGCAACTGGCCTGCCTAATACAATCACCCTAAACACTAAGGCATTCATTCTGTGAGCAATTATTGAATGCTTTCTATGTACAAACAGTAGCAAAGATGAAATGCATGAAATTAATAATAGGAGATAGTCTCAGTTTTTAAGCTCTCACTATCACAGTTTCCTTGGATTAAAAATGGTTGAATGAACCATAGCATGTTGAAATGAACAAGATTAGTTTATTTTGCATAGAAATGTGATATTTGATGATTATTTGTTTAATAATTATAAAAGTGTTTTGCATTGCAAATAACATTTAGTTTAACCAGTAAATAATTTATAAAAGGTCACTTGTAACTTATGGCTGTCCAGGAGGGTATGAAAACCAGGCTCTTGAGCCACTAATTTAGGGACAATTCTTAGTTAAACCAAAGGGCCTTTGTAGGGGAAATGGTACCCTGTTACTGTTTGGCTTCCATGAAATGGTATCCAAACTAGAAAAGTCTTCATTATACTGCTATAATTTCTACTTATTTCTCAAATTAATTGCTCTTTCCATAGTACTTATTTATTACTAAGGCTATCCAAGGAAAATAACCTATTTTGTTCCTGTGGGCCTCACTGGTAGTATCATAAAACTTCGTGTTATATTTCAAAACAATATTACTATTCATCTCCCACGGGCCATATTAACATAAATGTCCTTTGGGGAAACAACCAAATAAATCACTTACGTATCTCCAACCATGGTCATGTGTCTTAGAAGAATCCCAGAGCCAGCTACCCATCCTACTCTCATCCTAACCAAACCCTGCTTTGTGGCATCAATAACTAATTACATTAAAGTTCTGCCTAAGTAACATAGATTGATAGTTTCATTATAGCATTTAATTAGAATTGTTTTTAATTTTTCAGGAAATAAATGGTGTAATAGATGAAAGAACAGCTGTTGCAGGTCACATGGAAAGAATATGATAGAGTAACAAAAAATAAACTTCGCTAGAAAAGCCAAGTGGCATTTAAGTGTTTGGGAATGGCTTATGTGAAGGGAAGGAAGTCAGCCATCTGTCATATTTCATCTGATCAATGTCTCTGAACTTTATCACTAGTGTTACCTGTGTGGCATGTGTAGGCAAGGGCAAGAGGAAGTACTTGCAGAAACAAGGTCTGCTCTGGATCAATAAATTCTATTTCCTATAACATGGCACCACCTTAGCTTCTAGGAATATGAAGGGGATCTTTGATCCCTAATGTAGCCCCTTTTTGGACAGAAACTAAAAATCTTCAGGTTTTAAACAAACTTGTAACAGGTATGACTATTTTTTTCATTAAAGGGATAACTGGAGTAAAACTCTTGCCATGCTTTAAACTGATGTTAAACTGATTTCCTCTTTAAAGATGGAAAACTGGTCAGGTACGGTGGCTCATGCCTGTAATCCCAGCACTTTGGAAGGCCAAGGTGGGTGGATCACCTGAGCTCAGGAGTTCGAGACCAGCCTAGGCAACATGGCAAAACCCTGCCTGTACGAAAAATACAAAAACATAGCTAGGCATGGCGGTGAGTGCCTATAGTCCCAGCTACTTGGGAGGCTGAGGCGGGAGGATCACTTGAGCCTGGGAGGCAGAGGCTGCAGTGAGCCAAAATTGCACCACTGCACTCCAGCCTGGGTGACAGAGTGAGACCCAGTCTCAAAATAATAATAATAATAATATTTTTAAAAATCAAGATGGAAGAGTGTGACACACACACAAACACATGTTGTATATATCTTTAAGGAATTTTTTTCATGTAATTGTGGGAACTGGCAAGCCTAAACCGGTAGCAGCCTGGCAGGCTGGAAACTCAGGCAGGATTTGTATGTTGTCTTGGTATAGAATTTCTTCTCCAGAAAACCTCCCTGTTTGCTCTTAGGAACTTCAACAGATAGGAGAAGGTCTATTCACATTATCAAGGTTAATCTCCTCTACTTAAAGTCAACTGATTGTAGATGTTAATGACCTCTACAAAATACCTTCACAGCAACATCCAGACTAGTGAAACAACTGGAACCATAGCCTCATTAAGTTGATGCAAAATTTAATCATCACACCTCTTTAAAAAAGAACCCTCCACGGTTTGTTTTCAGACATCTACCTTCAGCCCTCTTGGACAAGAATGGCATGTACCTGCGTAAGTGTCATCTCTCTGTCTTCATATACACGAGGAACACACTCTATCAATTATGGTACTTCTTTCCAATGAGTACAGAAATACTTCTTAACCCAGTGTTCCAAATGCCACTTCCATTTTCCAGAGCTAGCATGCAAAATAAAACATATTGACTCTCCCTTCCTAAGCAATTTAGTCACCTTGTGTTCTTAGCCTTTGCTTCTCTGCTGATTGTTATGGTGTAGTTGGGAGCTGGATATTAAATATATTTGAATAGTTTTTTTAAAAGGCTTTAGTTAGAGATGAAAGCAAGAAAACAACACAATGGGATCAAGACTCAATGCTGCTACAGCAGGACAAGAGGAGCCAAATAATAATGTGTCATAAGTCAAATAATACATAGGGAAGTTAAAGCAGGTGAGAGACAGGAAGAAGAGCTGGGGAATTGTTCCTCCTAATGACAAGAGAAGAGCCAAAATTTCATGAACCAAAGGGGACCAGAGTGTGTCAATAGAGGGTTTCGAGGGCAAACCCAAAGTGAGTGTTTGGATGGTGAGGATGTTCTGAGTATATAAAGGATCCAACCTGAATTTTAAAGTTATATTATGTCCAGTTGAAGAGCCACTATAGTCTTTGGTAGAATGGGGCAACCAATGTTTCCTAAACCTTACTCAGCAGGGCGCAGTGGCTCACGCCTATAATCCTAGCAATTGGGAGGCCGAGGCAGGCAGATTGCCTGAGCTCAGGAGTTCGAGACCAGCCTGTGCAACATGGTGAAGCCTTGTCTCTACTATAATACAAAAGAAATTAGCCAGGTATGGTGGCGTGCACCTGTAGTCCCAGCTACTTGGGAGGCTGAGGCAGGGGAATTGTTTGAACTCAGGAGGCGGAGGTTGCAGTGAGCTGAGATTGTGCCACTGCACTCCAGCCTGGGCAACAGAGTGAGACTCCATCTCCAAAAAAAAAAAAAAAAAAACCGTATGTGTCCTAGTCTTCACAGTATAGCCTAGAACCTGACACAGGTTTTTGGGCATCCTGGTCAAGGTGGGTGAGTACTGTGACACAGTTCTTCTGCTTCCAATATAGAGTTCAATTAGGAGTCCTCTGGAAGGCAGCATAAGAAGACTGATCATGATTCCAAACTGCAGATCTAATGGTCATCTCTCTCAATGTACTGCATTGAATTTTATTACGTTTAATAGATATTTTATCAATCATGTATACAATCATATTTTTTATCCTAATGTTTTTATTTTGTTTTCTTATTTCTCCTTATGATTTCAATAATCACCAATTTTATTCAATCAAAATGCCAGGGTAATCTTTGCCCCCAAATCTTGCTCATGCACAGTGTCAAAGCATGAAGTCTTATCCCTTCTCTCCATCCCTTTCCTTTGTCCCTTGTTCTCTCTGTTCACTTATTCTTTCACTAGATTTGTATCTTTATTTAAGATCTCTTTAGAGACTTCCTTGCTTCCATCTTTGCAACTCTAATGTATATATTTCCCCTTTCAGTAGATTAGAATCATGAAAACATGATTCTGGTAATATTCATTTCATCAATGTCTTTTTATGAGTCCCATAATCCTACAGAGTAGGATCCAAATTCCTTGACTTAGCATTCATTCTCTTCTATAATTTACATACAGCCTATCTTTTTAATATTGTCCTCAACCATAATTCTACTGTGAACTTCATAATTCAGGAAATTGCCATTTCCAGAAAACGTCTGATATAGATATTTTTTTAATTTTCAGGCCATTCCACATGTATTCTGCCCACTAGTTGGTTTCCATCTTTCTGTTTGTCCCTTTTTTCAAACCTGAGCTATAAAACTACCTCCTTTACAAAAATCTTTCCTCATCTGTTACTCCTGGGAATTCCTTTTCTTTTTGATGAATCACTACATCACTTGTAGTATATAGCATTTGATTATAATTACTTAGGAATAGACTGTATTACCTCACTCTATAAACTCCTTGATGGTAAGAATTTGCTTTACTCATTTCTCTTTTGCTAATAGTGGCTTTGATAAATTAGATGCACATTGTATTTTGTAAATGAAATAATACATTGAAGAATGAGTCAATCCTTGGAACAAATTCATTCTTGAGTCATCTCTCCTAATCCATGTGAATAAAAGACTTGGTTAGCAGAGATCATTATAATTTCAAGAAAATCTCTCAACTTCACAGTATATACCTAACAAATCATTTTTCTGAAGTAAACTATAAGTATCAAACATATTAATATGAGTTATTTCCTTCACTTCCTTCATCCAGTCTAATTTATTCTTATATTCTTTCATTCACCAAACATTTACTGTGTTTTTAATATATGCTGTCCTAATGCTAGAAATTAGAACTGTAGAGAACATAATTGCTACCTTCAAGAGGCTTTCTACTAGAGGCATCTACTAACTAACTAACATCTCTACTAGAGATGTTAACTTTAGCATAATTAAAGTATGACAAGTGTTCTAGCAGAGAAATAAATGTGGCCTTGGAAGGCAAAAGAGGAGTCACTAAGCCAAATCAAGATTCAGTAAAGAATTCACCAAGACAGTAAAGTCTGAGTTGAATTTTTAAGGGAAAATTGAAGTTTCATAAATGGACACCTTTGGAGGAGGTAGTCTTCCAAGGAGAACCTAATATGTGAGGGCACAGTGGCAAGGGCAAGCAGTACGGGCTCTATGACTTGAAGGAATGGACTCACAGAAGACAATACTAGAGTGGTGTGTTAAGTTTTTGATGGCCATTGTAACAAATTAGCATAAACCTGGTGGCTTAAAACAGCATAAATTTATTCTCTCACAGTTCTGGAGGCCAGAATTTGGAAATCCGTTTCAATGAGCTGAAATCAGGGTGTGATGTCAGCAGAGCCACAGTCCTTCTGGAGGCCCCAGAGGAAACCCGTTTCCTTGCCTCCCTCAGATTTCAGTGGCTGTCCACATTCCCTGACTTGTGCCTGCATGCTTCCAAACTCTATTTCCATCGTCATGCTGCCTCCTTCTCCTCTGTGTGGTGGTCTAATCTTGGTCTACTTCTCTCTTATAAAGACACATGTGATGCCATTTAGGACCCACCTAAATTATCCAGGATGATCTTCCCATCTCAAGATCCTTCACTTAATCACATCTACAGAGAACCCACCTTTCCTCTCAAATGTTTCTTCTTTTTTTTTTTTTTTTTGAGATGGAGTCTCGCTCTGTCACCCAGGCTGGAGTGCAGTGTCATGATCTCAGCTCACTGCAAGCTCTGCCTCCCGGGTTCACGCCATTCTCCTGCCTCAGCCTCCCGAGTAGCTGGGACTACAGGCGTCCGCCATCATGCCCGGCTAATTTTTTGTATTTTTACTAGGGACGGGGTTTCCCCATGTTGGCCAAGATGGTCTCAATCTCCTGACCTTGTGATCTGCCCGCCTCAGCCTCCCAAAGTGCTGGGATTACAGGCATGAGCCACTGCACCTGGCCTCCTCTCAAATATTGTAGTACCTGGATTGCTTCCAAATACACGAAAGCACAGGTAAATGCTCACATTCCTCTAAAGAAGGAAATTAATTGAACTATTGGCAATACCGTCACATCATACTGAAGTAAAAAACTAAAGCTGTCATCCAGAAACAAATTTATTTCATCATTAGAAAAAAGGGAACAATTTACGTGGTGCCTTTAGATAAAAAAGGAAAATGAGAGAGGAGAAATAACAGGACAGTGGGCTCAGGGGAGAGAAACCAGGATTACAGTAAAGTCTGTGTATCAGCCAAGATGCTATAAGTAATATGGGAACAGAATTTAACATAGGAATTAGAATTTGGACTATTGTGGCATAGCTGAGGAAGTGAATGTCTGGAAAGGTGACTGAAATGATTAGGGAAACCTTAATAAATCAGTCTGTCTGAAGTACTGATGTGGATGGAGTGGGGTCCAAGCACATGTGGCTCTTGAAATGAAACACAAAGATCAAGCTAAATAGAAGTCTGTGGACTCTGCTGCTTCTGGGGGAAGCCCTTGACTTCAACTAGCAATGTCCTCAGTGTGCCCACAGATATTGGTCTGATGGTGGGCCTGGAGCCACAGTTTTGAACAGAACCAACGATTGAGTAAACAAGTAGATGCACAGGAAAATGAAGACAAGCTGGGATGCTCAGGGCACCTCTTTGTATACCTGTCACCATCTATCTTAGTCCATTTTCCACTACTATTTCAAAAAACACCAAAGGCTTGGTAATTTAGTTTTTTAAAAAACAGATCTATTTGGCTCATAGAGGCTGGAAAGTCCAAGAGCACGGCTCCAGCATCTGGAAAGATTTATCCCATGGTGGAAAGGCGTCACGTGATGAAAGAGCACGTGAGACAAAGAGAGGAAATCATGTTGAACTCATTCTTTTTATCAGGAACCCATTCTCACAATAACTCACTCATTCCCACCATAATTAACCTTTCTATGAAGGCAGAGCTCTCATGATGTAATCACCTCTTAAAGTTCTCATTTCTTAATACTGCTACAATGGCAATAAAGTTCCAACATGAGTTTTAGAGAAAATATTTAAACCATAGCACCCTCTGACTACAACAATCTTCTAAGGACATGGATTTCAGCTTCAACTCCCTTTAAATTCAATTCACCTTTAAATCCCATGCAATTTCTTCTTTTGGCAAACTATTATTTTATGGTTTGCTTTACTTGATAACAGAAAGGGTTTTTTTCCTCTTGTTTAGTTGATCATGGCTAAAATTAGAGATCCCTCATCATAACTAAACTGACACAACACATTCCAGTAGAGCCTATAAGATGTGCAAAAGGAATCCCAAATAATTTCTTGGAGTGAAATTTTTATGCAACTCAAGAGAAAGGGTGATTTCACATCTGGGTAAAGATAGGAAAGTACAGAGTAGTTTTCATGGAAGAGGCAGGAGGCAAATAAAATGCTGAGAATAAAACTTCTCCCCCCAAATTCATTAATATCTTGAAGAGCTTCTACAGCCACAGGAGACTAAGCCAATTTACCTTAATCTTGACAGACAAAAAGGCTTCCCTCTAACATGCTGCATTATAATTTATCAAATTCTATAAGTCAGGAACTTAGGAGAGAAATTCAAGATGATTCTCAGCATTCACAGCATTAAGTCTCTGGAAATACTCCCCCAAATCTTTTTTCCTCTATTGGATTTATTTTTTTTTGCTTTACTTGATACTCAAAACGATTTGGTTATTTCTTTTTTCATTGGGTCAATCTGTTAGTCTGACTTCAAACTCTCAGAATTTTGGATTAGTTGCTTCTAGAGACTCAGAGGACAAATCCTGCCTTTGCCTCTTAGTGGGATGAGAAATTCTTCTCTGAACTCACAAAGAGCAAGATTAGATTATCAACTCCTAGTGTCTCCTATTATAGTTCATGCTGCAGGAAGCAGTTCCAGAGAGTGTGTTAACCTGGTCTTTGTTCAATTAGGTGCTTGACTTGTGTCCTTGAGAACCTAATGTGTATGTACACCCAGGACTATTAAAATCTATTTGAATTCCTGTAGGAGTTTCGTGGTCTTCAGATCTCATGGTCTCTCAGAGAGGCACCTCATACGTAAGAGGTAACTGGTACCAGTTAACATAGACAAAAGTCTCAGTTCCATGAGTATGAACTCATGGATCATTTTGATGTGAATAATCTCATCTTATCATTAGTAGTAAGTATAAATATATACGTGTGTGTGTATGTGTGTGTGTTATGTATATATAACACAGCAACTGATATTTTACAAACTGCTTTTGCAAACATTTATGTTTCATAACAGTGTAATCACCCAAGGGGTTCTTTGTGCCAGCTGCCCAGATAGAGCTGATTTATCATGACAGAGGAATTGCAGTAGAGAAAATGTTGAATTCACGCAGAGCCGGCTAAATGGGAGACTGGAGTTTTACTATTTCTCAAATCAGTCTCCCCCAAAATTTGGAGATTGGGAGTTTTTAAGGATAATTTGGTCAGTAGGGGGCCAGGGAGTGGAGAGCCCTGATTGGTTAGGTTAGAGATGAACTCATAGGGAGTTGAGTGCTGAGTCCATTCCTAGGTGGGGCCCACAAGACCAGATAAGCCAGTTTACACATCTGGGTGGTGGGTGGTGCCAGCTGATCCATCGAGTGTAGGGTCTGAAAAATATCTTGAGCATCAATTTTAGGTTTTACAATACTAATGCTATCCCCAGGAGCAACTGGGCAGGTTTAGAATCTTGTAGCCTCCAGCTGCAAATCTCTTACACCATAATTTCTAATCTTGTGGCTAATTTGTTAGCTTTACAAAAGAAGTTTGGTCCCTAGGCAAGGAGGGAGCTTGTTTCAGGAAAGGTTGTTAACATCTTTGTTTCAAAGTTAAACTCTAAACTAAGTTCCTCCCAAAGTTAGTTTGGGTTACGCCCAGGATTGAACAAGGAAAGCTAGGAGGTTAGAAGCAAGATGGAGTGGGTTAGGTCAGATCTCTTTCAATGTCATACTTTTCTAAGTTATAATTTCTGCAGAGGCGATTTCGACACTGCTTCATGGTAGACAAGGTAAAAATATTATTCCTATGTTAGCGATAAGAAAACTGGAAAACAGAAAAGTGAAGGCTCTTCCTTAAGTTAGTATAGACAATGAGTATCAGAGCAGAACTTAAATTCTTTACAGTCTACACTAGAATGGACATAACTATCTTTTCAAGAGTTGAAAATAAATTTACAGGAAATATCACATTCAACGTCCCAGTACTATCTGGGGAAAAAAGGGGAAGATATTTATCTTTCACTATAAATAGAAAAACCAAGTCCTTGGAGGCTAAGTGCCCAAAGATGCTGTATTAGACTGCTCTCATATTGCTATAAAGGACTACCTGAGACTGGGTAATTTGTAAAGAAAAGAAGTCTAATTGGCTCATGGTTTCGCAAAATGTACAGGAATCATGGCTGGGGAAGCCTCAGGAAACTTACTATCATGGTGGAAGGCAAAGAGGAAGGAGGGATGTCTTACACGCCCTGAGCAGGAGGAAGAGAGAAAGAAGGGGGAGGTGCTACACGCTTTTAAACAACCAGATCTCGTGAGAACTCATTCACTATCACAAGAACAGCAAGGGGGAAATCTTCCCCCATGACCCAACCACCTCCCACCAGGCCCCTTCTCCAACAATGGAGATTACAATTCAGTAAGATTTGGGCAGGGACATAAATCAAAATCATATCAGATACCTAGCCAGTCAGATGCAAATAGGACCCCAAAATGTCATATCTGAGCTCTTTCTCAGACCCTTATCTCTAATCAAACCAAATAAAACATTAGGGAAGGGTGGAAAGCAAGAAGATATTTATTCCAAAGTAAACAGCCCGTATACCCTGCCTCTAGTAAGGAAGACTGCCTTCTTAACTTCAATTGATAACTGAAAATTCCTAGTCAGCCAAATTACATTGATTTTATTGCATATTTCAAGATATCATAATGGTAATTAATCTTCTAGGAAACAATACAGTTTGTTGTTATATCCAGAGAGGCAAGGAGCTAAGTTTGTGCTTGGTGAATTACAACCAATGGGTGCCACTAACCTTCAAATGTGCTATTACGTTATTTAACTTTTAGACAGATTAATAGAGTTCTTGATTACTAATATGATTTTAATATCTGATAGTTCAAGAGGGTAATAATGTTGTAGAGCCAAGACAGGAGGAAAAGGTAAAAATTACCATCACTACTGGTGATTCACTGCTGGTATGTGACGCTAAAAACATGCTTTATTACTTGATTTTAACTTAATAATTCAGAAGGAAAGGTAACAATTCAGAGAGTCAGAAAATGGGGAGTGACTAAATTCTCTCTTTTTTTTCTATAGAATTCAATAAAATTGAAATTTGAAGGTGTTTCAATTATCCAGAGGACAAGATGTTTGTTCAGCAAACATTTGCTGAACAGCTACTATGTGCAAGGCCCTAGACTAGTAATCCAATCTCTAAAACTCCCTTTCCTCGGGTGCTCTCAGTTTAACTGAGGAGTAAGATGGGAAAATAGTAAATCACGTGGCCAGGCATGGTGGCTCAGTCCTATAATCCCAGCACTTTGGGAGGCTAAGACAGGTGGATCACAAGATCAGGAGTTCAAGACCAGCCTGGCCAACATAGTGAAACTCCGCCTCTACTAAGAATACAAAAATTAGCTGGGCATGGTGGCATGTGCCTGTAGTCTCAGTTACTTGGAGGCTGAGGCAGGAGAATCACTTGAACCCGGGAAGTGGAGGTTGCAGTGAGCCAAGATCATGCCACTGCACTCCAGCTTGGGTAACAGAGTGAGACTTCACCTCAAAAAAAAAAAAGAAAAAAAAGAACAAATCACGTTGTACTATATGCTACCATATAGACTGGAGAGTTGCTTTCTCTTCCTGGATCAGCCCAGGAAAGCTCACAGAAAAGGTGTAAGTAAGTAAAAATGAGTAGTTCCTTTATCTCAAAAAGAAAGCAAAGCAAAAGAAGAAGGGTAAGTGTCTGTGTGCCTGGCCCTGTGTCAGAAGATGCACATATAAGGCAGGGGTTTTGTCTGTGTTGCTGGACTTGTGTAGCCCCTGCCTGACCTGCTGATGTCATTCAATAAATATTTGTTGGGCAGAGAAATGAACCTTAGGTACAAGGATAACAGAATGTGAGAATTGTTTTTATCTTGACTCATGTTTGACCATGATTTTGCATTTGTCTGCTTTCTGATTCAGATTCACAGTTCATTATTAGCAATGCCAAAATACAAAAACTTCTGAAAACCAAAAGTATTTTCCTAACTCATTTGGTGTCAAAATATAACCTGACTTGATCTCATTTAGTGGAAAAACCTGACCTGGAGTGACATAAGGCTATTTTTAATCTAAATTTACTCTAATTAGTGGGAATATTTACTGAGAAAGTAATGGTGTTTGGCAACGTGGTGCTGCCCCCGACCTCGCTGGGGGTGTTATATAATATGCATTACATGTACTACTTTAGCACCTTTTCAAGATCTGAAAAATGTTGAATTACAAAACACATTTGCCCCAAGAGTTTTAGATAAAGGATTGTAGACCTGTAAAACATTACAAATGAGCCTGATGCAATTCACAGATCCTATCAGCTTTTGCTTCTTTACCTCCTTCTGGCTTATTGTTTAGGGTTTGTCTTATGCCAATCTCAGTGTGGGTTGTTGTGTGGCCTTACTGTGGCCCCAGATAATCGCCGCCCCATGTATGTGCTCCACTCTAGTCCAGCTCCTGTTTGTGGCTGACCCTGCCAGGGGCCCTGTATGAGTTTCAAATGTCCAAAGACATTTTGCACACCTGACCCTGATGTATTGTCACCATTTTAGGGGTCATATAAGTACGGCTATAGAACTGTCATTTGGTCCCAAGCCTATGGTTAAACTCTGATGCCAAATCACCTTTCCTGTCCCTCAATCCCTCAAACCATTGCACTCCTCTCACACAAAACGTGTTACCAAAACCAGCATTGTCTCAGATACTGAAATTAATACTAGTTAGATATTCTCTAAGAATTTAGCCACAAGTTACAGATAATCTTTAACGGGGACAGAGGCAAGGTTCACCAAATGGAAAGAGAAAGTAGAGTAAGAAATTACCTTCACCTGATGTGAATGGACTATTTTTGGGCACCTCCGAAACTATAAAGCTCAATACACTAAACGGAAAAGTACAAAGAAGCAAGGAAACCAAGTCAAAGCCATTGTCTATTGCAAACCTTGCCAAAGACAAACTCTGAACTCAACAATAAAGACATTCTGCTTGTTCTGAGCACCTAATATGTATTAGATGCTGCAGCCAATGATTTGTTGTCTCATAGAATCCTCACAATAACCAGTGAGATAAGTTTAGATACCTTTATTTTACAGAGAAGGAGAAAGGCATATTAGGATTGAAAAACTTCCCCTAAAGACATAGACCTTGGACAAGGCAGACCTGGGAGTAGGTTTGTTCTCCACACTATGCAGCTGTGCCTCACACAACTCTGTGCTTAAAGCCACATGCAAAAGGATGCTGGCCTTGACAAAGAAAAGGACCCTTACTCTTTACTTCTAGGAATGTATAGAATACCCATCTCATCACTGATTAGCAGTAATCAATAATGAATTGTAAGTAGGTGATGGTCTTATCCATAGGTTCATCTAATTTATTCTTACTGATAGCAATGGCAGTGGCATGTTGAGCAGCTACTAGAACCTGGGCCTCGTGCTGAGCACTGATCACGAATCATCTTCTCGTTCACCCTGCCAGGAAGGCATTATAATCTCTGAGATTCAGAGAACTTGAGTAACTTGCCTGTGATTCCCCTTCTAGCAAGTGGAAGACAAGAGATTTAAATACACAATTATCTAAACATATGCTGAAGCATGAGCTAAAACACATGCTCTTTCCACACATCATGCTGTAACACTTTCAAATAAGAATCTATTGTTGGCATTGAATCCTAAGAGCCATATCTTTTTCACAGCACTCACCCTTGAGCCATTATTGCAGGAAGATGGAAGGCTCATAGTACCACTACATTTTCCCTCTCCTAAGAATTACAGAAGCACATATGGACTTTGGAGTGCCCTAGAATGACCACCTGTGACTCACCATGCTCTGAGAATGCAATCTCACTTCAGAATTAAGAGGACAACATTATTTAAATAATTATACTGTAATCCACTCACTCTTCCCGCACATTGAGAAATCCATCTGTGAGCTGCTTGAGTACAGCCAGCTCTCCCACCCATACTGCACTGAGCCGTGAACAGGCCACCAGTGGTTTTTTTCAAGTGATGTGATTTTTCAAACCTTGCTCACCTATTATAAGACAGCATGGATGATAGGGCACACAGACATAGAAAAATTACCCCTACTCTTCTCCTTGGAAAATATTGCAGTAAGAATATAATCTTCTAGCTGTAATACAGAACGGAATTAAAAAAGAGGGCTATGCCATCGGCACAGAGCTCTGCATCTTTCCAGGACTTCTTCCTACACCCATATTCTCCATGACCTATGAGGTGCCCCTTCACATTGCAACCCCAGCACCTAAGAACTGGATAATTCAGTGATTTTCAACCAGGGAAAATAGGCTCTACCCCACCCCGGGAAGTAGTGTTGGTGGAGGAGTTTAGAAATGCGCATGGGGTATGAGAAGTGCAGTTTTGGCGACATGAATTGGAGAGCTGGTCTGTCTTTTAGTCAAGGGAAACCAGAAATATGTGAGCCTGCTCCACAAAATATTAAGACCAATTCTTCTGTTGGGAGGTATGGCCATAGAACTGTCACTTGGTGCCAAGCCTATGGTTAAACTCTGATGCCAAATCACCTTTCCTGTCCCTCAATCCCTCAAACCATTGCACTCCTCTCACACAGAATGTGTTACCAAAACCAGCATTGTCTCAGATATTGAAATCTGAGAATATCTAGTTAGATATTCTCTAAGAATTTAGCCATAAAAGATAAATAATGGAGGGAAAGAAAGTAAATGGGGAAAATAATACAATAATTCTTAAAGTTACAGATAATCACATTTCTTGATTTTTAAATACAACTTTAGAAAAACTAGGAATCAAGCCAGACTAATATAAAAAATAATATTGCTTATCATTCTCCCATGGTTATATTTCTCTCATGCTCCCCTCACTCTACATCTTTAACCCCAAATTTAATCATTGACAGAAATAGATGGTTAGGATATGACCACTTAATTATCTGGTTCTGCACCAAGTGGGGTATTTTTTTGGCTGAGTGTACGAATGTACAATGTATTGCAGGTGTCACCACACAATGGCGTTCAGGCAAATTCAACCATAGCCTGTTTTTGTATGACCTGGAAGCTAACAGTGGCTTCTACATTTTTAAAGCGTTGTTAAGAAGAAGGAAGAAGAGAAAAAGAAAGAGGAGGAGAAGGAGGAGGAGGAGAAAAATATTTAATGGAGATCACATGTGGCCTTACAGCACCTAGAATATTTACTATTTGGCTTTTTACAGGAAAAATGTTCGGACCCCTGTCTGCATTAATAATTTTTAACTCAAGCATTTTGAGACCAGGGATAGGGATAAGGCCTCTCCTGAGAAAATATTGATCAGTCCCAGCACCACGCAAAGAGGCTCCTAACTGAGGATATATTTTTAATAACAAAGATATAGAAAAGGCAGCTCCTAACTTGCCAATCCTCTATGTGGTCCGGAAGCAGATATCAAACATAGATCCCTGTGCACCTTAGCGAAGCATCAGGTCTTGCTGCGTAGTCAAAAGAATACCCTCATTTTGGTTTAAGGTCATTAGCAACAGCCCCCAGGTCTTTATTAATGTGTTACTGATTCAGGTGCCCAAATAGTCATCTGGAGCTCTATCCTTCCTACCTCAGTTTCCATTAATTCTTTGCTATTAAGTAGAAAACAAATTAGGCAAATATTGCTAAGAAGGGGATTATGAAGATTATAATTAACAAAAGAAACAGTTGGAGGATTTATAGCAAAGGCTGGTTCCAGTCAAGTTTCAGTGGGAAAGAGCATCATCTCTATCTCATTTGCCAGTAATTAGCTCTGCCTTTATTGCATTGTAAATACTGCTTTAATTACTGCACTCCTTAGTTCAGAAGACAGAACTCGGTATCCTTATTGGATTTCATGTTCTGGCAATCCCTCGGAGCCTTTGCTGTGCACAATAGATGTATGCAAATGCAACTGGTAATGGCAACGTGAAAGGATTACAAGGAATAGATTTGAACAATGTGAGTCACGCACAGTTCTGGAGAAGGAATTGCCTGCCCCCATCCCCCACCCCTTCATTATAATCCTGATCTCCCTTACTCTGGAGTCTCAGGAAGAATTAATGAACACAGATAAGGTAACTCTGTTGGGACAACATTTGAAAAGGCTTAACTAAGCCAGTGGAGATAACCATCTTTAGGACTTCCAGGCTATAGAAAGAAAGTGATCATTAATTAGGCATTAGTAGCATCAGCTAGGATGAACCATGAGATACAGAGGCCAGAGCCAGAGGACTCGGGCTTGAGGCTCAGCTCATCCATTAACTCACAGGGTGGTTTGGGTAAATCGTTTCTCTTTGGAACCTTAACTTTCACCATTGAAAAATGGGGAGTTACATTAAGTGGTTGCATATAACTCCAGATCAAAACTTGCATGGATTTATACATTTTATTTTGAAAGACATTTTAAAACACATCTATTTTAATTCTGTGTGGCAGATTTCACTGGTGCCACACGATACTCCCTGAGGCCACCTTTGATTTCAGTTGCTACTATGGTAGACAGTTCTATGAAAGTTTATGCTTCCTTTGCATTGTCAATTGCCTATCAAGTGCATACCTTGCTTTTCCATATTCTGCTCCAGGATCAGCTCTCTGAGCACCACACGAGTGGAGCTCCTGAGGGCAACACTCAATGAAAAGGAGGCAGGACCAGATGGACAAGTGTACCATTCTCCTATCTTTCATCCTGGAAAATCTTTGGGATGTTCCTGAGGAGTCCCAGAGGAACTGAACTCTGTTGCCTATAAAGAGTGACCTCAATATTGTTCCCTTTTATTGGCTTTTCTTCCTTCCTTGCTTCTTCACACCTGCTTCCAAGGTTTAACTCCTAATAAAATCTTCCCGCCAAGGTACTTGTTTCAGACTCTGCTTTCAGGGAACACAAACTAACACACTCTTTTAGTTTAATGACAAAGGAATTAAGGCGGAAAGAGAATGATGTAACTAGACCAAGGTCAGTGTTTAATCTAGTGTTATTTCCACTGCCCTATTTATAGAAGGACAGTCCACATGGTTGAAAAATATATGCAGAAGAGACTTACTGGGCTTCCTTCTTAACATCTCATCAAAAAAGATACAACCAGCCAATAGAGAAATATTAACAAACCACATGATATAAAAGTTAAGAGTCATCACAGATGAAGGAGATTTTCAATAACAAAAAGAGAATAAGAACACACTTTTTGGCATCAAATAGACCCAGATTTGAACCCTAGCTGTCATTTAGTAGCTGTGTGATTTTATTGTATAAGCTTTCTGAACTTTATTTTGCTTACCTATAAGATGTCACAAATAATAATACCTAAAATATAATAACCTCCCAATAATTATATTATCATAAACATTATTCTTGCCAAACAAAAAACAATCAATACTGCAAATGATAACTGTACTCAAAAATTTAGATTTTAGTTAATCTGTGCCCTTTCCAAACAACAGCCTGATGCAAGTGTTTTTTTTTTTCCCTCCTTTCTGATTATTGAGGCACAAAGACACGGCAAAACACAAATGAAAGAGGAAGACTGAAAACCGTATATTCTTTCTTGTCTAGGACTTCGACAGAGGCTCTTTGATGACATTTGGCACTAATTTTCTCCACCCTTTTGTGTTACAGATTGACACTCTCATAGATGATGAAGACTGAGACAGAGATCCATCCTTCCTGGCTCTCCATTTTTCTAAGCCACCTGTGCCAACTGGTAGGGAACATATTCCAGATTCTGCAGAATTAGCAGGCAAGCATCCAGTGATGAATACACAGGAATACAAAGCCAGGTCAGGAAATCATCCAATCTCAGGGCCTTAAATGTCATCAGATCTTTACTACAGTAACCCTGCCAATTGGTAACCCTGCCTCTCCTGAATATTGTCACATTCCAAGACAGACTATTCCATATTTCGACAGCTCTGACTTTTAGAAATCATTTCTTTATACACATCCAAAATATTTTCCCTGTGGCTCACATTCATCATCTGTCATAATTCTAATCTAGTACATCATTTAAAACAAAAGCTAATCATTTTGCCATATGGCAACCCTGGAAAAAAATTGGAAATCTCAGCCACATCTGCTCATGGTTGCCACTTCTTCTGAAACCCCATATCTTTCCTTAGTTCTTCATTTATTTTCCACCACTCAGGGAAATCAGAGAAGTAACTTGAAAAAATCTGAATACCTAACGTTCTTTGAAATTAAAACAAATAATAATAACATGGCTTTATCTGTAAACAAATCATTGAGAGTTGACCATCTGATCAAACAGGTCCATAACTACATTTTACTTACAAGTCAGATGTTCAGATAGGAAGTACATGGATTTTGGAGTCAGGACAATATATATTTGAACCTCAGCTCTGCCGCTTATTAGCTGAGCGACCTAAAACAGATGACTTCACCTCTCTGGGCCTCAGTTTCCCTATCTGTCAAGTTGACTGACAACACCTGTCTCAAAGAGTTATTGTGCGGATTAAATGAGAGAAATAATGGGAGTATGCTCAGTATGTAGCCTGGCCACGCAGTACAGTAAAAAGAAAATGAGTTTGAAGCACGTGAAAGAGTTGGAATCCTGGCTGTGCTATTGTTTATCTATGAAAATTTGTAGGAGAAATCCAGGTATTCTAAGTCTCCTTTTCCTCATTTGTCACATGGGAAATAACACTGAATTTAAAACTTGCACTGTATAGATTTAAAATATTATTTGCAAAATATCTAACACAGACTCTGTTTTTTCAGTTAGCTTTATTTTTACAAACTTATAAAAGTTTCTTTTTTCCTTCACTTCCACAGAATCTTATTAGAACATGCAAACCAGGGTAATCTCCTAATTCTAAGTTTTTACTGAGGTGGGAGTGACAGGAATAAACATTATGACAAAAAGATGTTGAACATGAATTTATGAAATGTAAAGAAAAGTCCAAAAGATTCCTCTAGAAACTAAAGAATTTATAAAAAATATTTTTTAAAATAATGTTATGACAGTATACATTCTGATTTCTTCGATTATTATTAATAATAATATTACTGAGACCAGGTCTCACTCTGTTGCTAAGGCTAGAGTGCAGTGGCACAACCACTGCTCACTGTAGCCTCTATTTCCCGGGCTCAAGCCATCTTCCCACCTCAACCTCCTGAGTATCTGGCTTTTTTTTTTTTTTTTTTTTTTGGTAGAGATGAGGTCTTCCTGTGTTGCCCAGGCTAGTCTCAAATTCCTGAGCTCAGGCTAGCCTCCTGCCTCAGCCTCCCAAAATATTAGGATTACAAGTGTGTGCTGCCATGCGGGCTAATATTTTTGTATGCTGATGTTCATAAAGAGATCAAGAGTGTTGTAACTGTGACGAAACAGGACACCAGTGATTCTGTCATTTCTCTCGTTAAAACATCATCAGAGAAATTCACAGGGATTAAGCCAGATTAAAAAGTCTTTGGACCATTGGGAAGAATGTAAAATGTTCTGGATGGTGCAAAGGAAAGACAGAACACCACGGAGCATCTATCTGGGGGCATAGCTTTCAAGAGGTGTGGGCCTGCTCATGAGCTGTAATGGCAGGAGGAGTACAGTGGGCTCAGTGCCAGTCCATCACTGACCCTGGAAAAATATGTCCCCCACGAACATCCTTCCAAAAAAGACTCTCTGAATGCATGAAAGCCAAATAAAGAAGTGACAACTTGCAGGCTAAGGGCACTGACTTCTAAGCCTAAAGTTAAAAGCAACTCTGAAAACACGCACTGGAAAAGACATCAGAAGATTTCACTACTGGCCTATTCTCTACTCTGCTTTGTACCCTGAATAATTCCCTTCTCCATCTCCACACCTCAGCTTTACCACCTATGAGATGGAATAAAGTTGCATTGGCTAACTTCTGGGTTGTTTTTTGTTTTGTTTTATATTTTAGCACCAACAAATGCTGTGTTTCTTTTCTGTCAAAGGTATTCAGGATTTATTTGTACCAAGAAGTCAGCAAATTCCTAGGTGACTTCTAGCATAGAACGTGGAACACTAGAAGTTGCATTAAAAAAAGAAAAAAGAACAATAAATTTCTGGAAATGCACTGCTTCAACATGCTCAAGGTGGTTAGTTAACATGTGGCCAACTGAAACATAGTATCATTTTGAAGGCACTGGCTTTCACTTCATTGGAAGCGCAGACTGAAGCCCAGCTCTGGAAATTCTTGCATAAAGTACAACTTCCTCAGAAATGATAATGGAGTCTCCCTCACTTCTCTTCAAAGAGGCCTTATTCAGCGTCTTCAAGGTGGTAACATGAGCTCCTAAATTCTATGCCAAAAGGGAAATCATCATATTGTCTCTCACGCACATACTTGCATCATCCCTTCCTTCTACTGCCCAGCCTTGCACCTTTTTATCACGAAGCAGAAACTAGACACGTTCAAGTCTGCGCCCTGTGCAGACAGCAAAGACAAGTCTTGGGAAAGAGGTGCTGTCTGGGGGCCTTCTAGACATGAATACAAGCCACCCCCATACCATCTGATCATTCACTATCTAGATCTAAGGAAAAATAAAACTCGGGTCCCTAAATGCAAACCTCTTGGAAATACTTCCTTCCTGTAGATACAGCCTAAATGTTCAATATTAATGACATAATTACATAATTATTACATGCAATGATAATAATGATATAATCATTAGGATCACCCTACTGGAACATAAGCACTCGCATCTATTAATAACCACATACACATATCATGCTGTCATTATGAAGCTTATAAATTGCTTCTCCATGTGCTGTCTCCTTACAGAAATAAGAATGCTGTGACACTTTGCCCTCCTGGACGTCTCTGGGGATGCTGGTTGTCTTGATAAGCTGCTAAAGGAGGTAATCTCTGAGACCCTTTCCCTAGCATGGAAGAAAGGCAGTATTCATCCTTGGCCACCCACTCTCTATCTTACTCTTTATCTCCTTCATTAAATGTCTTTGCCATTACATTCCAGCAACAGAAGGCTGGGGTGGGCCAGCCGGATGGCATGATGCTGAAATCACTCCCCATAAAAACGTGCCTGCAATGTTACAACAGCTTTGATGCTGTTGTAATGCACCCATAAAATCAAGGAACATATGTAGAGGCAGCTGCTGGTGGCAGTGAAGGAATGTAAAAAATATGGGGCTGTTGAAAAACTTTGATAGATTTTACTGCTAGCCAAGTATACGTTTTTTTGTGGTCTGCTGTATGAACCTACAAAAAAATCATGCTTTTCTTTTGTGTGTTTATTCATTGCATCATTTACAACAAATTCTTGAGACAAACTAGGAGAGCATGTGATTAGTTTTCAAATCAGTGGTAGAAAGCTCAGAGAGAAAGAAAATGCCTTTTAATAAATGGTCCTCGGAAAGAAGAGGGGCAGTCCTAGGTATTAGAAAGAAGTTAATGTTACTCTAAACCATTTCCCCACATCACACCCTCTGCATCCATCAGGGTTATCAGAGGATGGCTATTCAGCTGCTTGGATCTGGCAAGGATTTTGCAGCAATTAAGTGACAATCAGGCAGGGATATGATTATTAATGGAGGAAATTCAGATTACCTAAGCCTAGAGGTAATAATAATATACAAGCAATATAAGCATATACAAGATAAATCAACAGGATGTAGAAAGAATATATTAGAACTACTATTATATTTATTTGTATGTAAAATCACAGGAAAGACAGTATGTTTTACTAATACTTAATATATGCTCAATGGGAGTTCTGCCATCACTAGCAGGTTAACGTAGGTGAGGGCTCAGTCCAAAATTTGTCTATTAAGTGTTCATATACTGGGATAAATGCTTCAAACTTTTTACATAAATGTGTGACCAAAATGTAATTCTTCTGTAGATCACATTTTGATACAAGTTTTTTTCCTACAGTTTTTATTTCACCGGCATTTTATTGCATAGTTAGAAGAGTTCACATGCATATGGCCACAATGCCACCTTATCCTGCTCTCTCCAGCACACCAGGTGGTTCTCTTTGCTGCAAGCCACAGTCAAGTTTAAAAGATTTTTTTTTAAAATCAAGAGTGAATTTTGCATAGTTAGAAAAAATAAGCATGGTTTGATAATGGAACGGAGTTTATATACTGGATTTGTCATATATATGTATTTGGACATATATATATTACATATATGGAGAGAGAGAGAGAGAATGCTGTGTAGTAAGTGGGCAAGTCATTTACTCTCACATAATTATAAAATGGGGTTACTTTACAAGTATCTTTACAGGATTGGTGGTACTCAATAAATGGAAACTATTATCATGAATATTATTTCCTGTAGCATGTGCCCACTAACGAGCAAATAATTCAAAAGATTTAATATTATCATGGTGAAAAGACACTTAAGCAAGGAAGAAAATAAGAGCAGTTTGAATAAAGAATGGGAATGAAGGAATTTAAAATACGGTCTAATGAAGCTCTTTCAGAGTCCTGCTAAGCACAGCAAAACAAGAAAGTTGGCACAATCCTAAGTAGCCAGGAATTGCTATCTTTGGAAAAAGACACCTTGGTCTTCAATGATTTATCTCTTGGCAACAGAGGGACAAAGGAAACAAGTACATTTCCATTTCTGATTTCTAGGGCTCAGGTGAAGAATCTATTAATATGCATAAAAGGCCAGATGGACTGGCCGAAGCCTGGAGCACAAAGGTTAGTTTTGGAGGGACCATCTGGGGCTTGTTCTTATGCCTTGGTAAAAGAGCCAGTGAGAGCCCAGAACACAACACAACCAATTAGGAAGGCAGTAGCTGGAAGCCTGCTGGCTCTGTCAGCCTTCCACTGCTACCGAAAAATGCTGGTTTGAAGAAAGGGAAAACATATCAGCAATTTTTTATTCTTCCTTTTTTAGTTTCACAAACAACTAGACACAGTTTGGCAACTGAGAAAGTGGCAGAGAAGGTAAGGCTCATCCAGATAGACATGTCCCAGTTCCACAGAAGTTTTCTGAACACCCCCTTCCTACAGCAACATCTGGTATCTTGTCCCCATGGTAGGCTAGGAGAGAAACCTGGTTCCAGGCACCCACTGAAGTAAAGACCAAACTACTGCCAACAGAGTTTACTAAATACTGTCGCAATTTGGTATCAACCAGTATCGCCTACCTTCCTGAAAAGTCCACGTGAAACCTTCAGAACTGCTGAGTGTTTGATGTAAGAATAAATACCTCCATTATCAGGATAATGGGGCAGGTTTTAGTGTCAAACAAAATAATTTTAAATGTCAGCTCTTACTGCCATTTGATTTCAGGCAGGCTACTTCACCACTCTGAAATGCCATCTCTCCCTGTGAAATAATGATAATAACAAAGCGTCTTTATGTTAAAAGTAGATTAAAGAAAGAAAAAATGTGCATAAGAAAGCACAGTTCACTCTTTGTTGTTATCCATGTATTTTGTCCACGTGTCTCCTGAGCACCAGCTCTTTCCCAGGCACTCCTGACACGGCTGTAAAAGACACATAGTATAATAGCTTATAATTGGCAACTAAAATATAGAACCATAAAAACAATAAAATTGTATTAATTTAGAAAATAGAAAAAAATCATTTTTAAAAACTCCATAACCCTACTGGCCATATATAATCAAGTATAATTTTTTTTAATTATACTTTAAGTTCTAGGGTACATGTGCACAACGTGCAGGTTTGTTACAGTTGTATACATGTGCCATGTTGGTGTGCTGCACCCATTAACTCGTCATTTAGCATTAGGTATATCACCTAATGCTATCCCTCCCCCCTCCCCCCACCCCACAACAGGCCCCCGTGTATCATGTTCCCCTTCCTGTGTCCATGTGATCTCATTGTTCAGTTCCCACCTATGAGTGAGAACACGCGGTGTTTGGTTTTTTGTCCTTGCAATAGTTTGCTGAGAATGATGGTTTCCAACTTCATCCATGTCCCTACAAAGGACATGAACTCATCATTTTTTATGGCTGCATAGTATTCCATTGTATATATGTGCCACATTTTCTTAATCCAGTCTATCATTGATAAACATTTGGGTTGGTTCTAAGTCTTTGCTATTGTGAATAGTGCCACAATAAACATACGTGTGCATGTGTCTTTATAGCAGCATGATTTATAGTCCTTTGGGTATATACCCAGTAATAGGATGGCTGGGTCAAATGGTATTTCTAGTTCTAGATCCCTGAGGAATCATCACAGTGTCTTCCACAATGGTTGAACTAGTTTACAGTCCCACCAACAGTGTAAAAGTGTTCCTATTTCTCCACATCCTCTCCAGCACCTGTTGTTTCCTGATTTTTTAATGATCGCCATTCTAACTGGTGTGAGATGGTATCTCATTGTGGTTTTGATTTGCATTTCTCTGATGGCCAGTGATGATGAGCATTTTTTCATGTGTCTGTTGGCTGCATAAATGTCTTCTTTTCAGAAGTGTCTGTTCATATCCTTCGCACACTTTTTGATGGGGTTGTTTTTTCTTGTAAATTTGTTTGAGTTCTTTGTAGATTCTGGATATTAGCCCTTTGTCAAATGAGTATATTGCAAAAATTTTCTCCCATTCTGTAGGTTGCCTGTTCACTCTGATGGTAGTTTCTTTTGCTGTGCAGAAGCTCTTTAGTTTAATTAGATCCCATTTGTCAATTTTGGCTTTTGTTGCCATTGCTTTTGGTGTTTTAGACATGAAGTCCTTGCCCATGCCTATGTCCTGAATGGTATTGCCTAGGTTTTCTTCTAGGGTTTTTATGGTTTTAGGTCTAACATTTAAGTCTTTAATCCATCTTGAATTAATTTTTGTATAAGGTGTAAGGAAGGGATCCAGTTTCAGCTTTCTACATATGGCTAGCCAGTTTTCCTAGCACCATTTATTAAATAGGGAATCATTTCCCCCAAGTATAATATTTTGATAAATTTCCTTTCTACAATTCCTTTCAGACAATAACAATTTAGATAAAGCCAAAGCTTATGGATAGTACAAATCAACTATCAGTAACTTATTAGTGGGCTTTCTGTAGGAATATATTACAAATATTTAGCAAATGATTTTTGTTAATTTTCTGTTGTTCTTTTATATATACATATAGGGGTGCACATACAAATTTTTTTATTACAAGATTATTTTAATATTGTAATAAATAAGTCAAAATGTTATGATAAAATGGATTTACAAGCAGAAATATCTCAGTTTGAATCTAGGCTCTCTCCCTAACTAGCTGTGTAATTATTGGAAGAATTTACCTCTAAGATTCACTTTTCTCATTTTCTTTTTTTTTTTTTTTTTTTTTTGTTATACTTTAGGGTTTTAGGGTACATGTGCACAATGTGCAGGTTTGTTACATATGTATCCACTCTGTATCTAGCTCAAGGTTTGTAAACACACCAATCAACACCCTGTGTCTAGCTCAGGGTTTGTGAATGCACCAATGGACACTCTGTATCTAGCTACTCTGGTGGGGACTTGGAGAACCTTTATGTCTAGCTAAGGGATTATAAATACACCAATCGGCACTCTGTATCTAGCTCAAGGTTTGTAAACACACCAATCAGCACCCTGTGTCTAGCTCAGGGTTTGTGAATGCACCAGTCGACACTCCGTATCTAGCTACTCTGGTGGGGACTTGGAGAACCTTTGTGTCGACACTCTGTATCTAGCTAATCTAGTGGGGACGTGGAGAACCTTTGTGTCTAGCTCAGGGATTGTAAATGCACCAATCAGCACCCTGTCAAAACAGACCACTGGGCTCTCTGTAAAATGGACCAATCAGCAGGATGTGGGTGGGGCCAGAAAAGAGAATAAAAGCAGGCTGCCCGAGCCAGCAGTGGCAACCCACCTGGGTCCACTTCCACACTGTGGAAGCTTTGTTCTTTCGCTCTTTGCAATAAATCTTGCTGCTGCTCACTCTTTGGGTCCACACTGCCTTTAAGAGCTGTAACACTCACTGCGAAGGTCTGCAGCTTCACTCCTGAGCCAGCGAGACCATGAACCCACCAGAAAGAAGAAACTCTGAACACATCCGAACATCAGAAGGAACGAACTCTGGACATGCCACCTTTAAGAACTGTAACACTCACCGCAAGGGTCTGCGGCTTCATTCTTGAAGTCAGTGAGACCAAGAACCCACCAATTCCATACACATTAGGACATCCTGGGCTCCTTCCAATTCCACATTAGTAGGAATTCTAGAAAGTCTTTAAAGTCTACATTATTTCCTACTTAGGCCATAAATCTGTCCCTCAGAATTCTAACCACAATCTCCCAGAGCCTACCCTTGTGTTCCTGGAATATATTCGATTTGACACTTTATTTTAAATGATTGCAATTTATTGCCCTAGATTGTGTCTTTCCACATAAAGTGTTAGTACCTTAAGAGTAGGGCTATATCTTTTACTTTTCTTCTGTGCCTCATGGTACATAGCATCAAGCAGCTTTGATGAATTGACACTAAGGTTATGAGATTCTCCAGGGCTAAGGAGGCCAGGTTTGCATGGTACACGTGCACACAATATAAAGAGGAAATCTGGGTCATTCAATTTGCAATTCCTAACTTCCTGGAAAAAGATTCATGTGGATCCTCTTTAATGTCATTTGATAAATCTATGTTAGAGAAAGATAAAATGATTCTCAAAATGTGACTTATTTCCTGCTAGAAGGGATATCGACCTATCAAACCATTCTTCCTCTCAGTTCTGACAAGTGAGTGTTGCATAGTCTCATAGACTTTCATTCTTCCATTAATTTCAAGGCTATTTACTAGTAAACATCGGTCGGTTATTAAGAACCATAAAAATAAGTTTTAAAAGTTAAGATTAATGCTTTACTTAAATCTACTGAACACTTTAAATATTTTACCAAAAAACAAAAATAGAAACACACTGTCTGTTCCCCAACTGACAGAGCACCTACCACCTACCGTGGACACACACAAGCAGGGGCATACGTACAAGCACATGATTGAATTCCTGCTTAAGAGTGAGACTGACTGGTCTAGGTGGGTCTTGAGCCCTCCTGAGTGTCTGAAGCAGTTTAAAAAAATACAATGAGAAAAAAGGATGTTAACATATTTATATTCATATATTTATATTCATATATATAAATATAACATTTATATTCTAGTTTAGATCAAAATCCTTGTAAAAATGCCCACCCTGCCACCATTTCTCACCCATTAAAAATTTCTGTGAACCAACCAATACTAGTATTATCAATAATACAGAAAAATTAAAACCATCACACATTGCTAGTGGGAATGTAACGTGGTGCCGCTACTTTGGAAAACTGTTCAGCAGTTTCTTTAAAAAGTGAAGAGCAGAGTTACCATATGCCACAGCAATTTGACTCATGGGCATCTACCAGGAATGGAAACTAGATGTCCACACAAAGATCTGTACAGAAAGGTTCATAGCAACATTGTTCATAATAGCCAAAAAGTGGATATAACCCACATGTCCATCAATTGGTGAATGAATAAAGAAAATGCAGTATAGTCACATGACTTAGTTTGTTTTATATGGCTATAATAGAACACCTGAGACTGGGCAATTCATACAGAAATTTATTTCTTACTGTTTTGGAGGCTGGGAAGTTCAAGATCAAGGGGCCTACATTTGGCAAGGGTCTTCTTGTTATGTCATCCTTGTCAGAAGGTGGAAGGGCAAGAGATCGTGAATTGCAGGAAAGAAGAAGAGTGAGAGGAGGATGGAGAGAGCCAAACCCATCCTTTTATCAGGAACCAACTCCCACGATAATTAACCCATTCCCCTAATAATGGCAGTAATCTATTCATGAGGACAGAGTCCACATGACCACGTGAACCAATCACCTCTTAGAAGATCTGCCTGTCAACACGGTTGCATTGGGGATTAAGTTTTCAACATATGAACCTTGGGGAACACATTCAAATTGTTAATTTGCCAAGACCTCAGGGGCTTGGAATACTATTCAGCAAGTAAAAATAATAGAAGTCCTGATATACTCTAAAACAGGATAGACCTCAAACACATTATACTAACTGAAGAAAGCAAGATATAAAAGAATACATATTATATGATCCGAATAGATATAAAAAATCCAGGAAAGGTAAATTTATAGAAACAGAAATTGTGATCGCATAGGGCTGGGGATGGAAATGGGAGGTGAATGTAAATGGGCAAGAGGTTTCTGCCATTAAGGGTGATGGACATGTTCTAAAATTAGATTGCAGTGACAGTTGTACAATTCTGTCAATATACTACAATTCCTGCACTTGTATACTTAAACCAAGTGAAGAAGGGTGAATTTTACGGAATCTAAATTTTATCTCAATGAAGCTATTTTTTTAAAAAACTGATGCCTCCTACAGGAAGTGTCACAGACTCAGGTTTGAGAAAAATACAAGTAAAACAGGATACATCCTCCCCAGGATAAACTAGTGAGCAAGGTTCTCATTTCAGAGCTCTGACCATCTGGAAAAGACATGCAAAGCTGAACCTATAGGAAGAGTTTTCAAACTGGATTAAGACACCCCTAGACAAAATGACCTGAGACTTCCTGATAGATGAGAAAACAGATCTGTATTTAAAATTGGGATAAGCAGTTGGAAAAGCAATTTGCTACAGTGGTGAGAAAGCCAGACTTGGAATTAGATGACCTGAATTCAAATAGCTCTACTTCTCCCCTCTCTAAGCTTCAGCTTCTTTAACTGTTAATATTTATAGCAGTGGTCCATTATGGGGCACTTCCCACTTGCCAGGTACTATTTTAAGGTGTCTTTCATGTGTTAACTCATTCAAGTCTCCAAAGAGAATTTATGCTTATGGTTTATGTTTATTTCCAAACATAGATACAGGGAGGTTAGTTAACTTACTAAAAGTCACACAGCTGCTGAGTGGCAAATTGAATGTTATTTGAATCAGGTGGTATGAGTCCTGGATCTGGGAGTTTTTCTCATTACACTGTGCATATTATACTTTTAGGATTCCCACCAGGTAGATAACTTGATGAGCATCTCAGAAGAAAGCTTTACAGGCATTCAGAAACAGAACAGCCCACAAAGAAAAGATTAGACAGGAGATAGCCCTGGGTTTTGGCCTCTTAGTGCATCATGAAATTGGATAAGATGCCAAATTTTCACACACTTACTTTCCCACTATGTAAAATGGAAACAATAACAGAACCTATTTCCAAGGGTTCTGGTGCTAGCAGTAATACTAGTAAAGCATAAAACCTTGGGCTTTACTCCTAGTCATAAATGTTTTTTATTACTCTTGGCATTGTTATATGAATGTATAAGAAAAGTGGCTGGTCAAAAGATGCTGGTTCAATCTAAATCTGAACAAGTTATGTGATTGCTTGAGTAACTTTATCACTCTAGGTGTCAGCTTCAATGGAAATTCAGAGGCTTGAACCACATGAGCTCTCAGATCCCTCTCAGATCTAACAGTTAGTGATGATAATATATCATTACATTAACAGTTACTTTAATAATTATGATTACATTAACAATTACCTTATCAATTTACTTTGTTATAAATTTACAAAATACCATCAGGCCCTGAAGTCTACCACTTATTAAGCACCAGCTGTTTAGAATATTTTTATTAATCTTCATAACAATTATCCAAGGTATGTATTATTAGACTCTTTTAAAGGTGAGGACAGTGAAATCCATTTGTTTTCAGATTAGAAGGGAGTTAGCCTTCCTATAAACTCACCTAGCTGATAAGAGGTAGAAAAGGAAGCAAGACTCAAGTCTATCTGGCTCAAAATCATTTCCTTTCACATATCCCCTGTCTCCCCACACTTCAGCTGAAAGCCAGGTTAATGTCTGTAGTTCACTCTTTATACTACCTTGAAAAGTCAAGGTTGTTGTGACTTGATACTATTGAGACAGTGGCAAAACATCAATTCCTTCCACACCCTTCTGATGGACCATACCCCATGTCCAGATTCACAAAGGAGAAAAATGAGGGTAGACTGATTGACTGCATTAAAATGTCTTAGAAAACTGTTAATTTTAAATTTCTTCCAAAGAGCTGTTAAGACATCATTAGCTTTCTATGATCTCAGTTAGCATACAATTTCAGAGGGACCACCTGTTGTACAGACAGAGGCCACCTGTGCCAGCTGAGGAGGTGTTGTGAATTCACCAGCACCTCAGGGGTTTGCTTGCAATTAGTTTAGTTCCTAACATGGCTTGATTTCCCAAGTGTGAGCTCTGCTCTAGAGAGGACTAACAGCACTTTGCTGAAGGGGATTCCAAGGATTTCTACCTCCAAGACAGGATAAGTGGGAGAACTGGAAGTCGAGAAATTAAATGACTCAGCCCTGAGATCCCATGGCAGACCATAAATTTTAGGAATAACAATAGACTCTTCAGCCCAGGCTAGCCTAGCCAAGGATAAGACATTATGTGCCAAGACACATTTTCTATCAAGGTCAATATCCTTTCCAAGAGATGTGTTCAAAGTCAGTTTTCTCTGCCTTCCGGGGCACTAAGGGGCTAATTCTCAAAGCTAATGGAAATGAAGAGGTGAAATTGTTCTCCTACCACATAATACCAACATCTACCTAATTCTGAGTATTTGTGTGGCCTGGTAACTTGATTCTGAGCCCCACAATCAGAGCTTACCCCCTTCCCAACCGCTAATAAAGCCTGATTATTAAAAAACTATTTTTGGTGGGAACAGTGGGTCATGCTTGTAATCCCAGCACTTTAGGAGGCCAAAACAGGAGGATCACATGAGGCCAGGAATTTGAAACCAACCTGGACAATATAGTGAGACCTCCATCTCTACAAAAAAAAAAAATAATAATTAAAAATTAGCTAGGCATGGTGGCAGGTGCTGTAGTCCCAGCTACTCAGGAGGCTGAAGTGGGAAGATTACTTGAGCCCAGAAATTCAAAGCTGCAGTGAGCCATGATCATGTCACTGCACTCCAGCCTGGATGACAGAGCAAGACCCTGTCTCAGAAAAAAACATATGTGTATATATATAGAGAGAGATATATATGTATTATTTAAAAATTCAAATGTATACAAAAGCAGAAGACTCATTTAATAAGTATTCATGTGCCTAAAAACATAATGTACATAGAATCTGGGTTTAACAATTATCAACTTCTGAGAAATCTTATGTTCTCAATACTCCCCTTCTTTTCTTCCTCCCTCACTAGATTTTCATGAAAGAAATTCCGGACATCATATTATTTCAAAAAAAATTTCAGGTTGCATATATAAATGGTAAGGAATCTTTTTTAGAAAAATTAACTACAATACTGCTATAATGCCTAATTAAAATTTAAGAATTATTCTATAAGAGTATCAAATATACAGTCTATATTCAAATATACCTGTCTGTCCCATGGACAGTGGGACTTGTTACAGTGACTCATTCAAATCAGGATTTATATAAGGTCTGAATTATTGATATGTTGTTTAAGTAACTTTTAAATTACAGTTTTCTTCCTCTCCCCAACCCTCATGTTTTTAACTTTTGCAAAGAAGCTAGGTGATAGGTGTTACAGAGTTTTCCATTGTCTGAATCCAAATAAGTCAAGGTAGTATAAATTACCGTGTTCTTCTGTCCTCTCTATTTTCTACATATTGACAGTTGGCTGTAGAGACTCAACCAGAATTAGGGTTGACATTTGTCAAGAATATTTCATAGGCCACATGCATTTCCATCAGAAGGTGTATAATGTAGATTGTCCTTCTTTGTGTAATCTGAACAGTCATTGACGATCATTGCCTATATCCATTGTTTCATCTGGGATTCCAAAATGTTTGTATTCTAATTCTGCAATCTCTTCTTCATTTATTAGCTGCAATGCTTTGATAAAAATACTTATTCAGTAACTATGCAGTTACTCTCAAGTATAGTTTCTCACGGAAAATGATGATAAATGCCAGGTTCTTTTTTAATTTGTCATTTTAAAAAATAATGTTTTGGTTCCTAGTAACTTACAAAGATGATCAATTAGATTGTCATTAATAGTATCATTATACAATCATAAATGTAAATGTATTTGATTTGTGCACTCTATTTCTGTGAGGGTTATTAATGTCAAATTATCCTAAAAATCTAGCCAGTGAGAGTCTCTTTAAGTTGTTCCTGAGTCCTTTTGCTGCAACCCTAGAGATCTTTGAGAGCTTTGCTTTTACTGTACGACAAGATGCATTTTAATACTTTTTGGAATTATTTTTCAAATACTACATGCTTGTTTTTAGAAAATTAGGAAAACATTTTATGACAAGAAAAATAAAAATGATCCCTAAATCACTTCTCAGAGATTAATCACAGTTGTTTTATTTTGGTTGTTGTATATATGCCTAAAAAGCTAAATTCTTTCCTGGAGAATAATCTGGCAATATTAATGAGTGCTTATTTTCTACTATACTTTCATTGGTGTATTTATAAATCCTTATACTTACTAAAATATTATTTTTAATGGCTGCATTATATTCTATCATATGGATGCACCATTTTTTTAAATCAGATACCCCTATTATTATACTGTTAGGTTGTTTCCAATTTCCCACTGTCATAAATAAACCTTATCATAAGCAATGTTAAATATATGTGTGTGTGTGTGTGTGTGTATACATATATATATATACACATATACATACGCACATATATATACTTTAAATTTTTTAAGCTATACATATAATAAATGCAGAAAAAGCATTTAGCTTAATTTTTATTTTACAGGAAAAAGCTAAAACTACAAAACCCTTAAAAGAAAATACAAATAATTATTTATGACTGAGTTAGTCAAAGCCATTACAGATATGATACCCAAAGCACAAACGACAAAAGAAAAAAAAAGAGGTTAATTGGACTCTATCAAAATAAAAAACTTTTGCCCTTCGGAGGACATATCCAATAAACACATACCAAAAAATAGTGAAAAGATAACCCGTAGAATGATAGAAAATATTTGTGAGTTACATACCTGATAAAGGACTTGTACACAGAATGAAGAACTCTCACATTTTGATAACAAAAGACAATTTGTAAATTAGAAAAGGAGCTAAATGGATATTTCTTCAGAGAAGATATACAAATTGCCAATAAGCAAACACATGACAAGATCTCAACATCATTTTCTGGCATGGAAGTACAAATAAAAACCCCAGTTAGATATCAGTTCACACCCACTAGGATGACTATAACAAAAAAGACAAATAATAACAAATGCTGGTTAGGATGTGGAAAAACCTGAGCCTTCATACACTTGTCGTAAGACTATAAAATGCTGCGGCCACATTGGGAGACAGTCTCAAAAGACTGAACATAGACTCACCAATTCTACTGCTAGGTATAATCCCACCATAAATAAAAATATAAATTCATACAAAAACTTGTGTACAAATGCTCATAGCAGCAATATTCACAATAGATACAAATTAGAAACAATTCAATATTCATAAACTGATGAATGGATAAATTGAATGTGGTATATTTATACAGAAATATATTAGTCAGCACTAAAAAAGAACGAAGTATTGGTATATGCTACAATATGAATAAACGTTAATAACAGGCTGGGCGCGGTGGCTCACACCTGTAATCCCAACACTTTGGGAGGCCAAACCGGGTGCATCACGAGGTCAGGAGATCGAGACCATCCTGGCTAACACGGTGAAACCCCGTCTCCACTGAAACTACAAAAAAAAAATTGGGTGTGTTGGGGGGCACCTGTAGTCCCAGCTACTCAGGAGGCTGAGGCAGGAGAATGGTGTACACCCCGGACGCAGAGCTTGCAGTGAGCCGAGATTGCACCACTGCACTCCAGCCTGGGTGACAGAGCCAGACTCTGTCTCCAAAAAAAACAAAACAACAACAACAAAAAAAACCTTAATAACACTTAATAATCAGTATTCAAAGTTACATAAGACAATCACAAAAGATCTCATATTGTAAAATCCCATGTATAGGAAACGTCCAAAATAGGCAAATCCACAGAAACAGAAAGTAGATTAATACTTGCCTAGAGTTAGGGAAAGAGAGGAAATGAGAAGGGATGATAATGAGTAAGGGGTTTCTTTTGGGGATGATGAAAATGTTCTAAAATTGACTTTAGTGATGGTAGCACAATTCTGTGAATATACTAAAAATCATCGTATTTTATGGTATGTGGATTATATCTAAATAAACCTGTGGGGGAAAAAAATCAGGTGAACCTTCAGGATAAAACAACAGGTCATTCTCTCTCTTATATTATTTTACAATGTTTCCAGCATCTGAAGACACAAATGGTATCTCCCTACAGGAAAATCTATTCCTTCCAGAAATTTTTCAAAAATAAATAAAACACCCCAGATTGTCTTATTCTTCAGGTAGTACTGAAGCTAAAGAATACATTGAGTCAACCACCTTGCTATAAAAGACAGGGCGAGGCAGCCAAGATACACAAGCGTTTATTCTGCAGCAATGTCTTCCTGTTGTGGCCACTAAATCACAGAAAATGCAGCAGGATATGAAAGTTCACCTTATTTTCTGACATGAAAACTCCAAGGTTATGCTTATCTGTGATGCATTACAGGAAATCATTAGATACATTCTGTTGAAGGCCATCTTCCCCAAAACAGGATGAAAATACTCCCTCTTCTCAAAGTAGGGAGGTAGTTACGATGGTTCATTTTAGGTGTCAACTTCACTAGATTAAAGAATACCTGGAGAACTGCTAAAGCATTATTTCTGGGAATGTCTATTAAGGTGTTTCCATAAGAGATTGTTATGAGAGTCAATAGGCTGAGTGGGGAACATCTGCCCTGGTGTGGGTGGGCAGCAATCGATCATCAGGGGCCGAGAGAACAAAAAATGGAGAGAAAAGGATTCCCTTGCTCTTTCTCCTGGAGCTCAGACATTCTGTTGCTCCTGCCCTTGGTCATCAGAAATCCAGGCCCTCCAGCCTTGGGACTTCAGGATTCATGACAGCGGCTCCTCAAGTTCTCAGGGGATTACTAATTATACCATCAGCTTTCCTGCTTTTGAGGCTTTTGGACTTGGACTGAGCCCACCCCTCCTATTAGCATCCCAAGGTCTCCCTCCAGCTTGCAGATGGCTTGTCCTGGGACTTCTCAGCTTCCACAACCACATAAGCCAACTCCCCTAATAAGTCCTCTTCTATATATCTATGTATATTTCTGTATCATGTGTATCTGTCCATCTACATATATATATATATATATATATATATATATATATATATATATATATATATCTCCTATTGGTTCTGTCTATATAATTCTAATACAGTATCAAGCATGTTTATTTTAAAACTGATCCTGGAGTAAAGGGCGACTATTTATTCTGTGGCTCATAATTTGAGCTCAGAAATGATTTACACACAGGAGCTTCTTGGTTGGCCATTAAGGGCTACTGTGAGAGGGAAAGAGAGAAGGTGATTGTGTAAGAGATTGAGAGAAGTTTGGGTGAGGATGAAGCTTTTGATCTCAAGAGCTAAAGGCAGTATACATGAGAAGCTAAGGGAGTGTGAAGGAGGTAGGCAGAAGGAAAAATGTTCCATAGAGTTGGAAAAGTGCTCCAAGATGAAGCTGATAAGTATGTTGGGGTGCCCCAGTACTACCTGGTGTCCTTGACAGTCAGCCAGATAGGCCTGAACCTGTGTCCAGACATCCTGTGGATAAGAATGTCCTTCTGTCCACACCAAGCTCTCACCTATTAGTCACCCATGAACGGGAGCAATACCCAGTCCCCATCAGGAGATAACTTCACCACTAGCTTGATGTCCCTGGAAGATGCCTTTCTGCAGTGCCCCAAGGACAATCCCAAGACCAAAGATATTCTCAGAGAGGAGCTGTGGGGCAAAGTGGGGGCTAAGTGGAAAGCTTCAATACACAAAAGGGACTGCCATTAATGCTCTATCCCCTAAGTAGATCCTCTGTTACTTAAGCAAGTGAGTGTTACACAGATCAAGTGCCCATGGCACATACTTTTTATATGATGACTTGTAAGGCAAACCCTTTGAAAGAAGATTTTATTTTGTAGAAAATATTGATTGTGATTTACAGTTGAGTTCTGGTACTTGAGGTAGGATTAAGAACAAATAAAATATTTTATGAGGAAATCCTGCCATTTATTGAAATGTCTATTAAGTGCAAGGCACTTTTGTTTGATGCCCTGGGAGGTAAATGTCATTTCCATTTTATAAGGAGGCTCACCCTCTGAAAGAACAAATGTCTGGCTCAGAATCATATTGTTTGGAATGGCAAAGAAAAATCTCACACTTTAGTCTTCAAACTTCTAAGACCCAGCTTGTGAAACACATTGTGATACATTCTTTCTCAATTGGTTGATTCGTTGCTTCCGAAGGGTAAATGAGTTGTAGAGGCACCACAGGAAAAAGCACAAGGTGATTCCTTTATAGATAATAAGGTACCTATTTTACACTTACACATAATAGTTGTAAAATTCTCTTCCTTCAGTCAATATGTATTTTACACCACATATGACACTCATAGTAGTTGTAAAATACATATTGACTGAAGGAAGAGAATTGGACACAACACTGTTAGGAAACTTCTGATCAGCCTGAATACTGTAATCAGAAGCCTTTTGTAGCTCCACTAATACCTTAGAATCCCCATGCCCTTGCTAATAATATGATTACACCCTTCTGCCTTGGTGTCTAATCTCAGCAATACCCCCACAGATAACTCAATTCCAGGGAATACCCAAGGTGAAATTGTATCACTAGTTTCATAATAATGAAAGCCATACATCATAGCCATAAATTGCCAGGGGCCCTGGGGTGGGATGGGAGGAGATATTGTAATGGCCTTAGGTAATTACAAAGCACAGACATTTACCATGATGGGAAATGAAAGAAGCTGTATCTTAGTTATACTCAGACAGGAAGCAGGATAACCCTTCTTTTTTATAGGCATCTCCCGCAATATAGACACTATTACAGGAAGCCTTGGAAGATCAAATCAGCTTTGTCAAAAAGCCTCAAGTTGTAAGGTTGAATGAAGTTGAATATGCAGAATAAACTGAAGGCGCAGATTGCCCCAGAGGAAAAATAAATGACTACATTTTTCTCCACTCACTAATTCATTTAATAAACACAATTACCAAGACAGCAGTTTGAAGCTATGAGTACTAAAAGGAACTGCTTTGAGAGGACATACGGGAGACATCTTAGCTCCTTAAATGAGACTCAAAGGCGTCTTATCTAGAATTACACATATAGGCCATATCTTTAAATAAAAGAATATGAATAGTTAATTTTTTTTAAATGCCTCAATATCAGTCACATGGGAAACAAGCTTGTTTTTAACTGTCATTGCCTCTCCAGGACATGACATGGAATGCAATATGAGCACTGCAGCCCTCTTAACTTCTGTTCATCAACAACCTCCCCTGGGCTGATTTCTGATAACTTTACCCAGTATGGCTGGATACTTCTTCAGATGCCATGCCCTATTTCTGTCTGTGTCCAAGCATTTAGTTCAGTGTATCCACCTGGAGTTCTACTACAAAATAGCAGCAAGGTCAGCTTCATTTTCAAATCAAATCTGCTTCCAATTTATTTAGTGGGAAGATCACCAAAGACCTTCAGGTTTTTAAATCCAATGGACAGCTTCTGGTCCTGGAAACGTATTTTTCACTTGACTTTCAGAATCCCACGCTCCCTTGGCCTTCCTCCTGTCTCTCTGGATCTCAAAATTCTTTACTAATTTCTCATTATCAACCTGCCCTCTAAATTTTGAAGTATTCCAGGTCTCACCCACAGAGTTTCGAATCTTTTCTGTCTACATTTACTCCTTTAGCTGTCTCATTTAATCTCACAGTTTTAAATGCTATTTGTATGTCGATGACTCAAAAATGGATTTCTCCAGCCCTGGTCTACTAGTTCATGAATTCCCTACTTATGTATCCTACCACCTATTCAACATCTTCATTTAGATGGCTAATAGGGATCTGAAATTTGACATATATGTATTCATATCTATATATCCATTTATCTGTCTGTCCATCTATTTATACACATGTGTGATCTTCCACCCTCAATCTGTTCCTTTTCATATTTCTATCACAGTAAATGCCAACCCTATCCTTCCAGTGGCTTAGGGCAAAAGCCAAAGTAAACTTCATTTCATTTCCCTCACACTCCAAATCCAACCTAACAACAAATCTTGATCAATTGCCCTTGAAAGTCTATCTAGAAACCTATTACATTTTGCCCCTCCACCAATACCACCCTTGTCCAAGCTACTAACCTGCTTATCCAGATTAGCCTAACACAACTGCCTGTCTTTGACTTTACTCCCCTATATTCTATTCCCAGTATTACACCCGAAGTAATGTCTTTTTTTTTTTTTTTCCTTTGAGACAGAGTCTTGCTCTGTTGCCAGGCTGGAGTACAGTGGTGTGTGATCTCGGCTCACTGCAACCTCTGCCTCCCATGTTCAAGTGATTCTCCTGCCTCAGCCTCCCAAGTAGCTGGGAACACAGACACGTGCCACCACACCAAGCTAATTTTTGTATTTTTAGAAGAGATGGGGTTATACTATTTTGGCGAGGCTGGTCTCGATCTCTTGATCTCGTGATCTGCCCATCTCAGCCTCCCAAAGTGCTGAGATTACAGGCGTGAGCCACTGTGCCTGGCCAGTAATGCCTTTTAAAAGTAAGTCCACTTATATAACTCATCTGTTCAAAACCTGCTAATGGTTTTCTATCTCACTCACAGTAAAAGTCAAAGCCTTTGGAGTGGCTCAGAAATCGTTAAATGGTATGTCCCCTCCGTTTTCCCCAACACACACCCGAATGAACTCTGACCTCATCTTCTGTGAATCTCTCACTGACTCACTCCACACTAGCACAGTGGCTCCTTTTTGCTCTTCATTGAAAGAGACAATCAGGACCCCTTCCAAAGCTTTGCACTTGCTGTCCCTGCTGCCCAAAATGTTCTCTTCCTGTATCTTCACCTCCTTCAGTAATTGGATTAAAATATTACCTCCTCTGTGAGATATTCTCTGACCATTCCATTTGAATTGCAACCTTGCCCTCCCACAATTACCTATAACCTTTCTATGCTTTGTTGTTCATTTTTCTTCTTAATACTTATCAATATTTGTCATACCATATATTTCATTCTTTTTGATATGTTGTCTATCTCTTCCCATGCATGCAAACTCCATGTGGTCAGGAGTTTTTATCTCTTTAATTGAAAGGTGTGCCACAGTTTCAAAATAGTAGTATCAGACCCAGAATAGCCACTCCACGAATACATTTTCAATGAACAAATAAATGAATTCCACACTTACCCCCTTCATATTGGATAGCATAATATATTTACTTAATGAATGATGAGCAAATAACCATAGTACTCCATGTCTTCTTTTTTTTTTTTGAGACGGAGTCTCACTCTGCCACCCAGGCTGGAGTGCAGTGGCGCAATCTCGGCTCACTGCAAGCTCCGCCTCCCGGGTTCACGCCATTCTCCTGCCTCAGCCTCTCCGAGTAGCTGGGACTACAGGCGCCCGCCACCACGCCCGGCTAATTTTTTGTATTTTTAGTAGAGACGGGGTTTCACCGTGGTCTCGATCTCCTGACCTCGTGATCCGCCCGCCTCGGCCTCCCAAAGTGCTGGGATTACAAGCGTGAGCCACCGCGCCCGGCCTACTCCATGTCTTCTAAATCAACCAGTCTAATGCCTTTCCCTGTATAGATAAGAAGGCTAAGATCTAAAGCAGACTCACATCTCCTTTCTCTCACTCTGGGTGTTTCCTACGAATGGGTCTCTACGGACTCTCCATAGGGCTGTTTCATAATCTGCAGCTTCATCAGAGCAATGGGAACCTCCGACTTCCTTCAAGACAGTTTTTCTGCCATTTTGCTCCAACAATGATGATGACGATCATGATAATGATGATAATTTAATAACATGGCTGACATTTATTGAGTGTTTACTATTCATCAGTCATTAAACTAAGAATTTCTTATACATTATCTCATTTAATTCCAACAACAAATTTATGAGGTAGCTACTATTATTAAGCTCTTTTAATAGATGAACACAAAACGTAGCAAGATTAAGCAGTCAGAAAGAATTCACACAGCTAATCAGTAGCAGAGTTTAATTAGCAGAGATAATTAATTTAATTATCTCCAGAACTTTAGATTCTGGCCTTTATCCTACATTGCCTGCCTGAGGCCTCTGCATGTATTGTATTTGGCTCCGTCTGGAGATGGAGTCTCCATTGGTGGCCCTGATGATGGCTACCATGAAGAAAAAGCATCCATGAAGGGCCCAGATGACTGATATTTCAAGGTCTTCTGGGTTGTAAGGGCAAGGCTCCTCTCCATAAATGACTATAACAAAAACAACTGCAATTGTGTATTTAAAGTCATGCATCTAGACCTAAGCATAGTAAAATGAAATGTTACAAAATTGTGATAGCAGCCTATCATAGTTGATAAACTTACAAAAACTATGTAACTATCAAACTATATAATTTAATATCTAACTATGATATCCTGAGTTACATATCCTATCATAGTTTGAATCTAACCACAGTTTGATAGTTCCCAATACTGGCCAAGATATCAGAAGAAACATTGGGATTCATTGAAACTACTGATGCAATGTATATTCTCTTCTGGCTCATAAATAAAATATTATTACATGTAATCTTTTAAAAGCTCCTGCCAGCTGGAATTGGCTAAATTAATTATCTTAAAAGGCAGTTTTGAAAAAAAAATACACAGTGAGTTAAATTTCTTTATCATTCGAAGGTTTATCAGTTTATTCACGTGGGCAAAATATGTGCTCACATCCTACAAAACAAAATCTGGTACGCTTGGTTTCAATCCTCCTCCCAACACTTATTAGATGTAGGCATTAGGAATGATACTTAGCCATGAAAGACCTCAGTTAACCCATTTTTAGGTAGGATTGATGTCACCTGTCTCTCATATGTTTTGTAGACTAAGTGATGTCATATATAAAAAAGCTTCACACAGTAGCAGACACATAATAAGTCCTCAACAAAGGTCAGTTTACAAGTAGGGTCTCTAAATAAGCATATTATGTGGCAAAGTCTAATGGCATGTTATCATTTGTTAAAGGAGTTTCAAGAGATGATTTTTGAAAGTATTTTATTAACCTTGCCATTTCGGAGGCAACAAACCTTGCTATTATGGATTATCTTAGATTATATGGGTTTTGCAAATTTAAAGCTTGGCAGTAAGATAGGAAGTCCTGGACAGTGAAGTCCTCTCCACATCACTATCAGAACCTGAAAGCAATTCTATGTGTGCATGGCTACCAATGTCAGCTTGTGGTCATGAAGCAAATGACTGAGTCAAAGAGGCTTATAAAACAGCGTTCTCAGAGAGAAAGAACACCTGATTGCATGATGCGATGGCTCTCTAAAATGTCACCTTGGCTACGCTGAGCCACATTTCCACAAATCTCATTACTATATGTTTCTGGTTGGGTGGGGGAAGTGCAAGGACACGCTTTTTTTTTTAACTTTAAGTTCAGAGTACATGTGCAGGTTTGTTACATAGGTAAACTTGTATCATGCGCGTTTGTGGTACAGATTATTTCAACAGGACCCAGGTATTAAGCCTAGTACCCATTAGTTCTTTGTTCTGATCCTCTCCCTCCTCTCAACCTTTGCCCTCTGAAAGGCTCCAGTGTGTGTCCTTCCCCTCTATGTGCCCAGAGGTTGTCATCATTTAGCGCTCGCTTATAAGTGAGAACATGCAGTATTTGGTTTTCTGTTCCTGTGTTAGTTTGCTAAGGATAATGACCTCCAGCTCCATCCACGTCCCTGCAAAAGACATAATCTCATTCTTTTTTATGGCTGCAGAGCATTCTGTGGTGTATATGTACCACATTTTCTTTATCCAGTCTATCACTGATGGGCATTTAGGTTGATTCCATGTCTTTGCTATTGTGAACAGTGCTGCAATGAACATACACATGCTTGTGTCTTTATAATAGAAAGATTTACATTCCTTTGTGTATGTACCCAGTAATGGGATTGCTGGGTCAAATAATATTTCTGTCTTTAGGTCTTTGAGGGACGTTCTAGTGGGATATTTGGAGGGTAGACTGGAAACAGCAGACATTTTTTCATATTTTGCACTGTATACAGAGCACTGGGTTTTTTAGCACACACACATCACTAAGTACTATGTTACTGTTGCATTTGCCTTTCCCCCTTATAAAGCACAGCATTCTTTTTGTTTTGTTTTGTTCTTGAAACAGACTCTCATTCTGTCACCCAGGCTGGAGTGCAGTGGTGCAATCTTGGCTCACTGCAACCTCCGCCTCCCGGGTTCAAGTGATTCTCCTGCCTCAGCCTCCCAAGCACCTGGAATTACAGGTGTGCCCCACCATGCCCAGCTAATTCTTGTATTTTTAATAGAGTCGGGGTTTCACCAGGTTGGCCAGGCTGGTATTGAACTGCAGACCTCGAGTGATCCACTCACCTTGGCCTCCCAAAATGCTGGGATTACAGGCGTGAGCCACTGAGCCCAGCAGCATTCTTAATATTGTCACTGACTTTTGGTTTTCTCTTCTCAGGGAATCTCTTAGCCCTTTTTGTTGCAGCGGTCACTTTACAAGTCACACATCTAGTAACTAGGCCAATCTTCAAAATACCAGGTTTTAAAACTCATCTAGCCCAATAACCACAACATGATTAAAAGCATCCATCAATAATGCAACCCAGAAGGCAAGAATGCACATGGACCAGGCTTGTATGCTGAGATAACCCCTTGTCCCAGAACAGGCAGAAAGGGCAGTCATTTGACCGTGCGCAGTGGCTCACGCCTGTAATCCTAGCACTTTGGGAGGCTGAGGCAGGCAGATCACGAGGTCAGGAGATCGAGACCATCCTGGCTAACATGGTGAAACTCCGTCTCCACTAAAAAAAAATATATAAAAAATTAGCCGGGCGTGGTGGTGGGCGCCTGTAGTCCCAGCTACTCAGGAGGCTGAGGCAGGAGAATGGTGTGAACCTGGGAGTTGGAGGTTGCAGTGAGCCGAGATCGCACCACTGCACTCCAGCCTGGGTGACAGAGTGAGACTCCTTCTCAAAAAAAAAAAAAAAAAAAAAAAAGAAATAGCAGTCATTTTATAGTTCATGTACATTGTGGTGGATCTGCTGACTCGCCTCATTGGCACAACGCAGTAGCTAGGCCTGCAAATGCTCTAAATTCCCCTGGGTCTTCCTTCAACATCTCTCTTTCCTGGGCATGTGTGTGCGTTTAGCACCATGATGAACTCCCCCACTTCTCCAGGATGCCTACACCTACAAGATGAGGCACAAGAACTGTACAGGTTTCAATTTGTGTGTGTGTGGGGGGGGGGCTCCAGCTTATCCTTGAAGATTCCAGCTTGTTCTTGCTCTCCCTTCTTTCTACCTGTATTCCCTTCCCAACTGCCTACATTGTGGATTTCAAAATCCAGATTCAGATACAATGATAACAACCTTTCAGACACTGCTAATATAGTTTCCACAATTGCATAAGGTCAGATCCCTGCAACACACACACAAACACACACATATGTATATACTCTTTGTTCTGCTTCTCTGAGTGAAGCCTGGCTGATAGGCATTATTATCAACACTGAAGCCTAGCCAACAGGAAACCCCTTTAAGAGCCTACTCTGTCTTTTTTCCAGAAAGCTAACTGGAAAGTGTGAGGTCATTCAAGAGCATAAAAAGCTGATTGATCTGTCAATATGTAATAGCTTTAAATATATTCATACATGTCCAAAGTCATAATGAGACTAAGGTGTCATTAAGATTATATTATGATAATATTTCATCATAGAAATGAAGAATGTTCAAATCCTACTCTTAGCCACAACTGCCTTTTCAAAGCAAGACAAAGTAATATTTAATGAGTTATAGACCTTCGTAACTCTTTTGGGATGATGCATAGATGGGTGTATGTGTGGTACGTGGTGAAGAGTGCTGTAAAAGATAATTCAATCTCATTTTTCATCACGAGGATTCAAAAGACTGTATTCAACATTTAAAAATTAATGAGTGGCAAAATAAGCACATTAATTAGAAATAGGAAAGCAAATATCAAAAAGGAGCTACAATAATAGAAAGTAGCACAGGTGGACATAAACATGGAAGCAATACACCCTGCAGACTGCTAGAGCGGATGGGGGCATGGATTGACAAACTACCTCTTGGATATTATGCTCATACCTGGGTGATGGGATCCATACCCCAAACCTCAGCATTATGCAATATTCCCGTGTAACAAGCCTACAAATGGACCCTCTGTATCTAAAATAAAAGTTAAAAAATAAAAAGCAATACATTGCCTTCAGAAAGAGAAAACTTGTGGCAATAAGGGAGAGTGATGTGGTACAGTGTTTTGTTTATTGTTGTTTTTTGATAAAATATGACTTGTACAAGTAGCTGACTCTTTAAAATATGTTCATATGTAACTTTGATTTTAAAATGGAAAATAAATTGAAAGCATGTATATACAAAGATGCTCATCATAGTTGTTTATAAAATCAAAACATTAACATCATCTAAAGATCCATGTTCACAGAACGAATCGCTAAATTACTATATGCTACATAATGAAATGTATTGCTAATTAAATAATCTTTAGAAAGGATTTTAGTAGACACATGCTTATGATAAGTTAACAGCAGGCTTCAAAACTATAATCAGCATCATCTCGAATTTATGGTAAGAGAAATATATAAATCATGGAATATCTAGAAGTAGAAATGGTAAAGTATAAGTGAGTATTTTTTCTGCTGCTTTTCATTTGCGTATGGGTGCTTTCCAAACCTGTTAAAATAAATACATATGGGGGAGGAGAGGAAGAAGAGCAGAAGAAGGTAGAAGAGAAAGAAAGGGGAGAGAAGGAGTGGGATGGCAGCACAGGTTGGGAGGAGGATGTCATGGAAGGCACCACAGCCCCAGGGCAGGAACAGGTCCCTGTTGGTCCCAGCTAGAAATGCTTCTTTCTATACCTACTTGTCAACTATTGGTTGATAGAAATTTGTGCCTTTGGACGGTCCTCATACTGTATAATTACACATATCCTTCTGCATTCCCTCTTCTACCTTCTAATTTCTAAGTACAATTTGCAAATAATAAAATGAACTTGTGTAAGTTAACACTTTGATGAGTTTGGATAAATGTTTTGACTTCTTCAAGCATCATGCCAATCAAGATACAGAGCATTTCCATCAACCCCAGAGAGTTCCCTTGTGCCCCTTTTCAGTCCATCCAATGCTTCCCTAGGAAATCTCTGCCGGTAGCATCTGTCATCTTAATTTATCTCTGTCTGTTACAGAATTTTATGTAAATGGAAATGCATAAAAGTGAAGCAAAGAGAACTAACATTTACTGAGTGTTTATGTTTTGCCGGGCACTTCAGTAAGCACTCATAGAACATTATCTCGATTAGTGCTATTATCAACATTATAAAGTAGCTATTTGAATTCTATTATAGGAGCAAGAAAACTAAGCTTTTGCCATGGTCACTTGGCCAGTTGATGATAGAAGCAAGATTTGAATCCATGTCTGGCCTAAATCCAAAACCACGGTACTTTCTCATATTTCTGGTAGCCATTTGTGAAAGATACCAGAATGACATCCCATTAGGAACCAAGGCAATAAATAGAGAAGATTCTCCACTATTACTAACTTACAAAATCATTGGTTCTCTTTCAGTCAATTAAGTTATTATAGTTTTCTTCATTTTTTCTTCTAAGTAAACTGGCTCATTTCTGGTCCTTGAGCTAAATTTCAAATAATAAAACACACCAAAACTCACTCTTTTTTTTTTTTTTTTTGAGACAGAGTCTCACTCAGTCACCCAGGCTGGAGTGCAGTGGCGCTATCTTGGCTCACTGCAAGCTCCGCTTCCCAGGTTCAGGCCATTCTCCTGCTTCAGCTTCCCGAGTAGCTGGGACTACAGGCGCCCGCCACCATACCCGGCTAAGTTTTTTTGTTTTGTTTTTTGGGGTTTTTTTGGTATTTTTTTTTAGTAGAGACGGGGTTTTACCGTGTTAGCCAAGACGGTCTCGATCTCCTGACCTCATGATCTACCCACCTCGGCCTCCCAAAGTGCTGGGATTACAGGCGTGAACCACCAAAACTCACTCTCTTATAAACTGATGCTATGAATATTCCCAGAGACAGATGTCAGTAAACTCAATTACAAGAGAAAATATAGCTTTAATATATTTCCAATGGAATTTAAAAATAAATATATTTCTCCTACAGCAAATGTATTGGATGACAACCTGCACATTTTCTTTTAATTACTTCCTTCCCCATTTGTGTGCACATCTACCTTTCAAACTGATTATTGCAGGATTCCCTTGACAGAATTTTTCCTTCCCATGGAGTGAATAATCTCTGTCAGCTGTAAGTAATAATACAAAGACAGCACATGCGTTTTACATTGTATAATAGAGTTAAGGTGGTTTGTACTAATGTAAAAGAAACAAGGAAGATAAGCCCAAACCATCATGGGAGTTCAGTGTTTCAAGTAAAGTTCTCTTCTGTCAGTCTAACAAAATGAGTTATTCTTTTCTTTTCTCTTGCTACATTTTATGGCACTGGGCACCGTGTTATTTGCAGCCAGACCTGTATTTACTAAAATGCATTTTGTCTTTTCAAGTAGGCTAAAACATGCAGCAGGAAAAGCAATTAGCATATTTATAAAATTACATCTATTTTGTCATACTCCAAAGGGCAAATTGTAAAGACAATGCGCTGATTTTTACCAGCCCAGTATGTCTTTGGGTTCCTATCATCCTCCAGGTCCAGAAGTGAACACGAAACCTATCACCTAGGTCACAGTTGTTGGTTAACGAGGGGTAGTGGCCTCTCTCCCTAGGATATTTGCGGGAAGTGTGAGGAAAACAAGCATTTACCTTTTAAAATGAAGGCATTGGAGAAATGAAAGCTTGGGGCTGCAATGAGCCCTCTTTGCCAGCACGTGACAAGAGCTTACTAATGTTCAAAATCAATGAAGAAAAAGCAAAGCTGAGAGATAGAGAGTGAGATGTGTGCTGATATAATTTAAACTTTAGATTTATCCACGCCTACGTCAAATTAGGTTTTGTGTCTTGCGCAAAAATATTCCTAATATTCAAGGCAAATTTGTGGGACAAAACACCAAGTAGTTTCCCAGCATTAATTGATTTACAAGCATCAGAAATTTCAAGCAAAGTGGGCAAGTAAATAGGCTTGAGGGGCCAGAAAAAGAAACCCTGATGCTCAGGCCACCTTCTACTAACACAATGTTTTCTGAAGATGGTTTTGTTGGGGTTGGACCCAATACCAAAGGACAGACAGAACAGAAGAGCAAATTCTACCTTGGTAAGAGACAACAGGTGGAAGATACACAGGTACATCCAGACACACCTGTTCTACTTACTTGACTCTTAATCCTACACTGCCTGGGGACGTTGTTTCTATTATATCTTGTGTTATCACACAGCTTTGTATGTGAACTCGCCTTGAATCCTCTACTACATTTTCAGCTCTGAAAGAAAGTACTGACAATGTGTAATGCTCTTTAAAATTCTTGACAATGCCGGGCACAGTATTTCATATGTAGTAGATTCTCAATAAATACTTAGTGAATAAATAGAGGGAAAAAATCAAATGAAAAATCAAATAATGTACAATGACAGGGGTCATTTGTGGACATCTATCCACACTTTGTTTAGAAAAAAAGCCACCAGCATACGGGTTTATATTTAATAACTCACTTTGATGGTGGTGAGATTACCTTGTTAGAAATCCTCTAACTTTGTGTAATGGAAACCTTTGGAAATTTTTTTATGGAGCCCAAGACCCTCAATAATACCACATAATAATTTTTCCTTCTCTAATAATATATACTACATTCTCCGAGTCTCTTCCAAAATACAGGGTATATATCTGCCACATGTAGAAAAACGTGTTATTTACCAATTTCCTCTTCTAAAGTTTTCCCTATACATAGAAGTCATGGAGGCCTGACTTGTGTGTTTCCATTAATGACTCACACTAGGGAAGTTTCTGCCCCATGGTAGTAAGGTATGAAGTATTGTGATAAAAATGTACTGTGGCCCATAATTTCTGTTCTGGGAGAAGAAATTAAAAAATGGTCAGAAGACTTCCCCACTCCATAAAATCCCACAGTGTTGTCCACAGATATGGTACAAAGAACTGTCAATCTTCTATCATCATTCTCATCATTGAGGAGCCGTGCTAGTTTCAGAGCTCAGTTCCTGACAATTAGAAAACACCCTCTCCTGTAAGAGGGCGTTACAATGTAGGTCACTGTAATGACGTTCACTTGAATGTCTTTTGGCGCAACAGTAATTTGGTACTACATTTGCTAGAGAAAAAAAAAGTATTCCTAGAAAATGTCTACTTCATTGTGATTTGGAAAAATAAAATAATCAGAATTTGGTGCCGAAAAGGAAGCCAGCTCCTAAAACAACCTGGCTGAAGAAGATATGGATAAGATGGGTCATAGCGTATTTTTGATAACTTTAAATAATGTAAGCTCATAAAATTTTAAAGCTAGAAAACTCTTAGAGATAATTTAGTTCAATGGTTTCCAAACCTGGCTGATAGTATAAATTACCCTAGACTGACTGAATCAGAATGTTCAGGGGTAGGGCCCAGGAAAACATACTAATTTTTAAGTCCTCAAATGCATTAGAGACCATCCAGATAGATAAGGAAATTTAAAAAGCAAATGATTTATGGAAAGTTGCATATCTTGTCAACAGAAAAAGCAGTTCTAGAACCTAAGTGGCAAAGTCTCAGAATTGAAAAATATTTCAGCAAGTCATCCTACCATAACTCTCTGAGAGTGGTTCTTAGAGTATGAACGATCTTCCTAGAGAACTCAGATTTCAGCCTTTACCCAAAGGTGTTCTGAAATGCTAAGTCCAAGGTGGAGCCCAGCAATATGCATTTTCAATGAGATTCTAGTTGATTCTGAAGGAAATGGAATACAGGGCACTATTTAGGTTGTTCGATTTCCTCTTACGACGCTCCTTCACTTTTGTTTAAACTCATTCCAATTATGTGAAGCTTAAAACCATTCAATTATCTTTCCTTTTTTTTGTAGGTCTGCTAGGAACAGTCTGATATTTTTTTCCCAGAAATCTGCCCACGAAACTCTCCCCGATAGGATTTAATTTCACCTTCCTGGGCTATACTAAAAGCTTGCTACCAATGCAGCATGATAGCTTGTTGAGCATTTATAAGCCTTCCAAGACTGCTTTCCCCAGAAGGGGTTGGGGGAGGGTGAAGATTAAAAATTCCTCTAGTGCAGCTCTCTCTCCTCTCACTTTGTGACTTCTGTCACTTATGGCCTAAACCCCTCCATCACTAAAGAAAAAAGACCCCAAAGCCATCAGAGTTGGCTGAACAAACGTGCAAATGCTTCCTCAACAGCAGCTTATCCTTGTACTGAGCAGCCTCTCTGCTAGCCTGTCTTCTACGAGGAGACAGTGTGGTGATGTGGATTCATAGTACAGGCTCCGCAATTAGTCAGGCATGGATTTGTTGTATCCCTGTTCTTATCTACAGAGATGTTATTTACTTAACTTGTCTGCTCCTAAGTTTTATCAGCTAAAACATCAGTATGTATGAAGTACTGTGCTCAGCATTTAAAATCACTGACTGAAGCAGCATCCTACCTTCTTATGGCTTAGAGCCATAAGCCTTATGCAAGCAGCTGGGTCTGGTTCTAAAACCAGAAGAGTCCTGCTGCACAGAAACAGAGCCAAACCTGTTTTTCAACAATTACTTTTTTTTCAACCACAGTCATTCCCTTGGACTAAGTCAAATGCAGAGTGGCTTCCTTACCCCTTACCCCAGGCCCTGCCCCCCACATGGCCTCCCCAGCGTAAAGGGTGACAACACAGCTTAAGTGGGCACCCCTGGAAAAGTGAGTCTAAGATGATCAAGTCTCCAGATGTCTTGTTGCTCATGCCTCTTTTCTCTACTCCAGCTTAACTGATGCCTCTGTGTTGCTCCCTGTCTCTGCTAAGCAGCTTCTCTTTGTTGGCTGCCTTTCCCAACTAGCTCCCTCCTCTCTGTTTGTTGTTTGTTTAGAACAAAGTGTTTTCTTCCATAAAAGGGATAGAAGCAGACACACGTCTCAGGGATTACAGAGATGAGGGACTTATTTAAAGTTGAAAATCATTCAAAGGCACGTGCAAAATGCCCTGAAGTGTGGAGGGAAAACTAGAACTGCGATTAATTTTTCTAAAGATTTTGAAGGTATTTGAGAGCACAGGCTCAAAATAAAGAAGGGAACAAGGGAATTTAGACAAGCAAGAAGCTCTGAAGTCTCAGAGTGAAAAAGACCCCAAAGATACCAGACGTGGCTGAACAAATGTGCAAACGCTTCCTCAACAGCAGCTTATCCTTCTGCTGGGGGCAGCGTCTCTACTAGCCTGTCTTCTACTAGGAGAGTGTGGTGATGTGGATTCATAGCACAGGCCCTGCAATTAGTCAGGCATAGATCTGTTGCATCCCTGTTCTTATCTACAGGGATGCTATTTACTTAACTTGTCTGCTCCTAAGTTTTACTGGCTAATGATAATTAGCGCCTACTGATATTAGCATGGACAAGGTTCATGCCAGGTTGTGTGGCTGCAATCCCGAAAGCTCAGGGGCTTCACCCCATAAGTGTATTTCTTGCTCAAGCTGCATGCCCCAGTTGACAGGTGGCACAACTGTTCACAATCACTTTCCATTCTTTCAGCCAGAAGGACCAGGGCCTCTGTAATGCTACAGACGAGGGAGAGCATGGAGAACCATTCAGGGCTTGAAGTGAAGGGTATCCCTTCCATAAATGTGTCATTGGCCAAAACTGGCTTGTGAGCTTGCAACCTCTTTCCACCACGGGGTTCACAAGTATAGGTGTCTTTATGACTGGAAAAAGTAGATAGTGAGACGTTGACAAAGTATCATTTACCACATGGATGCATAAGGCTGTTTTGAGGAGTAAGTGACAAAATGCCTGTAATGCAGCCAGTGCAGTGCCTGGCCTGGCATGAAAAATATGTTCAAAAATAGCAGCTGTTATTACCCAATACCTCTGTCACCAACATTGGCCCTTGCCTATTGAGTTACTTAGATCTCATTATTCACCTAACATACATGAAATATCTCATCCGGAGTTGGAACACGTCCCCAAGAATACCGAATTCCAGGATCTGTCATACTGTAGAAGAAGAAACACCAGACTAGAGGACAAGAAACAAGAGTCACAGATTTCCAGCCTTTTACAGCTTAAAGCCTTGTGACACTTGGCAAGTCACGGAAAGCACCTGGGCCAGTGTAAAAGGGCTCACTACTTAAGGGAAAGAAATGTGGTGAAGTAGAAAAGTAGTCACGTGAATCCAGTTTCAACTCTGCAATTGATTGGAAGTATTAGGTTGGTGGCAATGTAATTGCGGTTTTCAACAGAACCTTGGGAAAGTCATTTAATCTTCTGCAATTTGGTTTTCTCATCCAAGTGGTTTAGGTCAGATTACTAACCCCATAAGCTAAAAACATCAATTATTACAAATAATGCCTGTTCAAGAACGGCCCTCTCTTCATTGAAAATTGGAGTTCTCAATTACCTTTCCAACCCTATGGCCCCAGGCCCTAGCCTCTATGTAGTTAAGCCATCCTAGAACCCTGAATAACTTAATCCATGTCATACTGGATGGGCAGTGGTGAAACAGGAACAGAAATGACTTCTAGGTGCTTCGGCAAGAGGGAGAATGTATTAGGGTTACACAGGACTTATTATGAGTGCCCTTAGTGCTCCTCAACACAGGCTCCAATTTTAGCTCACTCCCAATCAAAAAAGTATCTCTCCTCTCTACTAAAAGCAATATAACCTCTCGGGTTATCGGAAGGCAACAGAAAAATGAAGAGAGGAAGAGAGACTTTAAATCAGAGTTCAGAGATAAACAAGGTAAACACCAACAAGGGGAGGTAAAACAGATAGATCTCTCAATGTGGTGGGCAGAATAATAGGTCCCCAAAGATGTTCACGGTTCACGTGCAAATTCTCAGAACCTGTGAAACTGTTGTTAAATGGAGGAGAATTAAGGTTGTTGATAAAACTGAGGTGGATGCTCACTCTAACATAGTGTCTTGGATTATCCAGATGAGACCAATTTAATAAAATGGGTCCTTTAAAATGGAAGAGAGAGGCAGAAAAATCAGTGTCAGAGTGACATAGCATGAGGAAGACTTAGCCAGCCAGTGCTGACTTTAGATGGAAGGGGGTCATGATCCAAGGAATATGGGTAGCCTCTAGAAGCTGAACAAGAAAAGTAGACTCTCCTCTAACACCTCCAGAAGGAACACAGTCCCGTTGACACCTTGATTGTAACTCAGCAAAACCCGGGCTAACGTCGGACTTCTAAACTCCAAAACTGTAAGATAATAAACTTGTGTTGTTTTAAGCCACTAAGTTTGCAGTAATTTATTGTAGCAGCTATAGAAAATTAATGGACTCCATCATGAATAATTAGCAGCAGGAATTTAGCAGAGAAGGGAGCAAGTTTTCATAGACATCAGTGAATAAGGATAGTACTGATAGGTAACTTGGAGCAAATAGAAGTGCAATAACTAAAAGTTTTCTGTAAACTATAAAAAGTACTCTAAAAAGATGCACCAGTAATTCCAATGCAGGCTATGTAAAGACAAGAATGATATAGGCACTTTGTCTAGGGAAGCAACTAATAGTTTAAATTCAGAACCACATTGAATATCACTTAAAGTTTTGCACATATTCCAAGACAGTAAAATCTCATGCAAAGAGCATAGGAGCTGAGACCAGAATATTTAGTTCTGTCACCATTTGTTCTGTTGACCTTGGGCATAACCACTCGAAGCTTGGACTTACTTATAAATAAAATGAAAGATTATAGTATCAGCCTCATGAAGTGATGAGAATTAAGTGGGTTAATTTTATATAGGAACACTTAACAGTATGCCAAGTATATCAATAAATGTCCTCTATTTATAGTATACATATGTTCTTAATAGAATTCTCATTCCAAATGTTGACACTTTGAACACACTATTTTGTTGTTTTTGTAAAGACCCAATTAAACAATTGTTTCTGAGATGCTCTAATGTTGGAATTGGGTGGCTCCAACAGAAGAATCATAGTCAATATTCAGTTACCACACAGTAGGAAAAGCCAAGTAAGCATCGCTACTGGCAGAATTTAGTCTTAATGAGGGGTATTTCTGCCTGGGTGAGCCACATATTAGAGCAGCATCTGGAACTAGTCTCTGTACCCAGCGGGTATCTATGGACACCAATGACTCCCACTCCTGCTATAAGAGAGAAAAGAGTTGAAATCAACTGAAAGGAAGGTTTCAGAAACACCTGCGGTTCTTGGCATCGCTAAGTCTAAAGAATCACTAAATTACTTCTGTATGCAGCATCACAGATGCTAGTAACTTGCACCTGTGCTTATGTGTGTCTGCTGGGGGTGTGGAGCGGCAGACAGAAACAGGAACAGCAAAGAAAAAAGAGAGGCTCCTTCTCAGAAACACGGTCACTTATAGACCATCAACTCATATGGACCACAGACCATCAATATAGTCATGTGGGGAACTATACTCTTCACCAAACTATGAGTTTCTCAACTGCAGAAAATTTATTCATTGTTGGGTCCCATGTAGTATATTTGTTGTTTGCCCCACAATAAATATGAACTCAATTAACCTGAAATAATTAAATGCTATAAAATACAAAGTTATGAGATTTGTGGCAGGATAATTTATTAAAATATGTGGTACTTTTACCACTGCAGAAGAATCAGAAAGAAATAGATATATAACACACATCCTCAGGGAGAAGGATCATGAAATCCAGAGATCTCCTCAAGATAAGCAAGCTGTTTTGTTGTTAAAAGCCGAGGCTCGGCCAGGCACAGTGGCTCATGCCTGTAATCCCAGCACTTTGGGAGGCCGAGACGCGCCCGTCTTGACCTTGATCACAAGGTCAAGAGATCAAGACCATCCTGGCCAACATGGTGAAACTTCTTCTCTACTAAAAATACAAAAATTAGCTGGGCGTGTAATGAGAAGCCATTCAAGGGCAGTGCAGAAACCATGAGGAGGAGCATCCCTCTCTAGGCATGCATCAATTCAGCAAACATTTATTGAACACAAACTGGCAAGTAGGTTGACAATTACTAGAAACAAATACCGAACAAAACCTGTAGTCCCACACCTGTAGTCCCAACTACTCCGGAGGCTGAGGTAGAAGAATTGCTTGCACCTGGGAGGTGGAAGTTGCAGTGAGCCAAGACTGTGCCATTGCACTTCAGCCTGGTGACAGAGCAAGACTCTATCTCTGGAAAAAAAAAAAAAAAAAAAAAAAAAAAAGGCCAAGGATCACAAAAGCAAAAAGCTAAAGTCCGTGCATAGGGTGAGGGATACAACTCTGAGATGTCCACCAACAAGGGAGTATCCTGAGCCAAGTGAAGAGGGTTGGGGATTTGGAGATTTATGGGAGCAGAATGGCCAAGGGACAGGACATCGTCCAGGTGGATTGTAGATATTGGAAACCCTCCACATGAAGAGCGATGATGTTGAGAGCTGTGGTTTTGGGGCCATAGATAAAGCTTCTTGGTACAGCAGAATTGAGAAGATAGATCCACATCACCTAATCAGTGGATGTCTCAGTTGGAGCTATGATGGATTAAAGATGGCCCTTCATTTTGGGGTACCATTGAAATCTCTAGATTTCTTGTGGAATCCTAGGAAGATATGATAGTGAAAGGAATGCAAAGATAAAGTATGCGAAGACTCATTTAATTTTACTTGGAGAAACAAAAATATGCTTCTTGCCAATATAGTTGTAGGGCAGAATTCATACATGCTACATATGCATGATAAGAGATAGAAGGACTACACTAAAATATTAAAGCAGTTCTCTCCGTGTGTTCTTACTATAAGTAATAACCTATTTTTCCTTATAATTATATATACATATGTGTTTTTTAAAGCTATCTTTAAAAATAAAAGTACAAAATGTTCACCTTCCTACCCATGACTTACCAGATGGTGCAATGATTTTTCCAGGGAACAAGTGGCCCCACTCGTCTTTTGAACAAAGTCACAAACTTTGTGACTGGTTTTGACTTCCGAGAAATTGGAGAAGCTATGATGTTCAAAGGCACACTCACCCTGGAAAACCTCTCACGAGTGGTCTGTTCCAGCACACATAATGATTTTGTTGAATATTAAAAGAATGTAACATTCTCCAAGAAACAAACAAACAAACAAAACCAACTCTCTCCTCTGGCAACATCACTGAAGTGACTGAAATTAGAAACACCTTTGTGAATTTCTACATGAAAGATTTTGCTGTTGTTTTTATTTAATATTTGCCATTTCCAATATTCTTTATGTAAATCCAGATTTCCATCTGGTAATATTTTCCTTCCGCCCAAAAAACTTTCTACAAGAAGAACATTCCCCTACATACTCAGTAAAATCATCAAAATCATAAAATTAATCCTAATATGCTACTAGCATCTAATCCTTCAAAACAGTTGCTCCAGTTAATTCCTTTACAGCAAAAGGATACAGTTGCAGAATCAGGCATTGCATTTTGTTCCCAAAGCTTTTTCATCTTTTTCAGCCTGAAACAGTTCCTCAAGCTTTCCTTGTCTTTGACACTTTTGAAGATAATAGGCCAGTTTTTTTTTTTTTATTTAATTGTGGTAAAGAAAATACATAACCTTCAATTTGGCATAGGGTAAAGTATTTTAAATAAGTTTACAAATTTCAATTTCCTAAACCAAGATCTCCTTGATTTGAGGTATCATGTCTTATTTCTGTATCCCTTAAACGTAACAAACTGCCTGGAATATGATGGGATTTTAGTAAATATTTGTTGAATGAATAAATGATATAAACCAATTTCATAGGTGGAAGTTGATTAAGGAGTGCTAGCTTAAGACAATTGTTCTTTTTTTTTCTAGATTTGTTCCTTTATTTATCCCTCAGAAAATGCTCTTCGACCATTTGCTTCTATGCTGCCTTTGTCAATAAGACACGGTTCTTAACGTGCAGAGACAGCTATAGGGAAACCATGACAGTGGAATGACTAAAAGCTGTAAGATATGCAGGGGAGAGCTTATAACTAAATAAATTGCTGTCCAGCCCAGAAAAGGGAGTGATTCATTCTACCTAAAAAAATCAGGAATAATGTCCCAGAGGAGGTAGCAATTGATATGACTCTTGAGAGATGAGTAAGTTTTTGAAATCGGTGGGGAGGACAGAGAGTTTGAAAAGCACTTTCTGCATTATCTAGCACAATCCTGTGCCTTCCATTGTAACTCAATATTATTGGCTGATGAATAAGACTGAAATGACTAACCAGCAACTTGACTGAAAGTGAATCCCAATTCTTGTTTATTCTACCCTGATTCAGTTAATTTGGCGCCCTCTGCAGATCTCTCTCTGCATAAGGATATATTTCATGAGGTCACATCCTCACAAAGCATAAAAGCTGACTCACATGCTTTGTGTGAGTCCTAACATCTGTGGTTTTATTTAATTTCACTGTAATGTTCCAAATGGAGATTTCTTTGTAATAATCAGATAGTCTGTAACAAGGCTTGAATAGACTTGTTGCCTTAAGAGTAGGTTTGATTTTATTTTATTGATTTTCTTATAATGCTTGTAATTGTTCCAGTTTGTTGGAGCTTTTTTCTCACCTCGCTTTTCTATTTTCTAATTGCTTTCTATCTTGCAAAAAAATATGTTTGTGGCTTGTTGATCTTTTCCTTCATTAAGAATGTATTTTGCAAGATAGGCTTGGCATAGAAAGGCAAAACTCTATTATCAAAAATTTTATTATGCCCTCTGATACATGTTTCTCTTTCATAAAAATGCAAAAAAATGCCTTTGTCCTTCACTTCATGAATAACTGTACCCTTCAGAAGAGGAAAAAAATAATTTGTTATGTTCAACACTTTCATTCAAATGTTGTGTTATTAGTGTTTGGAAAAAACACATTTTAACTCGGTTATTTGATCGCCTTTGTCCTTTTTAGTACCTCTGTATTATCATCTCTGTTTTAAGAAATGAAATGAGAAGCCATTCAAGGTCAGTGCAGAAACCATGAGGAGGAGCACATCCCTCTCTAGGCATGCATCAATTCAGCAAACATTTATTGAACACAAACAAACTGGCAAATAGGTTGACAATTACTGGAAATAAATAAAGAACAAAATCTAGGGTTCCTAATCCTAATGCGGAGCAAAATTGCAGAGGGGAATGAGGCTCATCAAACCCTTCAGTTGTGATGCTACACAGCAATTAGGTTCCTATCAGGGGCTCTGGAATCACACAAGAATGGCCTCTACTCCCAGTTTTGCTATAAGGTGAGTGACCCAGGGCAAATTACCTGCCCTGTTTGAGTCTCACTTCTTCTATCTATAAGTTTTCGGTAATACCAATACTTGCTTCAAGACTTTTCTGAAGATTTGATGAAATACTGTATGCAAAGTGCTAGCTAGAGTTACAGGGACATAGTAAGTGCTCAGTAAATTTTAGGTCTGGAAATGCAGTGATTCTGCCTCAATTACATTAACCTACTAATCCAAAAACATAAAAGGTACCCAGTAAATGCTTGTTGAATTAATTCAGTCCAAGTATTCCACCCACCATGTCAATGCATTATCAGACATCAAATTGGGCTTTCCCAGGTTTAATCAGGGAGTTCAAAACAGTGCTTGGCAGTAGGTGGGTGGGGTCGTGAATTCATAGCTTGCACTTTGCAGTCTAAATCTCTCACATTTACACCAACCTCAAATTATTTCTATTCATATAAAGTTAAGATGGTGATTAGCAAGCAGTTTACAAATGAGCTGATATTCCATAATTCAAATTTCTGGTTGAAAAAAAAGTGTAACATGGATGATGAATCAGAATATAGCTGTCAATGAAAAGAAATGCATCTTCCACTACTTAGGCCCAGTTTCAGTCCTTGCCCTTCCAGAATAATGAACAAATCTTTAGAGTTATAATACAAAATCTACAAAAGATGCTTATCTACAAAGGGTCTTCTACACAACTTTGTAGAAAAATCTTTCCATGATGTAAAGAAATGTACAAGTAATATAGTTCCAAGAGAATGAAGACTCCTATAAATCTATAATGAAGAGTTCACAAGAAAATAGTTAACGCCTTAAAAATTATCATTTGAAAAGTAAGTTAATAGTCTTGCAGGAGGAGAATACCCAGTTCCAAAAAGTAATCAGTAGCTAATTACTGAGCCCCATCTGTGCATTTAGCATTTTCCAAAAGACTAAATGTAACCTTGGAAATTCTCCGTCCGTATTAGTAATAACCAGACAGGTACCAGGTAGAAAGAATAGAATAAACCAAACTCTGCTAAACGAATAAACCAAACAAAAATACCAAAATACAGCTAATGCTACATAGCAATAAGGCTTCAACATAAGACACAGAGAAGTGTTGGAGGCAAAATCTTTAGGGAAGTCTAGAATAAATTTGTTTAAGGAAAAATGCTTAAAGCATGAGGCAGATTCTGTCAAAAATATCATGCTAAAAATTTAAGTACTGACTGTGGTTTATGGAATTCTCCTTTTTTGAAGGTTGATATTTACCATCATCCTGATAAATGCCTCTTTATAGTCAATCCATTCCTTGTTGGCCCATGTCTCCCACCTCTAGTATTTATTGCATAAAGAAATGTTTCTCTGACTACTCACAGATAAATCTTCCCATTGATGGAGGGTTTTCTCACTACCTATTATGTGCCTATCCAGCCTCAGCCAACAATTTATTACCAGTTGAGAAAGAAGGCAATGAGGTAAAAGACTGAATTGTTTTTATGGCTGTGTCTATATTTCTTAAAGAGTAAGAACCTTTATAAGAGAAATTCATCCTCGAACCACATGAACCACCATTCATTTGGAGTAAAAGGAACTTGTTATAAAATATTGAAAACAGAATCAAATTCTATGAGGCTGTCATTCTGTTTTACTACCAGGAACTATTTTAATCCCCACTCAGTTACTTTCCGACTTTTAACTAGAGTAATGCTGTGATGCTGTGAGCCTGCAGATGTGGGTTCCTTTGAACACCACAAATAGTGGCTGGAATCAACACATGCCATTAGAATACAGGGCCCTAGCACCATTCTCATTCACTGGAAGTTCCTCTCCAATCAGTATTACATTCAGTGATGTCTGAATTTTTATTTGACTTGAAGTACAATATAGTAGTGTAGTGGTGAGAATAAGAAAAGAGTCAGAAAACCTCAATTTTGGTCCCAAACATACAAAGTCACATACATTATTAACTCGGACAAGTCATTTAACATCTCTGTGCCTCATTTTCTCAACGTGTATAATGAGAGTTTAGATTAAATGACCTCTAAGATCTCTTCGTTAGGTTCTATATTATTTGAGGCTGTATTTATAAACCAATACATACCTGTAGGTATCAGCCTGCCTTTGCAACACCACATCCACTCTCAAGCACCACATTTTAAGTATTGCCTGCACATGCACTTTGACAAGCAGTCTTGAAAGCAAGATATATAGATTGAGACACACCTATTTGGAAACACTAAAGTTTTAACTGTAACAAAATGTGGTGATATGGTTTGGCTGTGTCCCTGCCCAAATCTCAACTTGAATTGTATCTTCCAGGATTCCCACATGCTGTGGGAGGGACCCAGGGGGAGGTAATTGAATCACTGAGGCCAGTCTTACTCATGCTATTCTCATGATAATGAATTAGTCTCAGGAGATCTGATGGATTTACCAGGGGTTTCCGCTTTTGCTTCTTCCTCATTTTCTCTTGCTGCTGCCGCTATGCAAGAAGTGCCTTTAGCCCTCCACCATGATTCTGAGGCCTCCCCAGCCACGTGGAACTGTAAGTCCAATTAAACCTCCTTTGCTTCTCCGTCTCGGGTAGGCCTTTATAAGTGGCATGAAAACAGACTGATAAAGTAAATTGGTACTAGTAGAGTGGGGCATTGCTGAAAAGATACCCGAAAATGTGGAAGCAACTTTGGTACTGGGTAACAGGCAGAGACTGGAACAGTTTGAAAGGCTCAGAAGAAAATAGGAAAATGTGAGAAAGTTTGGAACTTCCTAGAGAGGCTTTGCCCAAAATGCTGATAGTGATATGGACAGTAAAATCGAGGCTGAGGTGGTCTCAGATGGAGATGAGGAACTTGTAGGAACTGGAGCAAAGATGACTCGTGTTTTAGCAAAGATCCTAGCGGCATTTTACCCCTGAACTAGAGATTTGTGGAACTTTGAACTTGAGAGAGATGATTTAGGGTATCTGGCAGAAAAAATTTCTAAGCAGCAAAGCATTCAAAAGGTGATTTGGGTGCTGTTAAAAGCATTCAATTTTAAAAGGGAAACAGGGCATAAAAGTTCAGAAAATTTGCAGCCTGACCATTCAGTAGAAAAGACAAACCCATTTTCTGGGGAGAAATTCAAGCCAGCTGCAGAAATTTGCATAAGTAGCAAGCAGCCTAATTTTAATCCCCAAGACCCTGGGGCAAATGCCTCCAGGCCATGTCAGAGACCTTCCTGGCAGCACCTCCCATCACAAACTCAGAGGACCAGAAGGAAAAAAGTTGTTTCATGGGCCAGGCCGGGGTTCTCGCGCTGTGTGCAGCCTAGGGAATTGGTGCTATGTCCCAGCCTCTTCAGCTATGGCTGAAAGGGGCCGACGTAACAGCTTGACTGTGGTTTCAGAGGGTGGAAGCCCCAAGCCTTGGCAGCTTCCATGTGGTATTGGGCCTGCGGGTGCACAGAAGTCAAGAATTGAGGTTTGGGAACCTCTGCCTAGATTTTAGAAGATGTACTGAAATGCCTGGATGCCGAGGCAAAAGTTTGCTGCAGGGTCGGGGGAGGTTGCAGGGAGTGGTGATCATGAAGAACCTCTGTTAGGGGAGTGTGAAGGAGAATGTAGGGTTGGAGCCCCCACACAGTGTCCCTACTGGGGCACTGCCTAGTAGAGCTGTGAGAAGAGGGCCACCATCCTCCAGACCCTAGAATTTTAGATCCACCGACGGCTTGCATCATATGCCTGGAAAAGCCTCAGACACTCAATGCCAGCCTCTGAAAGCAGCCTGGAGGGAGGCTGTACCCTGCAAAGCCACAGGGGCAGAGCTGCCCAAGACCATGGGAACCCACCTCTTGCATCGCATGACCTGGGTGTGAGACCTGGAGTCAAAGGCAATCATTTTGGAGCTTTAAAATTTGACTGCCCTTCTGGATTTTGGATTGTGTGGGCTCTGTAACCCCTTTGTTTTGGCCAATTTTTCCCATTAGGAACAGCTGTATTTACCCAATACCTGTATCCCCATTGTGTCTAGTAAGTAACTAGCTTGCTTTTGATTTTGCAGGCTCATAAGCGGAAGGGACTTGCCTTGTCTCAGATGAGATTTTGGACTGTGGACTTTTGGGTTAATTCTGAAATGAGTTAAAACTTTGGGGGACTCTTGGGAAGGCATGATTGGTTTTGAAATGTGAGGACATGAGATTTGGAGGGGTCGGGGGAGGAATGATATGGTTTGGCTGTGCCCCCACCCAAATCTCAACTTGAATTTTATCCCCCAGGATTCCCACATGCTGTGGGAGGGACTCAGAGGGAGGTAATTGAATCATGGGGGGCCGGTCTTTCCTGTACCATTCTCGTGATAGTGAGTAAGTCTCAGGAGATCTGATGGGCTTACCAGGGGTTTCCACTTTTGCTTCTTCCTCATTTACGGTTGCTGCTGCCACCATGTAAAAAATGCATTTAGGCAGGGCGCCGTGGTTCATGCCTGTAATCCCAGCACTTTGGGAGGCCAAGCGGGCAGATACCTGAGGTCAGGAGTTTGAGACCAGCCTAGCCAGCATGGGGAAACCCCGTCTCTACTAACAATACAAAAATTAGCTGGGCATGGTGGTGAGTGCCTGTAATCCCAGCTACTTGGGAGGCTGAGGCAGGAGAATTGCTTGAATTCAGGAGGTGAAGGTTGCAGTGAGCCAAGACTGCACCATTGCACTCCAGCCTAGACAACAGAGCAAGTCTCTGTCTCAAAAACAAAAACAAACAAAAAATGCCTTTAGCTCTCCACCATGATTCTGAGGCCTCACCAGCCATATGGTATTGTAAGTCCAATTAAACCTCCTTTTCTTCTCAGTCTCAGGTATGCCTTTATCAGTAGTATGGAAACAGACTAATACATGTGGCTTCACAAAACAGACTAATATATGCGGCTTCACAAATAGCCATTTAAATTCAAATGAGTAATTACTAATGAATTATTCTCCAATTGCTGGAAAAATGATCAGGCTTTTGGCATAAATCAATACATTTCTCCCCTCTTCTCATCTACAGTATAAATGTTAATATGTAGCCACCATCCTGCATCAATGTACAGTTTCTAAGGTTGTCAGCATTGTCAAGCCACAAGTAAGCAGACTTCAGTATCAGGTAGATTTTGTGACCCCCCCAAAAAAAATCAACTGAGAGAGACAATCCTGTCAATAAATATGTTTACCCTTGACTCAAAAAAAAAAAAAGCAAGAAATAGCAATATAAGGCAAAACAAGGAAAAGGAATGTGTCATTTTCCCTATTGTTCTGACTTTCATAATCTCTGATCCTTTTGGTTTTCTGAGGGATCCATACATAGGCACTAGATGATTTTTTTGGGCACTAGAGAATTGTGATTCATTGTGACTAGATATTCCTACAGTAAGACATATGTGGACCAAACGTAAGCCCTGAAGAAGAGGCAGAGTGTCTGACAAATAACTTGCTGTTTAGGGAAGAGGCAGGTTGTGTGTACATAGGACCATTAGCCTCATTAGACACACTTCCATAAGTTTAAGTACTAGGATATCATAGCTGTAGTATTTCCTGATATATTGAGATCTGTAAGAAGGCATATGAAGGACATTGGTCCTCTGGCCCTACGGTAGAAAATAATTTTACCAATTTAAAATTATTAGCTTTATTAATGTATAATTTGAAGCCTTAAAACTACAATTTTTAAATATCTAGCTTAATGAGTATCGACAAATGTATACCATCGTGTAACCGCAATCAAGTTTTAGAACACTTCCATTACCCTAAAAGGTTCCCTCATGCCTCTTTACAGAAAATCTCCACCTTCCATGCCCCCAAAAACAATGATCTGCTGTCACTATGGTTTTACCTTTTTTTTAGAATTTCTGATAAGTGGAATCTTCATATGATACTCAGTATTTATGTCAGTCTTCTTTCACTTAGCATGTTTTTGAGATTAATCTATTTTACATAAAAATTAATATTTTGATCTCTTATTACTCAGAAAAATTCCACAGTATGCATATGCCAAAAGTTTTTATGAATTTACCAGTTCAGGGGTATTTTGGCGTTTTCCAATTTGGGACTCTTATGAATAATGCTGCTATCAACACTCTTGTCAAACTCTTCATGTAAACATATGTTTTCATTTCTCATGGGTAAGCATTACAAGAGGAGTAGCTGGGTCATTTGGTAAGGGCACATTTAACTTTGTAGGAAATTGTCAAACAGCTTTCCAAAATGATGTTTTATATTCCCACCAGTAGTATATCAATGTTCCAATTGTTCCACATCCTTGCCAATACTTGTAATTTTCAGTCTCTTTAATTTTAGTTTTTCCAGTGGACATGTAATGGTAACTCACTGTGGTTTTAATTTTTATTTTCTTTGACCAGTGATGTTGAGCATCTTTTCGTGTACTGCTTACTATTTGTATTGTGTGTGTGTGTGTGTGTGTGTGTGTGTGTGTGTGTGTATAAATTATCTGTCCAAGTCTTTTGCCCATTTAAAAAACTGAGTTATATGAATTATTATTGAACTGTAGGATTTCTATTTATACTCTTCATCAAATTTCTTGGTCGGATGTTTTTGCAAGTGTTTTCTCCAAATCTGTGGCTTACTTTTTTATTTTTCTTAACAGTAGCTTCCGATTAGCAAAACTTTTAATTTTGGTGAAGTCCATTTCTTCGTTTTTTCTTTTATAATATGTGCTTTTAGTGTCCAAACTAAGAAACCTTTGTCTAATTCAAGATAACAAAGATTTTATCCTGTTTTCTTCTTGAATTGTAATCATTTTATCTTTTATATTTTATCTAAACTTTTTAAATCGACAAATAAAAGTTGTATATATTTACCACGTACATGTTTTTGAAATAGGCATACATTGTGAAATGGCTAATTGGAGCCAATTAACATGCATTATATCATGTATTTATATTTTTGTAGTGAGAACACTTAATATCTACTCTGTTAGCAATTTTCAAGAATGCAATAACATTGTTCTTAACCATAATCGCCATGTTTCACAACAGGTTTCTTTCTAAAAGGAATACTTTTATTTAACTGAAATTGTATATGATTCATTTTAACCAATTTTTCTGTAAATTGTGATAAAAGGGTCAAGGTTCTTCTTTTTCCATGTGGATATCCAGTTATCTCACTGTATATTAAATTATTATCATTTTCACACTGAATTACTTCTATATCTGTAATTAAGAGTTCGACCCCAGTTTTGATGTTTAAATGATGACAGCTTTCAAGACTCACCTTCCTGTTCCCCTCCTGTCCCACATCTTAGCAGGTGCCAGTGGGAAACTCAAACCTCAAAAAGCCCTACCCTGCACGTGGAAACTTTTCCCCAGTGCCATCCCCTAGCCACTGTAAAGTCTCACCCTACTCTCTCAACTTTGCTCAAGCCAGTGTAGACCTGCTTGTGCCTGACCTGCTCTCCTCAGGAGTGCTTTGTGCCTAATACATTTTCTCCCAAATTATCTTGATGTGTGAAGTGTCATCATCTTTGACATCCTACCTGTTAATTGGGAAGGGGCCCATCCACTTCCAGAAAAAGACTATGGAACATCTTTGTCAGAAACCAGTTGACCATATAAATACAGCTCTATTTTGAGATTCTCAATTCTGCTTCACTGATTTGTGAATCTATTCTGTCAAAATCATGTGGTCTTGATTACTGTATCTTTATAATTACTTTTAAAATCACATAGTATAAGGCCTCCAACTTTCTTGGTTTATTTCAAAGCTGTTTTGCATATTCTGGATCATTTGCAATTCCATAGACATTTTAGGATCAATTTGTCAGATTGTAAAGAAAATTCTGCTGGAATTTTGATGTAGATTGTATTAAATTTAGAGAACAATTTTGAAGAAGTTGTTATCTTAATTATATTGAGTTTCTCAACCTGAGAGTATTATATAACTCTCCATCTATTTAGATATTTAATTTGTCTCAGCAGTATCTTATAATTTAAAGTGTGAAGACATTACACATCAAAATTTATATCTAGGCTGGGCACAGTGGCTCACTCCTGTAATCCCAGCACTTTGGGAGGCCAAGGCAGGCAGTTCGAGACTGGTTTGGCCAACATGATGAAACTCCATCTCTACTAAAAATACAAAAATTAGGCAGGCATGGTAGTGGACACCTGTAACCCCAGCTACTCAGGAGGCTGAGGCAGGCATCACTGGAACCCAGGAGGTGGAGGCTGCAGTGAGCCAGGATCAAGCCATTACACTCCAGCCTCGGCAACAAGAGTGAGATTCCATCTCAAAAAAAGAAAAAAATTATATCTAAGTCTTCTGTATTTAATTTCATTTCAAGTTTTTAGTTGTAGCATATATACATACAACCAATTTTTGCATATTGATCTTTTACTCTGTGATCTTGATAAGTCCATTTATCAGTTCCAGTATCATTAGTGTATCCCCTAGGGTTTTCTGTATATTTGACCCTGTCATCTATAAACAAAGACAGATTTACCTCTTCCTTTCTAATATGTATGCCTTTTTAAAAATCTTTTACTTACCTTATGGCACTGGCAAGATTTCCCAGGACAGTGTTCAATACAAGCAGCACAAGTGAATATTTTATCTTGTTCTTAATACTACATAGGAAGCATTCAGTCTTACATCCTTAGATTTATTGTGTTCTTTACCCTAATTATTTACCCTTCCCTCTATCTACAAACATTCCTATATTGTCTTATGAGCCAGGTACAGTAGCTCATGGCTATAATTGCAGAGACTCAGGAGGCTGAGGATAGAGGAACACTTGAAGCCAGAAGTTTGAGAGCAGCCTGGGCAACATAATGAGGCCCAGTCTCTAAATTTTTTTTTTTTTAATTAGCGAGGCATGATTATGCATGCCTATATTCTTAGCTACTTGGAAGGCTGAGGCAGGAGCATCACTGCAGCCAGGAGCTAGAGACTGCAGGGAGCTATACTCACATCACCGCGCTCCAGCTTAGGTGACAGAGACAGGCCCCAGCTCTAAAAATAATAACATTGATGATGAAAAATGTAACTAGTGGTGTCCTATCACTCTGACTCTGAACTTGCATATAATGTACCTTGGCCAAACATGAATTACATATTTTATTAGATACAATTTAAGAAAAGGTTGGAAAAAGTGCTTGTGCATTTCCACTTGCTCCCTTGTCCTCTGCCATTTTCATAAGAATATCTCTGGGCTAGCCTGCAAGAAAATGTGGAACAGAGTCAAGTTGTCCCAGTCATCCTAGCCAAGTCTATCATCCAGTGACCTTCAGACATGAGCAAGCCCAGCTGAGATTACCTGAGCCAGGTCAGAGCAGCTGAAGCTCGCAAGCACATTTATTGCTCTATGCCACTGAAATTTTATGATTGTTTGTTCTGCAGCATTATTGCGGCACTAGATAACTAATTCAGTAGATTAGAAGTAGCCTGTATAAACCCTGTCATGTTCAATCCAAAAATACTAATTAGTTATCTGAAATTCTTCCATACTTCCAAGGCATTAAACACAACCCTGTTCTTTTTTGACTGTTTTCAAAGGGAAGGCCATGAGCTATTAACATGTCATTTTAAAGGAATTTATCATGCTCAGAAGCTACCCGCAATAATATTTAGATTATCCTTGGAAACATATTTATAAGTGTTGGAGATTGAGTGGTTGAGGACAACCAGGATTTGATAATACCAAATAAACTGAACCTATTTTTATATGCCAAGAGTGCTTGTCACCTGTCACATCTCTTTTTCCAGCTTCAAACGCTGTCTCTCTTCTCTGTGCTCCACCATGAAAAGAGTGTTGGCAATGGAAATGCAACACTCCTCTTGTGATTCCAATTTCACGGTTGAATAAAGAACAAGCATGAGCAGAGAGTAGGCTAAGAAAGGCATGACAAGTATGGCAGATAGGAGAGCCCCGTCACCTATTCTGCATCCCTCTTTCTTCCCATGCTCCTTTCACTTTGCACAAGAAAAAAATCAAAAGCAGGCTTCAAGTCCTGGTGAGGTACCAAATACAGCCTTTCACTTCTCCAAACAACTAGATTCCAATCAAGCAGAAACATAGGGCTGGTGCCTCTCTATTTATCTCTGATTGTGTTTCTGCTTTAAGGTTTATTTAAAGAATAAGCTTCGCTTTTAAGTCTGTGCAACTGAAGGAGAAAAGGAAGAGAGGACAGTGAAAGTGACATCTGTTGGCTAGCAGTAATTAAGCAGAGATGTGTGTAGATTCAGGGCTCTAAATGGTCCTGTTAAAGTGTTGATGAGCAGTGAAACGTCTGATTAAATTTTAAACAGGGATAAATGGGCCAGCCCCACCATAAGATGAAGGTAATGGAGTTGAAGACTGAGCAAATTAAACGAACAATGTGTCAGGGCTAGTGAAGAGACAAGCTGGCACAAATATGCCTCTTCCAGAGTCTAAACATAGCTTTCTCTATGTGATCACAAAGAATAGATCTTCAAGAACCCCCTGAGTTTCATAGTAGGTCACTAGAGTGGAAAATGCATCAATTTAAAGAATAGAATATTAGTTCCAGTTCTAGCTCTGATACTATCTAAATGATCTAAAGCAAATCACATCATTTCTTTGGGCCTCAATTTTCTCATGCATGAGACAGGGAGTTAGTTTACAGATAGTCTTAAAGACCTAAGAAGCTATTTTTTTTTTTGAGCTTGAATTATTTTAATTGCAAAACAATCTGTTTATACATACAATTATGTATTTAGATAACCCCATTTTACACAAGAGATTTTCATAAGTAAAAAATTCAAATGGATCAAATAATTGGTGAAGAGAAAAACCAGAGTAGCAGCAAGTGACCCTCTAAGTCTTTTTGAAGTTGAACTTTCTCCAAAGCCAGGAACTCTACTTTACTTGTAATATGCTAACCTCATTCTTTTTTTTTTTTTTTTTTTTTGAGACGGAGTCTCGCTCTGTCGCCCAGGCTGGAGTGCAGTGGCGCAATCTCGGCTCACTGCAAGCTCCGCCTCCCGGGTTCACGCCATTCTCCTGCCTCAGCCTCTCCGAGTAGCTGGGACTACAGGCGCCCGCCACCACGCCCGGCTAATTTTTTTTTTTTTTTTTGTATTTTTAGTAGAGACAGGGTTTCACCGTGGTCTCGATCTCCTGACCTCGTGATCCGCCTGCCTCGGCCTCCCAAAGTGCTGGGATTACAAGCGTGAGCCACCGCACCCGGCCCCTCATTCTTAAATCTTTGCATATATCACTTAATTCCACTTCTAGACACACTGCTGATGTTCTGTCATCATGTGGTGGAGAATAATGCACATTTTCTAATTCAAGTTTTATGCTTTCATACTTATTTGCACTACAGTTGTCATATAACAGCTTCTGGAACACATTCTGTATTGGTTTTGTACTGTGGTGTTTGTAACAACAGAAACACCATAATCTTTTTTTTTTTTTTTAACCACATGCTTCATCTCTTTGGAGCAGGTAAGCCACATATCTAAAAGGCTTTTTGAATCACTAAATTGAGGCATATGTCCAATGTTTAATTTCCAATTAGTGGTGTTTTGGTTTTTTGTCATTTGCCTAACAAACTATTTGTCTTCTTTTATTTCAACCATAACTACTTCTGGGTTTCTTGCTTTCTTACTTTCTGTATCATTATAAAAATTTTCCTTGTCTGGGTTAAAAACATGTTCAGTATCTGGTTTGTTGTCATTTTCACAGTCTACTTTATTTCTATTTAAATAAAGCTCTGAAGGTGACTGGCAAGCATATTCTGGGGACCCAGAGTATGAATGAGATAGAAAGGCATTTTTGAGACTGGGTTATTTTTTTTTCCATCCAAAATCAATTCTTCTTTATTAATTTATGAAGAAGTACATTTTGTATCATTGCTTGAATCTGATTGCATTTCCATGATTTAAAATTTTTAAATTTTATTCTTAATTGACAAATGATAATTGTATATATGGGGTACAATGTGATGTTTCTATATATGTATACATTGTGGTAGGATTAAATAAAGGTAATTAATAAATCCATCACCTCATATATTTACCATTTTTGTGGTGAAAACATTTAAAATCTACTCTTTTAGCAATTTTGAAATACACATGGCATTATTAATTATTATAATCACTATTCTGTGCTATAGATCACTAAAGCTCATTCCTCCTAACTAAAACTTTGTACCCTTTGATCACCATCTCCCTTTTCCCCATCCACCTCTGTCTCCCAGGCCCTTGGTAACCAGCATTCTACTCCTATGAGTTCAACTTTTTTTAGATTCCACATGTGAGGTAATACAGTGTTTGCCTTTCTGTACCTAGCTTATTTCACTTAGCATAATGTCCTCCAGGTTCACCCATGTTACCACAAATGACAGAATTTTCTTTTTTAAGGCTGAATAGTATTCCATTGCATATGTACAATACCATATTTTCTTCATCCATTCATCTGATGATGGACACGTAGGTTGCTTTCATATCTTGGCTATTGTGAATAATGCTGCAATAACAGGGGAGTGCAGACATCTCTTCAGCATACTGATTTCAGTTCCTTTGAATATATACCCAGAAGAGGGCTGCTGGATCACATAGTAATTCTATTTTTAGTTTTTTGAGGAACCTCGATAACGTTTTCCATACTGGTGATATTAATTTACGTTTCTTCCAACAGCACCCAGGGGTTCCCTTTTCTCCACATCTTTGCCAACACTTATCTTTCATCTTTTTTATAACAGCCATTTTAGCAAGTGTAATGTAATAGCTCATTGTGGTTTTAATTCGCATTTCTCTGATCTGAGCATTTTTTCATGTATATCTGTTGGCCATACAATGCTTTTTCTAAGATAACTGTTAACTAGTGCTCACTCAATTCAAGTTTTTATAATGCAGCATTTTTCCTGCTGATTTAAAATGAATTTATAACATAACTTGTTGTATGTTAATGTTATATACACTTGTGACTCTTTCTAGACTTTTAATTCTATTGCTGTGATCTACCTGTCTACTTCTAAACCAGTTGTAAGTAGAACAAATTATTACAGCTTTGTAACATTTTAATAACTTATAGGACAAGTCTCCCTTCATCACTTTTTAAAATATTTTTGTTAGATATATTTTATTTTTTTGAATGTTTGCAAAACTCCATCTAAACTTTAGAATCATGTTGCCAAATTTTCAACATCTGTCATTGGTTACAATTAATTTGGTTACAATTTAATTTGTAGAGGAATTTAGAGAAAATTTACACTTTCATAATTTTGAGTCTTTTCATCCAGAAATATGGTCTGTCTCTCCACTTATTCAAGTCTTCTCTTATCCCTTAGAAAGTTTTGTTGCTTTTTTCATATAGTTCAGCACATTTTCTGCCCAAAGGACTATAAATCATGCTGCTATAAAGACACATGCACACGTATGTTTATTGTGGCACTATTCACAATAGCAAAGAGTTGGAACCAACCCAAATGTCCAACAACGATAGACTGGATTAAGAAAATGTGGCTCGTATACACTGTGGAATACTATGCAGCCATAAAAAATGATGAGTTCATGTCCTTTGTAGGGACGTGGATGAAACTGGAAAACATCATTCTCAGTAAACTATCGCAAGGACAAAAAACCAAACACCGCATGTTCTCACTCATAGGTGGGAATTGAACAATGAGAACTCATGGACACAGGAAGGCGAACATCACACTCCGGGGACTGTTGTGGGGTGGGGGGAGGGGGGAGGGACAGCATTAGGAGATATACCTAATGCTAAATGACGAGTTAATGGGTGCAGCAAAACAACATGGCACATGGATACATACGTAACAAATCTGCACATTGTGCCCATGTACCCTAAAACCTAAAGTATAATAAAACAAAACAAAACAAAACAAAAACAAAAACCAGCTGGAGAGTATAATGGAAAAAATATCCCTTTCACAATCACAATTAAAAATACAGAAACCTGGGAAGCTATTTATTTTTTAAAATGATTTAAATAAAGGTTAAAAAAGTCATATCTATGACAAATCCAGAAAAGGTTGACATAGGGTTCCACAGAGTAGGCACTGCAAAGCTTTAGGTATCATAGAGATAACTGAACAGATGAGGTGAAGGTCCATTTGTCTTGGCTTCAGAACTCTATTCTATCATGAACCCCAGCACGTTTTTGCTCATCTGTTCTAAGTTTGGGATTCCATGTACTTGTTTTTGTTTTTGTTTTTTTTGTAACAGACAAAGATCATGATAGTAAACAAATTAAAAATCACTAAGTTAATTTTTCCTGACCTTTTATTGTCACAAATTCAAAAGGAATAGGCAAATTTGAAGAGGACATGGGGTGAGAAGAAAGGACTTGAAGAGTGAATGGTGCACTGGTGCAACCTTACAAAACAACCCGTTTTCTGTATTCACTGGGTCAGGAAGACCAGAGATACAGTGCCTCAGAGTTCTTAATGACAAGACTTCAGAATTTGCAAGGGCACATGAGAGGTCATTATAGGGTAGAAGGAATTGTGAAGATTCTTCTTTCACCTCTTAGTTGTGAGAAAACACTCATATGTCTATGAGTTCATTAGGGTAGAATTTGTAAAGCAAAAAAAAAAAAAAAAACTTGAATTTTCAAATTCCAGAAACTACCTTTCCATAAAATAAAGCTTTTGGTCTGAAAGTAGAGCCTTACCAGAAGTCATGGATTAGAGATATGCAGGACATGATGTGAACAAGTTTTTTATCTCACTGCCTGACAAAAAACAGAAGACAAATGCAGTCTAGCAGGTTCTGGACAGGAACACAACAGCAGTAAGGAAGCAAGGGAAGTGGTGAGACACATGTGCCCTAGCTTTCCATTCTGGGTCAAAGCCATGGGTAGATAATGCTGTTTAAAATAACCATAAGGTGTGCACTAAGAGCAGAACCACCACCATAAGGTTTGCACTAAGAGCTCATTGCTTTATTTTCTGGCCATGGACTGGGAAAATTTCAGTTTCCTTTGAAGAAATACCATGTGCAGTAAGATACTATTCCAAGTGTTAGGCTAAAAAATAGCTAAGGGGTAATTCTAAGAGAAATAATTAAAGATAGTACCACTAGCCTCCCTCAGCATCCACAGGCATAGATGGTATCTAGAAATTCCTGGGTACTTTCAGTGGAGGAAACAGAAGGTAGCTGAGTGAACAGTCTAGAGGCCTCTCATGTGGCTGCCTCACAAATTCATGAAGTATCCCCATAGTAGAAGTTGAAGTGTGACATCTCTATCCATCGGCAGAATACAAGATTCTGCCCATATCTAGACTATCTGCTATGCCAGCCAGAGCTAGCGGTTGAGGGAGCGTTATGGGCCCTAATGATGTCATGATAAAAGGCTCTGTTTTCACCAACAGTAAACTTCAACATCAGACTCCATCAGGATGCCCAAAAACCAGAGGGATTAAAGGACATCTTTGTGGAACTTACTAAGCATCCCCAAGACACCATAATCAGTTACACATGGATCAGCAGATCCTTTCCCCCATATGGTCATGAGAATACATATGCACCCACCTACACAAACCCAGCAGATTTCCTAGAAGAAAAATAAGTCATGGTTGGAAGGCTGGAAACGTAAAACATCTCTCTATTGTCTCCATGTCCGTATAGATAACTGCCAACTATCTATCCTTACTTGCACAATCCAAACACATCTCAGATTTAACACATCCACATTCAAACTCTTGATTTTCCTGGCCTGCTTTCTTCCATCTTCAAATTTCATTTTCTCATTAAATGACAAATGGCACCCCATTAACCTATCCATTCAAACACTTGGGAGACATTTTTGAAACGTCCTTCATTCCTATTCTTAGAAACTCTCAAGAGTTGCTCGATCTACTTCTCTTCATCCCTACTGCCACCTTTCCGATTCAAGCCAACATCATCTTTCACCTGGGCTATCTGCCTTGAAGAATGAAATTGAAGTTTTCTTCAATTTAAATGTGGGCTATAGGATATCCAGATATACATGGTGAAATATAAAAGTGTGTACCTTGCTTTCTTCTCTTCGAACCAGTCTCAACTGATAATTGGGAGATAAAAATGTATGAACAAGAAATAACCAATTTTTAGGAGATGGGGAGATATTGGAAGAGTAATAAACAGATCAGAGAAAGGCAGTTAGCAAGTGCAGGCAGAGAAGGATGCTGACAAGAAACAAATCAATTCAACAATTTGTAAACTGTAAACTTCCCCGAAAAGCTTATGAGTAACAGGGAGCAGCAGTGGCATGCTGGTAAACGTTTAGCAACTGGCTGTCCTGGAAAAACAAACAAACAAAAGCACTGAATTGTAGTGTTTGCTGACTTCCATGGTGCACATATACTCTGGTCAATTTCAAGTTGCTAATGTAATGTTGCTGAATGCAAAGTTGAGAAGAAATGTACAAATATTTACATACAGATGGAAAAATACCTAAATAATAGCCATAGCTCACAAAATTTATGATTCATACATTTTTTTCCAAGAAGATCCTCAGACATTTGCTCCGTCAAAGCAAAGGAGCAAATCATGAAAAAGAATTCGGAAAATGGTGTTTGCAATTCTGGTTGGAAGAGCTGGGAAGTCCCAGGAAAAGTGCTCTGTAGCTGATTTAAAGAGCAAGTTCAGGATCGAGCAGAAAGTCAAAGGACTCCAGGAGGAGGGCTTGGAAAAAAATTAAAAGGAACTCACAGATTTTTCATTTGTTTAATTAATATTTAATGAAACTATACAATTTGGGTGGAAATTGGACTTGAGAATAAAGAGTTTGTGACATAGACAGGAAATTAAGAGAATGAATAAATGAGGGACTTACTAACTCTTACTAACATAAATAGCTATGCACAAAAAGGAAGTGTCATCAGTGAACAATACTTATGTAATAGGAATAACAACAATGAATAGTTATTTTTGCCAATGTGATATACTAAGAGAAAAACATTGAGGGTGGATTGTGATGGTGATGTCATCCTCCATAGTTAAAACACAATATATAATATCTAAAATTTTAAAATAAATAGCATTATTTAAAATAAAAAAGGTAAGTGCTTAAATTTAACTTACCATGTCAGGAGTTCAAGACCAGCCTGGCCAACATGGTCTAAAAAAAATAAAAAAATTGACCGAGTATGGCAGCCGGTGCCTGAAGTCCTAGCTACTCGGGAGGCTGAGGCAGGAGAATCGCTTGAACCTGGGAGGCAGAGGTTGCAGTGAGCCGAGATTGTGCCACTGCACTCCAGCCTGGGCAACAGAGTGAGACTCCATCTCAAAAAAAAAAAAAAAATACTCTTGTATTTCATCAATTAACATGAATATACAAATTACCTATTACCAACGGGTCCTGATTCTGTTTTCATAGTCAGATACTAAGAAAAATAATATATACTACATTTGATTCTATTAGTAACCTTATTTTACAAATACCCTACAAGTAAATATGTTTAGGGATTTTCTAAACATGAATTACCATGAAAGTCATATAACAAGAGGATATGAAATGAGAAACATGACTTTTGGGCCTCCCATTTAATCGTCTATGTCTACCCCTAGAGTTTAATGAGCCACTAAACACCTGGGCTGGCACTAATATTCATGGCTATAGCAAAACACACCCAGGAACTTTGAAGTATGTCCTGTGAATAGATCAGTTTACCATCTTTACATCTCCATTTTCAGCTATTTGGTCAGGGATCCTGAGAAGGTGTGCAAGAGAATGTGTTACTCCAGTCATGTGGTGACAAGCAGTGCCATGAGTAACAAATGAGCCCATTATTGCTTTACAGTAGAGGAGACAGGTTAATCCTTTGTCAAATCACTGAGCACAGTGTCCTCTGCCTTGTTCCAATTACCCAGGAAGTGATGGCACTTTCTCATCCACAGCCTTTCAACACCTGCTGACATGTATTTAGGACATTGCTAGGGCTGTGAGTCTTAACCACACCATGCTCACGAATTCTCATGGATAATAAAAGTAACGAAGACACAAAAGAGACTGAGATCCAATACTTTCTAGACTCAGATAATACCCATTTTTAAAAATCAGAGGAAACCCCAAGACAAACCAAAAGGGAAAGATTCTTTTTCCAAATCAAAATATTTATTTAAATCCAGAAATAAAATAATTGCTGAAGTAGGACTCTTCATAGAACATAGCATATCACCAGTAAACAACATCTTGATTTCACTAATGAGGACGCTGATGCCAGGAAAATGCATTGATTTGCCTAAACCAGTTTGTGTCACAATCCCTGTGATAGCTATGCCCTGAAACATCATTTGCATTTTCTCATCATTAGCAATTCAGATTCCCTCATATTTTTCAAACGCACTTTTTTTCATTCAACAAATAATTTTGTAATGTCTTCCATAAAATTACTACTCCAGGCACTAGGGATTCAGCCAAGGTTGAAATGCAGTGAAGCTGGGAATATAAAAGCAAAAGTCACAGCCTGGCTAGGAGACAAGCTTGTGGACAGATAATTAAACTGCAAGCTGATGAGCAAAATCAAATCATAGTGGAAGCATAAAAAAGCATGCCACAAAGTCTGCCTGTGAAACCCAGGGAGAATTTCCCAAAACAGGTGGCCCTTGAACTGACATGAAGGAGGAACAGGAGTTTACAAATAATGAAATGGGGAAGAACATAGGAGGCAGAGGGTATAACATATAAATGGGATACAATACTTAAGCAGCGACATAGTGTTTGCCCAATTTCTTGACCTCTTGTTAATAATTGGCTCTGATGACACACTTCCTTATTGACATCTCCTTATTTTTAGTTTCCATGGCACTTGTTAATATCCTGTTTCTCTGCATAGCTCCTGGTGTTCCTAAGGGTTCAGTCCTCAGCCTTCTGTTTCCTGTATACTACCCCTTGATTTCCAATGCCTTCCACGTATCCCCCAGCTTTCTCTCTCCATAGCTCCAAATTGATAAATACAACTCTGCAATGAAAATATTCACTTAGCTATAACATAAGCACCTCAAACACTACATGTCTGAAGGATTTTTAACATTTTCTCTTCAAAATGCATGTTCCTGTTCCAGTGTCATATTAGTAAATGGTGCAATCACCAATGTAATTACCCCAGAAAAAAAATTTCTGAATCCCTCCTGTTTCCTTTCCCTCACTCCTCACATCTAAATCAGTCAAAATTTTCCCTGACACTCATGCTACTGGCCTGACCCAAGCCAGTAATATGTGTACTGTGGTAGAAGATTTAACTGCCTCCATGTCTCTCATTTTACTCCCATCTGAAACTAGGTCTACACACCATCTTAATTTCTGAGAAGCAAAACGAATCATGTCATCCACCCCCAAATACTTAAAACTCTTTGGTGGACTTCTAATTACCTTACTCCAACTAATTAGTTACAGTTTCTGTGATCTGGCCACTGATTGTGTCTCCCACCTCATTTCTTACAATTATCTCCTCACATCCTTTGATCGAGATTTATTCTAATCTACCTATTCTACTTCTTCATGCCAGGTTGCAACATATATGTCTCCCACTGTCTGAAACATATTTTCTTCCTTCTCCCTCTGTTCAGACTGGAGTGCAGTGGTGCAATCTTGGCTCACTGCAACCTCCGCCTCCCGGGTTCAAGCAATTCTCCCGCCTCAGCCTCCTGAGTAGCTGAGATTACAGGTGTGCACCACCACACCAGGCTAATTTTTGCATTTTTAGTAGAGATGGGGTTTCACCATGTTGGCTAGATTGGTCTCGAACTCCTGACCTCAAGTGATTTGCCTGCCTTGGCCTCCCAAAGTGCTAGGGTTACAGGCGTGAACCACTGCACCCAGCCTCCCTCCCCCTCTTTTCATAGTTTACATATTCTTTTATGTTAGGTTTCAGATTAAATGTAACTTCCCAAAATAATCCTTTCCCAATCCTATCTTAACTTGCTTTGTCCTATCATATTATTAGCTTCTGTTGTTACGATGTTACAAATGTGTACAGATTGATTTCTATCCCATTTCTAGGCAACTAATGGTTTGCTTTCTGTCACTAGAGATTAGTTCTATTTTCTAAAATCTTATGTAGATCGAATCAAATAGTAGGCATTCATTTTAGTCTAGCTTCTTTCACTCATCATAATTATTTTGGGTTTTTCTCATGTAGTTTTCTGGTATCCATACATTCATAGCAAGAAACAGTATTAAGAAAAAACACACAATGGAAATAAACTTTCAGGTAACTTAGATAGTTGAGCTAATGAAAAATTAACTTTGAAATTATTGCAATTAGTATATTTAAGAAAATAATAGAGCCGGGTACGGTGGCTTACGCCTGTAATCCCAGCACTTTGGGAGGGCAAGGCGGGTGGATCATTTGAGGTCAGGTGTTTGAGACCAGCCTGGCCAACATGGTGAAAACCCGTTTCTACTAAAAATACAAAAATCAGCCGGGTGTGGTGGCAGACACCTGGAATCCCAGCTACTTAGGAGGCTGAGGCAGGAGAATCGCTTGAACCCGGGAAGCAGAGGTTGTAGTGAGCCAAGATCATACCACTGCACTCCAGCCTGGGTGACAGAACAAGACTCCATCTCAAAAAAAAAAGAAAAAAGAAAAGAAAAGAAAAGAATAAAAATTTTGGCAAAAAAGTGAAAGTTACAAAAAAAATCAAATGGAGTTTATAGAAACAAAAAATACTATAGTTAAAATTAGGAGTTCAGAATAGCTTGGTACAGCTGAAGTGTGGATTAATTAAATTTTTTAAAAGGCACACAGGAAATGTCCAGATTAAAGCACAGAAGGATAAGAAAGAGACATATGGGATATAGGAAAAAAAACTTTAACACACATGCAATTGGAGTTTGATAAGGAATCAACTATAAAAAGGAAAAAAATAGTATTTGGAGAGGCAATGGTCAAGAATCTTATAAAATCCATAAAAGCCATCAACTCATATATTTTAAAGCCACTCTGAAATCCAATCAGAATAAACAAAACCAAAAACTAAAAAATACCTAAATATCTGAAAACTAAGCTACATACTTCTCTTATAGTATATGGAATTATAAAAGGGATCACAGGGCAATTAGAAAATATTTTAACTCAATGATACAAACAAGACATGTTGAAATTGCGGGCTGCAGCACTTTGAGGGAATTTCATAGCTTTATATGTCTATTAGAAAAGAATAAAAGCTGAAAATTAATGATTTATAAATTTTACATGTGAAAAAGAGGATATCACAATACATCTTACAGACATTTAAAAGATATAAAAGGATAATATGGATAACTGTGCTAATAAATATTTAAATTCATTTGATATTAATAATTGTTTTTAAAAACATAATCTATCAAAAATGATACCAGAAGTATCAGATATCAGATTGGTATCCCATCTATTAAAGAAATTAATTTGTAATATTAAGAAAAACCTTTCTACAATAAAATTTCATGTTTAAATAGCTTCACTGGTAAATTCTTCAACAAAATAATTCTATTGAAAGTTTTTGAGGGACTCTAGTGTTTAACTAATTGAGAATACAGAGAATCAAATGTTGCTTGTTACTAATAAGTTCAAAATGGGGGTCATGACAGGGACTCCTGCTCTCTCCAAAACTTTGTGCAGTAAATTAACCAGCTAGTTCTAGTCAGAGAAATTGGAAAACCAGGCCCTGATGGAGTCTTACTAGTCTGTTTCCTAAATGAAGGAAGATATCAGTAAAGATTTCCCAACACTTCTTACTGATTCATATGGAAGCCAGCTCTAAGTGAAAACACTTGAGTTAGAGTAAGAGCAAGAGCAAAGACAATAGCAAGTGAATAAGTGAGAGAGAGAGAGAAAGAGAGCGCTTTGCCTTTTGAATACAGGGATGACCCATTTAGCTCTTAAGATTACCCAATGGATGACAAGCTTTACACATATCACCAATCAGCTAAAAACAAAAAAAAAGCAAACACAAACAAAAACATACTCCTACAGAAACAACTGAGCTAGGGATAGAAAGTATTGGAGAATTGCTTTTAATATTGTCCCCTATTAAGAGGTGAAGCAAATGTCCCTCTTCAGAAATGTGAGAATCGAGGAATAAATGTTTTCCTTATCAGTCATTTCACCGCTGAAAACTAGGAATGAGATGAGAAAGTTGGTCATAACCAAAACAAGCCATATATTTGCCTGTTGTAGAATACACTGCTGAATAATTTATTATGCTTTTTGTAGCTCTCCAGACCACAACTGAAATCTTGACTTTTCCTCTTACCAGTAGTGAGGCCTTGAGTGAGTCTGTAAAGCCATCTTTGAAAAATGGCTAAACAGATTTTAACAAAATTTAGAGAGTCTGTGTAGAAGTCTGATATATAATAGGCATACATAAAATCACATGGGAACAGTTTGAATGGGATAGTCACTTATTTTCCATGGCAACTGACATAAAAGCAAACAAAAATGTCAGTATAACTGCACACTGAAGATAAATAGATTAGATGGATGGATGGATGGATGGATGAAGATAGATAGATGGATACATACATAGACAGACAGACAGACAGATAGACAGACAGACAGACAGATAGAAAGAGCAAGCAAGCCAGGTTCAGAGAAAATAAAAATTTAGCTTAAAGTTAAAAGAAAAAATGCTCCAGATTGTAAGCAATTATTTGTGATTGAATTGTTTCTTATGTAGATAATCATGTACTAGCTTACTGCATGGTGATCAGCAGCAAGAATTGATTTAATAATGCTACATTTAATATTACTTGTTCTATAAGCTTTTATTGGGCATACTGTCTGTGTCAGGCACTGGGCTAAACACACAGTTGATGTAAGAGTTGTCTCTAGTTTGCAAGCATCTGGATTAGAATACATGGCTAGCCCAAGGATAAAAGCAGAAAATCATATCATTTTATGACATAGTTGGAGAGAGAGAGAAAATAATACAAACGAGAGAAGAGTCATCTTCGAAGTATGTATACATTCTATTCCTTAGAAAGATAGTTGCCTACAGTTGCTCAACGTTGTCTATTAATTGCAATTAAGTTTAAATCATGGCAAAGTCATAGAAAGCTTGATTGTAGATACATATCTAAGCTGTATTCTCCAAATTAATTCTAATCAGTAATAAACTGGTATTTTATTCCCCAAAATTAAGTAAAATTATTCAAGGGAGTAAATAAATGTGAAGTGTAGGAAAAATGCTATGGATGAACTAATTATAATATCTAATAAAAACATCTATCATTTACTGAACACTTATGTGTCAGACCCAGTGCTGAGTTCTGTGTATATGTGTGATTAAGTCCTTCAAAGGAAGATATTGCTAATCCCGTGTTTCAGACAGAAAAACGCCATTCAGAAATGTAGGAATCTCACTCAAGGCCAACAGCTGACTATGGAATGCTACACTCCAAGAGAATTCTAATCTTGCCCCAGAAGCCTGTTGATGCTCCCAGATCTGGTGGGTTGTATGTTATCTTAATAAGCTACAAAGCCTGAGATATATTTTTTATGTGATGACTGATTGAGGGAGTCATCTCAACAGAAATCTGTAAGTAAATGAGGCAAACAAGAATAGAACAGGAGAAGAAGCTAAGAAAGATATGGTTGCAGGTGAAACATGGCCTCAGCCACTATTTTTTTTGACTCAGGGTCTCACTCTATTGCTCAGGCTGGAGTGCAGTGGCACAATCATGACTCACTGCACCCTCCACTTCCCAGGGCTCAGGTGATCCTCCTACCTCAGACCCCCCGCCCCCCTCTCCGCCAGCTAGCTAGGACTACAGGTGCATACCACTATGCCAGGACAATTTTTGTACTTTTTGTGGAGACAAGTTTTCAACATGTTGCCCAGACTGGTATCTAACTCCTGGGCTCAAGCAGTCTGCCTGCCTAGGCCCCTCAAAGTGCTGGGATTACAAGCATGGGCCATCATGCCCAGACTCAGAACCACTTTTATCTTACACTAAGTCTACTCCATCCAGGCATATATTCTACAGTACTCTGGATGGTCACATTTCTGGAGAAATGTATAAGCAGAAGGTTAGTGGAATGAACTTCAGCCCCAGATACTGCAGTTGGTCCTAAGGTTGGAACTAAATAATACTCATCATCTTTGACCACACAGAAATCCCCCATTAGCTTGACTGAATAGAAGACCCAGATCCTCATCCCTGAAAGATCTCACACTTGTTTATTATGCCCATATCAGACCATGATTGCTTTATTTGGCAATTTAAAGTTAAAAGTTGGCATAATAGTGCCATGAATATGTCAAATATATTCTTCCCCAGAAGCTTCAGGGTCTATTACCCTCTCCAGTTTAGTGATTCTGTTCTGTGTCTGCTGATATATTGGCATGAGAAGCTGAAAGTGACCAGCCAACAGCCATAACTTTAAGTTTAGTGAGACTCATAATGGGTCTCCTGCTGGAAGCATCTCCCTTCTAAGAATCAGTAATTCTAGACCTGCAAAGTTTGAAGTTGTAAGCATGGGAAACACAAATTCCCCAAATAGGTCTGGATAGTGATAGAAAATAAGACACTTACTTGCCTACTTCCATTTCTCAACCCAGATATTCTACCTATAGTGGACATGCCCATGTAATGGCTGTTGGTTTGAGATATACATTGCATGCTGAAGGACAGTGCCTCATCCTTGCAGGGTGCCCTTTCCCAGCTGGCACCCCAGCTATACCTTCAAGGAGCTATTCCACTGCCCTATCAGAGCAATAGTTTCTAGAAGGTCTGGCATGTAGGAGGTCCACTGGATCTGGATTCACGGTCATGTGCTCACTGATGTACCTTCATTGCTATAAAGTAAGCCCCTTGGTTCAAGGAGGAGTTACACAGAATCCCACGTTGGAAGTGGTGTTGACAGAGCACTGTTACCAGAAAAGGCAAAACATCCCTGAAAAATGTTTCATTTCATCAGCCCTTTGTCAGATGGATAGATTGCAAAAATTTTCTCCCATTCTGTAGGTTGTCTGTTCACTCTGATGATAGTTTCATTTGCTGTGCAGAAGATCTTTAGTTTAATTAGATCCTATTTGTCAATTTTTGCTTTTTTTGCAATTGCTTTTGGCGATTCCATCATAAAGTCTTTGTCCATTCCTGTGTCCTGAATGGTATTGCCTAGAGTTTCACCTAGGGTTTTTATAGTTTTGGGTTTTACATTTAAGTCTTTAATCCATCTTGAGTTAATTTTTGGATAAGGTATAAGGAAGGGATCAGTTTTCTGCATATGGCTAGTTTCAATTTTCTGCATATGGCCAGTTTCAATTTTCTGCATATGGCTAGCCAGTTCTCCCAGCACCATTTTTTTAAATAGGGAATCCTTTCCCCATTGCTTGTTTTGTCAGGTTCGTTGAAGATCAGATAGTTGTAGATGTGTAGTTTTATTTCTGAGTTCTCTATTCTGTTCCATTGTTCTATGTGCCCATTTTTATACCAGTACCATGCTGTTTCAGTTATTGTGGCCTTGTAGTATAGTTTGAAGTTGGGTAGCATGATGCCTTCAGCTTTGTTCTTTTTGCTTAGGATTGTGTTGGCTATGAGAGCTCTTTTTTGGTTCCATATAAATTTTTAAATAGTTTTTTTCTTATTCTGTGAAGAATATCAATGGTAGTTTAACGGGAATAGCATTGAATCTCTAAATTGCTTTGGGCAGTATGGCCATTTTCACAATATTGATTCTTTCTATCCATGAGCATGAAATGTTTTTCCATCTGCTTGTGTCATCTTTGATTTCTTTGAGCAGTGTTTTGTGGTTCTCCTAGAAGAGGTCTTCACATTCCTTGTTAGCTGTATTCCTAGGTATTTTATTCTCTTTGTGGCAATTGTGAATGGGAGTTCATACATGATTTGGGTTTCTGCTTGTCTGCTGCTGGTGTATAGGAATGCTTTTTATTTCTGCACACAGAATCTATGAGGAACTTAAGCAAATTTACAAGAAAAATACTAACAACCCCATTAAAAATGGGCAAAGGATATGAACAGACACTTCTCAAAAAGACATATATGCAGCCAACAAACATATGGAAAATAGCTCAACTTTACTGATCATTAGAGAAATGCAAATCAAAACCACAATGAGATACCATCTCATGCCAGTCAGAATGGCAATTATTTAAAAGTTAAGAAACAAATTCTGGTGAGGTTGCGGAGAAATGGGAACGCTTTTACACTATCGGTGGAACATAAATTAGTTCAACCATTATGGAAGACAGTGTGGCAATTTCTTAAAGATTTAGAACCAGAAATACCATTTGACCCAGCAATCCCATTACTGAGTATATACCCAAAGGAATATAAGTCATTGTATTATAAAAATACATGTATGTGTATGTTCATTGCAGCACTATTCACAATAGCAAAGACATGGAATCAGCCCAAGTGCCTATCAATGATAGACTGGATAAAGAAAATGTGGTACATATACACCATGGAATAATATGAAGCCATAAAAAGGGACAAGATCATGTCCTTTGCAGGGACATGGATGGAGCTGGAAGCCATTATTCTCAGCAAACTAATGCAAGAACAGAAACCCAAACACCGCATGTTCTCACTTATAAGTGGGACCTGAACAATGAGAACACATGGACACAGGGAGGGGAACAACGCTTACTGGGGCCTGTTGGGGGAGGGTGGAAGGGAAGAGCATTAGGGAAAAGAGCTAATGCATGTTGGCTTAATACCTGGGTGATGGGTTGATAGGCACAGCAAACCACCATGGCACATATTTACCTATGTAACAAACTTGCACATCCTGCACATGTACCCCAGAACTTAAAAAAAAATTATAAAATTTTTTTTAAAGATTAAGCAAAATAAAATGCTCCTGGGTAAAACAAACAAAAAAATGTTTCATTTCAAATCTGGGTGAATTGTTACCTTTTCCAGAATGGTATTGGTCTAATGTAATCAACTGCACACCAAGTGAATGACTAGTGTCCTCCGGGGAAGGTACAGTATGGAAGGTTTAGTGTTATTCTCTATTACTTAAAATTTGGCATTCAGCAATGGCACTAGCTAGATTATCCAGGCTATCACCCTGCAGAGCCTCCATCTCTGCCACTGTGCCTTTTTATTTTATTAGTCCATTGAGCATTCAAGGGTTAGCTGGGGACAGACTGGCTAATATCCACTGGCCAAGTTATCCTATACACTTGATTTAAAATTAAAAAAAGACTCTTTTGCAATAGGTATTCTGTGGTGAGCATTAATATGCAATACAAAGATTCCCATATTTTGAATCTGTTCCCACAGGTCCATCCACATGACTCTCCTCGTGGCTTCTTTGTCACAGATATTCCAATCTTGCTCCTTTCAGGCTCCTAACCAACCCATAAAGAAATTCACCACTGCACCTGAGTCTGTGTAACTCAGGACACTTCTTTGTTTACACAAAGTCGATAACCAAGAAAACCAGCTAAAACTCTCACTCTTCTCACTGCGAGAATGTCTACTTACCACAATTTTAGAGGGCCACTCGTGAGTTGGGCTGTAGCATAGCCACACTGTATTTTTGATTTCCACCAATATATCTGAGCTGACTCGTGCATAAACCAAGCATGGTGTTTCTGTTTGTTTGTTTCCTCCTACATCAGCTGATCACAAAATATTCCCTATGAGGCCACAGGTGTGAACTGAGGGAAGGTTATCAGTGCAGCAATGGTGAGTGACATGACAGCCATGGTCACCTGTTCATGCAGCATACTTGTGATCTCTGAACTTGTTCAGACTTAATTCCAGAAGTAGTAATACCATCTTGTAATAGATTGCTGTGGAGTCCACTAAACCTCACTGCTTGGTGGGTCTAACAGCATGTAGTTCCCAATAAGCAAAGCTGACTACACACTTACTTGATGCCTGGTGGTCGCATAACCAGTTTCTACCAGGGCCCAGGATCATGCCAGTAGCTATTTTTTGAATCATGTTTGGTTCTTTTTTGCAGATGGCATGGCCTAGCTCCAGAACCTTAGGGATCTGTGCTGTAACTCTCCTATTGGGGCTTGCCAGAGACACCACATGGCGTTTTTGATCACTACAAATACCTCTAGTAACATGGGATCAGCTGAACCATATGGCTCAAGTGGAAAAGCAGCAGTCTGGACCTGCTGCAGAGGCTTTTCTTGCTCTGAGCCTCTTTCAAAATAAGTAGTTTTCTCTATCACCTAATAAATTGGTAAAAGCAGTATTCGCAAATTGTGGAATATGCTGCTTCCAAAACCCAAAGTATACCAGTTATCAGCTCATACTACCTTTCAGCTTCAGAAGGTGAGATCTCTTTAAAAGCTTCAAAGGAGGCCCTCTGAAACTGACACATTGCTTCCAGTTGGCGATTACTAGATCTGAACTTGTAATTTTCTCTCTTCAACATATCAGCGGTGCTTTGCACCACCACCCAAGTTCACAGTCCCTATAATTATTATTCTAATAATATTTCAGTGAGATTACATAAACATATGTATCCCCTTCTGCCTGTATTCAATTCCAGTTAATCACAGGTGAAAGAATAAACCACTTCACTGCCACAGCTTCATGGCAGAAACCATCAATACTCCACCTACCATCAGTGCTGGGATCCTCACTGCCACTCAGGCGGCAAATGATATAACTCCAGAATCCCAATTTTTAAAGTCACCTTTTAGGGTCATTTCTGGTTTTAGGTCAGTTTCTCTAGATGCAGCAGCTGAAATGGGATTTTTGTGCAAATGACTTATTGAGAGAATGTTCTCAAAAGGACATTGTAAGAAAGAAATGAAAGCAAAATAGAGCAGGGGAAGAAGCTAAGCAAAGACATGACTGCTGAAATCTCGAATTAGATTGATCTCTTGGGGGCATTCTAGAACATAGAGCCTTACAAAGTTGTCTCATTTTGAGGCCAGGTGACTGGGCTTTTGAACCCCCACATTTGTTAGCATTGGCTGTGGACCATACCTTAGGAGGTGGGCTTAATCTCCCAGACACTCATAATAAGTAAAGAGACTCATATCAACTAAGAAAAGTCCTTAGAAAATGGATACAGGTATGAGCCTTTATTGGCCAATATTTTCAACAACTGGAGGGATGGGTGCACCCGTCTAGTAAAGGGTAACTGAATGGGCTACCAAAAGGGTTTACTGCCAGAAATACAAGTTCTCTGGGAACCATCATTCTACTCTACCCAATGCATAAGTGAAGAAATTAACTGCCTTGCTAGTTACCTGATGAGGCTGCCACAAATCACCCTCACCATAATTCCCAAACGCCTCCCCTACCTGCATTGTTAGATGCTTCACTGGTATCAAGCATGTTCAGCACCCTCCATAATCAGAGAGTAGGTCTCATCAGCCAGCATGATCCACAAGTGTAAGTCATGGGGGGCAACCAAAAAGCAATTTTATTTTGTAGCTCGCTTCCTTTTAAATGTGCTCAGTGAGAAGAACTTTTATATTGCTTCTAAGAGCAAACTCAGGTAAACACTGTGATATTTCTCACCTTTCATAGACAGACTGGAAATTAAAATGTCCAAGCCAATAGTCAAAATTACAAACTTACTTTGAAGTTCAAGACTCTCCCCTTCTGGGGGAGAATGTCCCTTCCAAGGTTGGTGCTGAGGAGTGAGGAGAGGTGATAAGGCAGGAAAGTTCTTATTTGGCAGGCACTTTTGTGGTTTCTTCTGTATTCTCAGGGCTGAGCCTCCAGAAGAGCTGACTCTTTATCTGGGAGGTAGTTTCATGGGTTTTGCAAAACCATGCCACTCACCACTGACACTTTCCTATCTGCAGCTTTCTTTTTTTCAGGTTTATTGGTATATAACTGGCAAATACAAATTGTATAGATTTAAGGTCCACAACTTAATGCTTTGACATATGTGTACATTGTTAAATGATCATCACAATCAAGCTATTTAACATAGCCATCACCTCACATAGTTACCTTTGCTTTCTTTTATGGTGAGAACACTTAAGGTCTATCCTCTTAGCAAATCTCAAGTATATAAAATGGTATTTTTAACTATAGTCATCATACTGTACATTACATCTCCAGAATTTGCTCATCTTGCATAACTAAAACTTTGTATCCTTTGACCAAAATCTCCCCCATTTTCCCCACCTCTGCACCCCTGGCAGCCACCATTCTACTCTACCATCCTTTAATCAGTTGGTCTGATGACAGATATTTAGGTTGTTCACATATTTTGGCTGTTGTGAATAATTCTGCAATGAACATGGGAGTGCAGTTGTATCTTTGAAATACTGACTTCATTTCCTTTGGATATATACCCAGAAGTGAGATTGCTGGATCCCATGTTACTTCTATTGTAATTTTTAAAGGACCCTTGATAGCAATTCCCATAATGGCTGTACCAATTTACATTCCCACCAACACTGTACAAGGGTTCCCTTTTCTCCACATCTTCCCCAACATTTATCTTTAATCTTTGTTATAATAACCATTATGGCAGGTGTAAGGTGATATCTTACTGGGGCTTTTAAAAATTAATATTAAGTGAGCAAAGGACATGAACAATTTTCAAAAGAAAATACACATGCTGCCAACAAACATATGATAAAAAAGATCAACATCGCTGGTCATTAAAGAAATGCAAATAAAACCACAATGAGATACCATCTCACACCAGTCAGAATGTCTATTATTAAAAAGTCAAAAGATAACAGATACTGAGAAGGTTGTGGAGAAAAGGGAATGCTTATATACTGTTGGTGGGAATATAAATTAGTTCAATCATTGTGGAAAGCAGTGTGGCAGTTCCTCAAGAAGCTAAAAACAGAACTACCATTTGACCCAGCAATCCCATGACTTGGTGTATACCCTAAGGAATATAAATCATTCTACCATAAAGACACATACACGTAAATGTCCATTGCAACACCATTCACAATAGCAAAGACATGGAGTCAAACTAAATACCCAGCAGTGACAGACTGGATAAAGAAAATGTGGTATATATACACCAGAGAATACTATGTAGCCATAAAAATGAATGGGATCATGTCTTTTGCCAGGAACACGGATGCAGCTAGAGGCCATTATCCCTAGCAAACTAATGCAGGAACAGAAAACCAAATACTGTGTGTTCTCACTTTATAAGTTGGAGCTAAATGATGAGAACTCATGGACACAAAGAAAAGAACAACAGACACTGGTGGTCTGCTTGAGGGTGGAGAGTAGTGGTGGGAGAGGATTAGAAAAAATAACTATTGAGTACTAAGCTTACTATCTGAGTGATGAAACAATCTGTACAACAAACCCCTGTGACATGAGTTTAGCCATATAACAAGCCTGTAGATGTACCCCTGAACCAAAAATAAACATTAAAAATAAATAGAAATACCAAAATAATAAAATTAATATTATTTTTAATGGACAGATGATGATTGTATATACTTATAGGTACGTTGTAATGTTTTGGTAGATGAATACAATGTGATTAAATCAAGCTAATTAATATATTCATCCCCTCACTTAATTTCAAATCTATCATCATTGTGGCTTTGATTTGCACTTCCTTGATGATTATTGCTATTGAACATTATTGCATATATCTGTTGGCCAAATATATGTCTTCTTTTGAGAAATATTTATTCATGGCCTTAGTCGATTTTTAATTCTGTTATTTGATTTTTTTTCTATTGAGTTCAGTTACTTACATATTTGGGATATTAATGTCTTATGAGATATATGGTTTGCAAATATTTTCTTCCAATCTGTTAGTTGCTTTTTCACTCTGTTGATTTTTTTTTTTTGCTCCATAGAAGAATTTTAGTTTGATGTAATTCTGCTTGTCTATTTTGTTGTCATTGTTGTTGTTGTTGTTGTTGTTGTTGTTGCCTATGCTTTTGGTGTCTCACCCAAAGAAAAAAGTCATGAGGCCATGGCCAGGTCCACAATCATGACTGCAGATGGCAGGCTTGTTACCAGGGTTGCAGACTGGTGTGTCTCCCACCAGGTTTCTGACCAGACAGGACTGCCTCCAGGACTACAGAGGAGAGACGCTGGAACCAAGGCATCGGGCCGTTTTAGGATCTATGGTTGAGTCCACAGGCCTGTGGTCAGTGAGCCTGTTACTTGGGATGCTGATGGGTATGGCTCTGGCCAGGTCCTTGAGTGGACAGGATTCTCCCTGGACCATGAAAGACCAGGTTTGGAGCAGGTCACAGGGGTGCGTCAGAGTCTACAGTTGGGTCCAAGGTTGGTGGGCCTACCACTGAGGTATAGACAGTGTGTCTGCAGCCAAATCCCTGAGGGAGCAAGCCTGCCCCAGACCACGGTAGAGGAAGGCGTGAGCACGGCCACAGGGCTACTTCTGGATCTGTGGTCAGGTCTGAGATGCGCATGCCTGTTACTGGGGTACAGATGGCAGTGGCTCCTCCTGGATCCCTTTACAAATGGGGCTGGGGTCAGGACCATGGCAAGTGGGGTTAAAGCTGAGTCTCCCGGGGTATGGGGCTGCTTCCAGTCCATATCCAGGACCACGATCAGTGAACATGTCTTATGGATCTGTCTTCTAAATGTGGCCCTCCTAAGTCGTGGGCTCCTGCCACAGGATTTTGCAATCTTTTACCTGGGTCCCAACACTCCCACCAAGGCAGGTCTGTCAGTGAGTGGCTGCCAAATCATTATTTCTTTGGGGAAAACAGGTGTCATGAGCTGGGGACCTTCTATTCTCCCATCTTTCTGACGTCCTTGTCTGCAGCTTTCTTGATCTTGACAAATAAATCTCAGTTCAGCTGTTCACTTACTCCCTTGTTAGTCCCTATGAATCTGGTGATATCATCAATTTGTTAGCTGAAGAATGTTCACATGTCTGTGTCATCTTAGTGTGTATTGAATTCTAGTTCTCACTCCTGCCTCTGGCCCATGGGAAACACTTACTCATTCTTTCCCCTATACCTTGGAAAGATGAGGATTTTCCCATACTGCAGGAGCATGCCTTTGCTCCACTCCAAAGCAACTGGTTGATCAGGCTCTGGCTCTTTAGATTTGTCAAGCAGTTTTTAGAAACAGGCCACCATGTCCTCCAAGTCAAAGAGGACAGTAGTTAAACCCAGACCATTGAAACCAGTCATTAAGTTTGAGTTACATAGAAGGGACCCCCCACCCCATCTCCTTTGAAGTGCACGGTAGGATTTGTAGCACACCAAAAGCTTATTCCAGAATTCCACATTACAAAGCTTCTCTCCATCTTTACTCCTTCTGCCTTGTTTTCTAACCTCTAATGTGGATAAGGAGTCTGAGTGTTTTATAATCAGTTTTTCGGCTACCTCTTTAAAAAGTGCATCTGCATTTGGCACTTCCCTGTGAATGAGATGCCCATAAGGCTTTCATTTTAACATCTTATTACATCCAGTTTTCAGTTTTTGATATGACCTCTTCAGCTCTCTCTCTCAAACTTGAGATTCTAAAAGTATTTTTCCACAATTCTTTACAGCACTTTTCCATTCAATCCTTTCACCTCTGTTAAGCCCAACCCAAAATAAATTTATTAAATAGCCAGCTATTTTCAGAACATAATATATTTACCTGCATTTAAAGCCAGATTGATCTAAGATCAATTCCCACCTTTGTCATTTATTGGTTGTATGATCTTGAGTATGTTACTTAGCCTCTCTTAGCTTCATCCATAAAATACTTGCCTTGGAGAATTATTGAGATGATTAAATAACATAACAGTTTATAGGGCCGGGTAACAAAGTAGAGGCTCCCATAATTAGAGTCTCTTATCTCTACCCAAAACTTTCCTGCAGATTGTTAGCTGAAAGTATCACCACACAGGCTGCAATCAAATGGCAGCATCCTTTTCCTTGCCACCTCTTACACGGCAATTGAAAATCAATATCCTTATTCCAAGAAGAGAGTAGTGTCCCTAGGATTTGGAACTATATGCAAAACACTCTGAATCCTGTGTGAATGAAGGATTGAAGATCACTGGAGCAGAAACAGCTACATAATTTGAAGAGCCTAGTGTTAACTGAAAATGTGAGGTTCTTTGTTCAAATATTGTTAAGAATTACAAGACGTCAGCAACAGAGTATTAAACTAAGCACAAGGCCCTTGTGAAGCTGGCCCTACACAGATGTCTAAACTCTATGATTGGATGCTGGCTTCCTATTTATATTCTCTGCTGTACTAGCAAAGTTAAACAGACAAACGAAATAAACTCATTCCAGCTATAGCTTAATTGAAGCTGATTGGGCTAAAACACTAACTAGCAAGACAATGACCCACCCCTCCCTTCTTTGGCAGAAGAAGAGTTACATGGTTACCTGACAGCCCCTATTCAGCTGACGGAAAGTGTCAGAAGGCAGATTCTTTGCAGACCTTTCTACTGTTTAAATGTCTCTATGAAATTCCAGGCAGCTTAGTCCTGGAGCAAGTTGAGGTCTCTTAGTCCTGGAGAAACTTGAGGGAGGGATGGGAGAAAAGAAGAAGAAGAGGTAGGCAGCTATAAGCTTCAACAAAAGCCAGTCCCCTAAAAAAGTCATGTCCCCACCAAAAGCCAGTTCCCTAAAAAAGTCATGAGAAGAATTCTTTGACTTCATCATCTAGGTGTCAAAACCTTAGAGACTCCTGGATCCTTTCACCTTGGCTACTACCAAGGTGATCATGTAGCATCACTTAACGATAATTCACAGCTTTTTCTCTCAGATAAAGGCAAGAAACTATGACAAACACCAAGACCCTATGCTCTCAATTTGGACTTAGATCTGAGCATTTTTTATTAAAAGTGTGTTCTAAAATATATTGGAGACTACAATCCTGCAAAAAGAAAAAGGACATCAGATTTTTTATTTCCAAACTAGATGGGATCTTTGAAATCCTTTAGTATATGGTTTCAATCTTTTGGGGGTCCTGAACCATAAACATGTTACTTTGTAGTCCCCAAAAGCTTTATGGAGTCTACAGAATTCCCTGAGTCCCCCAGACATCTCACAGAACAAGAATTACAGACTTAGAATCCCCCCTATAGTATAACCTCCCTAAGTTTTCTCATTAGTAAAATAAAGGTAATAATGGTACTTATTTTACAGGATCATTACGCCAATTGAAAGAGATAACCTAATACAAGTGCTGAAAATGCACCTGGCACATAGTTAAGTACTAAGTAAATATTAGATAGGCTAGTACCTTGCAACTCTAAGTGTGGTCCTCAGCCAGCAGCCTTGGCACCCGTTGGAGCTTGCTCAAGTTGCAGAATCACAGGCCCCACCCCAGGACTCCTGCCTCAGAGTCTGCATGCTCACAAGTTCTCCAGGCAATTCATATGCATGCACAAGTTTGAGAATAGCTGTTCTAGTAGTAATAAAAATTGTTTTCCTGGAAGAATATAATATCATTCTTGGTATTATTATAGAAAAATTTTTTAACCTCCTAAATACATATTGCAGACATTTTTTACTCTGCTGACATAACTACCACCCTGTCCTCTTGGAAAAACCCCAATTTTGTCTAGGAATCCACCTTTCGTGTGCTTTAAGACAGGTAGCCCCACCTTGTGTTCCAGGAGTGAGTCACATTTGTACAAAACCTCACATAACAGCCTCATCTCCTTTGCAGTGACCAATTGGCAAAAGACTGTGACTCAATTCTGAAAAATGGGAACTGTAAAGAAGCACATTAAAAAGATTTGATATCAAGTTTTCCTCATTTTTACCGAGACACATTTGGGATAAATCAGTTCCTCTTCTGCCACTGAATATTGTTTCATATGGTTTCAGCATCTGCAGTAGCCATCTAAGTGCCAAGACTGCAGAGAACATACTGACATTTTTGAGGTGAGATTCGGAGAGCAAGTGGAAGCTTTATGACACAGGTGAGCTGCTGAATGAACCATGTAATGAAACAGTCTTTCCTCATCTTAGACGTTGGAGTTACACTGTGTGGTGAGTGATGTGTCCACTGCTTGACATCCCTACAGGACTCATTCCTCAACCACTGTGAGTAGTGATAGCTGGCAGCAATGAGGGGTGTCCCTCATCTGAAGACAGCCTCGTTGCCAAGACTGTGCATCCTCTCCAGAGGCAACCTCAGTGCAACAACCAGCAGATGCAGACATATCAAGGCCTGGCCCTGCTGCCCACTTTCAGCACCACTCCAAAGAGCTCTCCCAGAACTAAAGCTTCTGTGGAATTGGCTGAGGCCTTTTTGAGAATGGACCACAATTCAACTCTGTCAAATCCTGCTTCCTTCGTGTTCTCCAAGGACTTCTCTAATAAACTTCCTGCATATAAGCCTCCAAATCCGAGTTTGCTCTGGAAATACTGGTCTATGTCTGTATGCAACTCCTGAACTACACAGGGAACAAGATACCTGAGTCCGGGGCCAGCAGGTGAATTCCTAAGCAAATGTGTGCGGGATCACATTGGAGGAGACGGCAAGTAAATCCAAGCCCATTAGAGGACTCAGGTCCAGCAGATAATGAAGGACTAGATGCAAGGACTGCCTTTGAAGAATAAGATTTCAGTCCTGAGAGAAAGGGGCAAGCAATAGCCTTAGGCATAAATGATCTAGATTCCTAAATAAGCCCAGTGATTCAAGCATAGGAGAACAAGGAATGCAGGAAGCTAATTGTTAGAAATAAAAAAAGCAAGGCAGAATAGAGTAAGCAAAGGGTCAAAGAAGCTGAGCCCTCAATCTCTGTCTGGATCTAGAGATGCTTAAATTCATTCTCCTAAAGGGATTCCATGGGTTTTGGGCAGGGCCTACAAGGGAGAGCGTAATGACAAGAACTATGGATATTTAGGAACAAGGAGCTGAGCTCATCACAAAACCTGAGGGTTGAAGAATAAATGACAGCAACTGGGTTTAAACCTCAACAGGACCTGACATTTGTGAAGGCAGTTTGTCTCTAAGACGTAAATTTATGTGGTTACTCTATGTGCATAACCCCCCACTCAAATGAGATCTCACCAAATGGTTTTTCATAACACTGCTCTTTCCTCTGTTTAGATCTAAAGTTACTGTTTTGCTGTTGGTGTGAAGTATTCCTTTTCTGTAATTCCTTTTCTATGGTTCTTTGATGTTCTGACACAACTTAATAAATACTTAATACTTTATTAACTTAATAATACAAAATAAATATAAATATCAATGTGGTTAACAGAATCTTAGGAAATGGGAGTAATGGCATACTGCTCAACTCACCTCCTAAATGGACATTCTAAACAAATCATGATTGAAAAATAAAGAGAATTTTTCCCACACCTTGCCCCTGTGACCTCCATCTTAATTTGGAGATGTGTGTACTGGGAGGTCTCCTCCCAGATTCTCTTTGTGAGCAGTTCTCTGCATCCCGTGCCATTCATATTGGCATCTTGGTGCTTAGAAACTTCCCTAGTGGGAGGCCAGGCATGGTGGCTCACACCTGTCATCCCAGCACTTTGGGAGGCCAAGGCAGGTGGATGATTTGAGGTCAGGAGTTTGAGACCAGCCTGGCCAACATGGTGAGACCCAGTCTCTACTAAAAATACAATAAATAAATAAATAAATAAATAAATAAATAAATAAATAAATAAGCCAGGCATGGTGGTGTGTGCCTGTAATCCCAGCTACTCAGAGGCTGAGGCACAAGAATTGCTTGAACCCAGGAGGCAGAGATTGCAGTGAGCAGAGGTTGCAGTGAGCCAAGATTTCGCCATTGTACTCCAGCCTGGGTGACAGAGCAAGACTGTCTCAAAAAAAAAAGACAAAAAAAAAAAAAAACCCTCCCCAATGGGTAGCATCAAAAAAATGAGAACAAAGAAAAGCAGACAACTAAAATTTACCAGGGAAAAGATAAGGACGATGTATTCTATGATAAAAGGTACTTGAGTATTCCATCAGTGACTCTTTTTAACAAATAAATATAGATACCTGAAGAACATAAGGCAGAAATACTAAACTTTGAATCCAGGCCACTGCTGAGTCTAAATGGCTTGCAATTCCAATTGAAGTCATCAATTATATATGATCACTCTTTGAGATAGACAACTAAAGGCACAGACATTATTTCCAGAAAGCTGTTGTCTTTCTAGGTTACTCAAAGAGCGTGCAAGCCTTCAATAACCATGAATTTCTCTCTTGGCCCTCTCCAAATTGCTCATTAGTGCAAATTTTATCATATTAATTTATTGTCTTTTTATAAGGCCCAGATTCTGCTGTGGGTTTTGGATAAGGAATGAGAACTTTCAGAAGTAAAGCAGAACAGCTACTTTGAATTTCTAAGGTCTATACATGTTGTAAATATCACATTCTTTTTCAGACAATATATTTGGACTTAGGGTTTGATTGTTATCTTTCCTCAGAAGGGGTAGGAGGGAGGCATGTAGGAGGATCCTTATTCCTCATTCCTCTAGTTTCCGTGATAATAATTTTTTTTAATAAATGCTCTTGACTTCTTTTCCATTCCCTTCCTTACAGTGAAATATTCATGGTGAGATTTCTAGAGGAGAGATTCAGTATTAGGCAGGTCAGCGTCACCTCCCACCTGACCCTCACTCTTCAGTATCAGCTTTGTCAATGATAAAGTTGATAGGTCATCTCTATTTGCCTATTATTTTGTCTTATATTTCAGTTACCTCAAAATACAGATGGGAAATAAAATTACTATTTCTTCATATTTATTTAGCCCCCTCAAACTCTACCATTAAATGTAGGATATTGGCCCAGGTAAGTGGGGAAGTGAGGGAAAATGCTAACCAGCTTGGAACTGTAGCCAAAGAGTGGCAACTAAACAGAGTCCATGTGGGATATTTTAAAAAACAATCTCTAGATTGGGAGCCAGAAAACCTGGGTTCTAATCTCAGGGTTGTCCTTGTCAGTTTTGCTTCTGAATAAAATGACTGAGAACAAATGAGGTAAAATTTATTCCAGTCTCTGAACTAGATGATGCCATGTGTTTGTACAACATTAATATTCCATGGTCCCAAGACTAGCTGTCTGATTTTGACAATTACTGTATTCTCCTTTCCTCTTGTGAGTAATACTTCTCAAAACCTATGTAGACAAGTTGTGCCACCCTTGCCCATAGCTGAGAAACCTCTAGCCATCGGTGGTGAGTTCCACCCTTTCCCTTACCCTTTCCTCATTCCCTCCCAATGCTGATGAAACCTCGCAGTCTAAGATGTGAGTGGGAATGCAACCCTCCATGCTGGGGTTGGTCCAGAGCATTCCTACGATTGAAAAGCTGTCATATTATGGCAGTCTTAATAAGTAAAATTTCAAAATTTGTTCCAAAAGATTCCCAATGTTTCCTCAGAGGGCATGTCAAAGCTGTCAAACTGAAGAGGAAGATGCATTTGAAAATGCTCAAGGACACCTCAAATACAGCACAGACTATAAAGAAGTCCTTTCCCAGCCACCAGTTGTCCTCTAGTGTATATGGCCACTCAAGAAACGAGGAAAGTGAGAGAGAGGGATGAGAAAAAGTGGAAGGAAGGAGAGAGGGAGAAAGAGAGGGAGGGAGAGAAGGAAAAGAAGAAAAGGAAATGAAACAAGGAAGGAAACAAGGAAGAAAAAAGTAAAGGAAGAGGAAGAGACAGGAAAAAGGAGGAAGAGAGTGAGGAAGGGAAGAAGGAAGACAATCATTTATACTATTATGAGCCAAACATTAAGCTAGACATATTCACGTACCTTGCTTCATTTAATTAGGATAAAGCCCAGAAAGTAGCATCAGTATTGCCAGCACCATGTTGTACATACGGTAACTAATACTTCAGATGCTTTTTTAACACACCCCACCAGCTGCATGATTTCTGATTTTCTATTTGAAATGATGCCTCCTAGAGAGCTTGGGACTGATCATCCTTCTAAGAGAAGAATCGGGTACTCTTAGCAGTTAAATTTGGATTTAGTGTTTCCTTGACTTCTCTTTCAAGTGCTCCAACAGTCTGCTCAGTTAGTTGGACCAAAACTGACCCAGACCAGTAACAAAAACTCATTGTTCCACAGTCCCAGGGCTAATTCCTAATGGCTTCATGACCTTTCTGTAATTCAGATCTGATAGCAGTAGAGAGAGGAATGTAGAAGTGTGAGGAAGGGGAGGGAGAGGTGGCCCTACAGATGGCCTTAGAGCAATGTGAATGATGTCTAATGTTCAGCAGTTATAGGCTATCAGACACTAATATACTCTCTGGGCTGAACCGAATAGGCCCATTACTCTCGACTGCAATTCACCATCTGTGAAGTGAGCTGGTGGCTTCAGACAAGACTACAAATTGCACTTGACACCAAAAGAGACAGGGAGGGGATTGCGATGTAAAAGTAAGGGAAGAGCAGACAGAGAATGCAATTGACCAGAAGCCATACAAGGATAAGAAGAAATAAACCTTAGCCTTCAGAACACCCCTAAAATAACCCGAGCCATTCACAAGATTGAATTTATGGATCCTAACAGACTGTGTATAAGTTCTGGGATCAAAGGTTTGCTGTCATTAGGAGAGATGTGCACAGCTGGAGCCCATAATGCCCTCCCACTAACAGGCAGCCCCATTCAGTCTGTTGTCACAATTGATTAGCTTCTTCTGACATTTGTGTGACATCATTTCAGAAAAGGGATCTAACCACAGCTCAAAGAAAAGACAGAGCCATTAGAAAATATGATGGCTGCAGATATAGTGCAGTTCATTAGTTTTGCATAAAGATGATGAGGATGATAATGAAAGCTCATGATGTTGACTAATGACATGTTTTCCTTCCCGCCATAAGCAATGCCATTCTTGAAGTGTAACTTTGCATTTTGATCCTGACTCTACCACCTAGGAGCTCTTATGTACTGAAATCTGGACACAGGAAGGGGAACATCGCACTCCGGGGACTGTTGTGGGGTGGGGGGAGGGGGGAGGGACAGCATTAGGAGATATACCTAAGGCTAAATGATGAGTTAATGGGTGCAGCAAAACAACATGGCACATGGATACATATGTAACAAACCTGCACATTGTGCACATGTACCATAAAACCTAAAGTATAATAATAATAAAAAAAAAGAAAAAAAATTCGTATGTTGAAGCCCTAACCTCCAATGCGACTACCTGGAGAAGGGGACTTTGAAGAGATAATTAAGGAAATGAGGTCATAAGGATGGAGCGCTAATTCGATGGATGAGTGTCCTTATAAGGAACATAAGAGGCACCAGAGAGATATATTTCTCTGCACGCACAGAGTGGAAAAGCCAGGTGAGCATGCAGCAAGACGGCAGCGATCTACAAGTGAGAAGGAGGGGCCTCACCAGAAACCAACCCTGCTGGCATTTTGATCTTGGACTTCCAGGCTTCAGAACTGTGAGAAAACAAATATCTGTTGTTTAAGTCAACAAGTCTATGGTATCTTGATATGGCAGTCTGAGTAGACTAATAAGAGGAACCAAAGCTTAGGCAAGGTATAATGACACCTTGGGCAGTTTGGGAGTATACACAATATTTATTAAATATTGAGGGCTTAGCATGGTGGTTGGCACATTGTCAGGAACTGGTAGCTCTCATCATCTTCCCAGTAACCTTTCAAGCAAGTGACCCATGTTGAATATGCATATGTCTTGATCTTCTGCCTAAACTGAAGTCACTGGGCATCAGGAACCTATTGAAGCTGGGGCACCCTGAGGCACAGATAACTTTTCATTCTACTTTAAGAAGTAGACAAAAATAACTCCTATTCATTGAGTGCCTTCTATGTACTAGATATTATAACAAGAACCCCTATGTTCCTTGTCCCATTCTTACAGCATCTCTGTGAAGGAGATGACTATAACTCACAAAAGTTAAGAAGCTTGCCTAAGCACACACGATGAAGCAGTGGAGACAGGCGCTAAGATCTCACAGGCTATAAAGTTATCTAGCATGATCTACATGGCCCCTACAAGGTAGGGCTAACTGCAGAAAACACTCAGCCTGGCACAATGAACCTGTGCACCTGAAGCACACACAGGACTATCAAGCAAAAGAGAGCAGTCTAATTGCATGGCATCAACCCAAATGCCCATCAATGATAGACTGGATAAAGAAAATGTGGCACATATACACCATGGAATACTATGCAGCCATAAAAAGGAATGCAATCATGTCCTTTGCAGGGACATGGATGGAGCTAGAAGCCATTATCCTCAAACTAACTCAGGGACAGAAAACCAAAGACCACATGTTCTCATTTATAAGTGGGAGCTGGAACAATGAGAACACATGGACACAGGAAAAGGAACGATACACACTGGGGCCTGTCAGGGGGTGGGGTGGGGGGAGGGAGAGCATTAGGAAAAGTAGCTCACGCATGCTGGGCTTAATAGCTAGCTGATGAGTTAAAAGGCGCAGCAAACCAGCATGGCACATGTTTACCTATGTAACAAACCTGCACATCTTCCACATGTATCTGGGAACTTAAATAAAAAGAAAGGAAAAAAAAGAGAGAGAGCAGTCTAATTAAATAAATCATGCTGAGTCAAGTAGTGTGGAGAACTTAAAACCATCTCTTCTATGAATACCTAATGGAATGGAAAAAAGTATTATGATAAATTAATGAAGAACCAGCATATATGACTTTGTAAAAGCATACACATATGCACATGTATATATATATATACATATATATATATATTCCACTTGTATATACATGTTCACTAAATTTGTTTCACATTCATTTGACTTCGTTTCAGGGAAAGAATACTAAAGGATATGTATGTCTCACAATTATGTGTTTAGATATATATGCATTCATTTTTACGAGACTGAAATATATCAAAATATGCATTTTTAGGGCAATCATTTCTCTTCATATGTCCAGTGTTTTCTATAGGTTTAAAATAATTACATATTTTTCATGTTTGTTAGTTACATATTACCTTTTTAATTCACTTAAATTCATGTATTAATTAGATTTCTTTAGGTTTTCATAAATGTCTTTTTTCTGTTCCAGGATCCCACCCAGGATATCACATTACATTTAGTAGTCATGTCTTAGGGTCCTCTTGACTGTGCCCATTTCTCGGACTTTCCTTGCTTTTGAGAGCTTAACAGTCTTGAGAAATACTGTTCAAGTATTTTGTAGAATGTTCCTCCATAGGAATTTGTCTGATGTTCTCTCATGATTAGACTGGGAGGAAGACCGCTGAGGAAAAGTGCCATTTTTATCACACTGTATCAATGAATATACTGTCAACATGACTTATATCTGTTGATTTTGAGGTAGTGTTTGTCAGATTTCTCCACTATAAGGTACTATGTTTTCCCTTTCCATGCTGTACTCTTTGAAAGGAAGTCACTATAAACAGTCTGTGCTGATGGAGTAGAAAGAATTGTGTTCTACTTTCTGGAGGGCAGAGTTTGAATTGCTTGGATTTCTGCATTCAGCACTGTTTCCTGCATTTACCCAGTTAATTAGTTAGTTAGTTATATCAGTGTGCACTTATAAATATCTATTTAATACTTTCAAATATAATCCAACATTACCATATTTCGTTGCTGGAATTTTTTCAGCTTTGTGCCTTAGGAGCTGTTCAGTTGTTTCCTGTGTCTCTTTGACATATAACGTTATTGTGGGCATTTGGCATTTTGTTTTTTAGAGCAATTCTTTACTTTCTTACACTAAAATTTGCTCCAGATTCATCTTGCATATGCTCTGCCCTAGTCCTAGAATCAGCCATTATAACCACTCTGGCAGTCTCTTTTAATTGTAGTATTTAAACCGTTCATACTTCAGTGATTATTAATATTGTTGGTTTAACATCTACCATATTTGTAACTGTTTTCTATTTATTGTATTTGTTCTTTCTTTCCTCATGTCCTTTTCTTCTGCTTTCTCTGGTTTTAATAGCATCCTTTCTATTCCATTTTAACTCCTCTCTTAGCCTATTTCTTGAATTTTTTAGTGATGGCCGTAGAGTTTCCAACATGCATTTGTAAGTAGTCTAAATCCAACTTAAAATAACACTATATCTCTTCATGTGTAGTTCAGGTGTCTATAATAAGAGTGTTCCCAATTCCTCTCTCTCATTTCTTATGATATTGCTGTCATTTATTTCACTTATCCATATGCTATAGTCACCCAATTTATTGTTATTATCATTACTTAAAAATGGAATAAACTGCAGACTTTTATTCCTATAAAACTAATATATTGGTCAGATGCCTTTTACAAGTATGGATTCACACACAAAAATTCCTGGAGCTGTGACAAATCCATTTTATCAGAAATAAAAATGCTATTTACTTTTCCAAGAAATCATCTCAAGATGCTAATGTAGCATCCTTTATAGACTGATTTTTGGCTCTTCTTTGGGTAGAATTTCCTTTTATGAATCCAAAGACAACTGTTTGCCAAGCACCCAGCTATCACACCCATGGAGTCAAGAGCATGAGAGGTAAAAACAAAAAAACACAGTGCGGACTGAAAATAAGTCACTGGGATGTCCACTGAATCTCACAGCAGGCACAGCACAAAGACAAATGATGAAAGACCTACAGGATTTTGTAACCCACCCTTTCTGGCGCGTTCCTCAACATCAGAGACACCCCCCTGCCATCTCTCCAAATGCTTCCTTAATGCCGCCAAAAAAACAGGAGCCTGTCTAGGAGCCTCCATCCAGTTCCTCATGCACCCACCATATGCTGGGCCTTCCAAATAAACAAGAAGTTAAGGAGTTCCAAGTCCATTAGGAAGTCACCATTGCATTGATAATCACATGAAGAGTTCAGTGGTGCAGAAGCAATTCCACATGTAGTACAAGTGATCTCTTCTATTAGAAATGAGCCCCCAGGTTCTTTTTAGTTATGATCCAGTAGCAGAAAAGAAAATGATGTGAAGAAACAGCTTCCCTCTTACTGTTCATGTATATTCCTTGTTACATAAACAGTATTTATGTTATGTTGTGGCTATGTTGTGGGGGTGAGAGAGAGAGGGGAAGAGTTGAAATAGTATTACGGGGAAGGCCACATGCTTGTGTGCAGGTACTAAGTCAATTGGAATGTTGATCATCTGAAAATCAAGGGCATCTTTTAGACAAAAACATCCAGGCATTAAAACGAGGCTGTTTTCCTAATTTTTCACCTCCTAAACTGGCTGCACATCATCTGGAGAGTTTCATAAAAGCCCTCAATCTAGAGGTTCAGGATTTAGTGAACAAATCTTTTACATTATCCTCATGTACATTATTCATGAAACTGTAAGTTCCACACATTTCAGTCCTGTTCCTGTGAACTTGATTCTCTTGCACATGAAAAATCTCAACCACTAAGTGTCTATTGGGTTCATTCTGCTACATACTAGTTTCCCAGGGTTTGAAAACAGAAGACCTGCTCCTTATTTCCCTTTGATTGTGTAATTAATCTGCAATAAATGAAGCCTCCAAGTGTTTTATGACGTTTCAATTTCCCATTCCCGTCTGACATTTGGAGGGAAAATGGAACACACAGCAAGACCTTTGAACAAGAAGTAATAGCCGTTAAACTGAAACACAATGCAAGGTTTTCCTAACCATGAGTCCGTAATATGTGTGTTCGTGGAAAGTGATGTGCTTGTTGCCTGCAGCAAAACCAGATGCTCTGTTCTCAGTTGATCAGTGTTGCTAGGAGGTAGTAATACAGTGTCTGAATTCAAGGAAGAGAATTAAAGGAGCAGTGTCATAATGCTATTTCCAGATGTCCCACAATAAGGATGATGAGTTAAAGTGCAGTGTGCTTTAGATTCCATTCAGTGGAATCTAGCATACAGTTATCAAAAAAAAATCATATTTGTAAAGTGAAACTTGGGATCGGATCCCAACTTTGCTACTTCCCAGCTATGTGTCCTAAGGCAAGAACAGTAACAATCACAAAGCAAAACTGTGACCCTTAAAACACTTAAAAGTATAGGGATACTGCCCAGTACCCGTTCAATAGAGGTTGTTTACTGAAGAAAAATGTAAAATGGACATCATATTGTTATATTTAAATATCATATTTATGTTCTGTATATAGAGGTTGTGTTAGTTTCCCAAGGTTGCCGTAGCAAAATACCACAGACTGGGTAGCTAAGCTTCAGAAATTTATTTCTCAAGTTTCAGAGTCTGGAAGTCTAGGATCAAGGGGTCAGCAGGGTTCGGTTTCTCCTGAGGCCTCTTTCCCTTGCTTACAGATGGCTGTCTTCTTGCTGTGTCCTCAAATGGCCTTTTCTCTATGCACAAACATCCCTGGTGTGTCTCTCTCTCCTTTTATAAGGACACCAATCATACTGAAATTGGATTATGGTCCTGCCCGTATGACCTCCTTTAACCTTAATTATATCCTTAAAGGCCTTAAGTCCAAATATGGTCACATTGAGGGTTAAAGCTTCAACATATGAAGGTTGGGAGGACATACACAGTCCATAAAAGCGGTATTATAAATAGCATTTCATATAATATTACAAATACCACTTCAAAATGTAAAAACTAAAACACTTTATTTCTTTCTGAGAAAGTCACTGGAAAATATCAAATCTAGTATTGTCTTTGAATAACAATAAATCATTTTTCTCTGCCACCCAATCTCTGCGTCTACAAAGTAAACATCATTTCAAGGTCCTAAGATACATAGATATTAGCTTCTCTGATTGGCTGTGACTGGGACCTGTTTTAGAAATAGGTAAGTTGACTAGATACCTTTTCCTTGGAGCTGGGGTCCTAATTATTCCCTTTTTAAATGTCTTTCCACTAAAGTAAGAATTGAGGGGAAGAAAGATAATCAATGATAAATTCAGATACTGGAAAAATGTTCACAGGATTTTTAAAAACAACTTTTAAAGTGACTCTTGTGACCCGGCGATTCTTCTATGTCTCATTCACTGCTACAATTAACTGTCTCAAACTCCACAAATGGAGAGAATAACTGTGCTACCTACAACAGGTGTATAATTAACAAGAAGTTGTTTCTGATATAGATATAAATATCCACATAACCCCATTCTCTCCCCTGTCTAGTCAATTGCATTTATATTTGCTGAAGTAAGCATCCTCCAGTATCATTTTTTCATTCCATCCCTTCTTACAAAAAAAAAATTAAGAATCTGTTACGGTTCCCTCTTATTTTTACTACTTATTTTTTTCACAAATTCCTCAGAATGGTCTCTGAAATGTTTCCCCAAATGTTTCCAGCCAGACCATCAGCATCATTTTTTATTCCCCCCCCCACCTGCCCCCCACAAAACCTCCCACTACCAGGAGAGGGTAGATTTTCAGGTATTCTCTGCAAAGCACCAAGTTGTGGGTGCGAACGTGCATTAGGACAGAGTCCTGCTTGCTCAGAGACTTTGTCTTTTCACCTTTGATTTCCTCAGTGCACCCAGGACAGGGCCTACTAAATAAAAGTCAAATAAAAGATAAGTAATAAAGAGATGTATGCCTCCTTGTTTCTTTCCACCTACTTAAAATCTGATTTTAAGTTTTCCCCTTCTAGATCTTTGAAAACAAACACCTTTGATTCTGATTACCCTTTGATTATGTGTTCCCATACTTTAGTTGGACCCCCGTAACAAGCATATACTGATCAGTTGCTTTGAGGATGTATTTCATTAAAATGCCATTTAATAGGAGAGCTCCATGTCACCAGAAGGTAGAATAAGCCTTTGTGCATAGTTCATTCAAATGTGTTTTTGATCAACAAAGCTAAATCAGTATTTCACTCATTTTACAGCCCATATAACCTCTTCTTTGTGAATATACAAACGAAGCTAGTAGATACAGCAATTTCTAGTTAAATAATGTTTTTCAGTGCTTACTTTGTGGCAGGAATTGGGTTGAAGACGATACATACATGATTTTCCATAATCCCCATAAAAATGTCTGAAGGAAATTGAGGTTAAACCAGCTCACCCACTAACCTAAGGTCACAGAGTAAGTCATGAAGTCAGGATTCAAATGGATACCAGAGTCGCACATTAATTCTCCTATGTTTTGGTGTCTTTAAAATTAGATTGTCTACTGATTCCTATGCGAAGGAAAGATTTTGCAAGATGTTTCTCCTTCACACATACTACAAGGAAAGAAATCGATACACAGAGATACACTTACATCCTTTCTCCCTTAACACAGGTAACTTTGAAGGAGAAAGAAAATCCTATTTAATTAAGTCAACTTGGTTAGGTCTAAATTGGAAGGGATGCAAAGAGGTCATCTAGGTAAGTCCCCTGGCTACCAAATAAAAACACACCTTAAACATCCAAGATTAATTATTGATCCATCTTTATACCATCAGGAGAGGCACTAAAATACTGATACACAGACCTTCATATCCTTTAATGGGTCAGTATGGAAATGCCGTGGGATGTTAGCAATTTTTCCAGAATTCTCTAGCATTTCTTCAATTAAAGAAAACATGTAGGTATGTGGAGCTTTTTACTGTTTGGGTCTCTGGGTCTCTTCATTAAATTCAACTAAATATTTTTCAAGACATTAATTACAGATTGCTTCAATCTTTGCCCTGGTGAGAGGAAAAGATTAAAAACTGCAAGAGGAGATAATTTCAAAAAGACACAAAGTTTATTCTTCAAGACAGATTCAGAGAATGAAAGGAAATGTTTTTTAAATACATCTGAAGCTAAGAGGCTTTCATATGCCTGAGTTTTGATTGAAGTCTGGTTGGATGTGATTACAGGGAACTCTTAATTCCACAGATGAGTTTTAATCCCGTTGGCAGAGGGAGAAAGGGACGTATATTTGCTAGCTGATTTTGTATGTAGATCATCTCACTGCGTTTTGATTCAAAAGATACAGGATAGGCCAGGCGCGGTGGCTCACGCCTGTAATCCCAGCACTTTGGGAGGCCGAGGCGGGTGGATCACGAGGTCAGGAGATCGAGACCACGGTGAAACCCTGTCTCTACTAAAAATACAAAAAATTAGCCGGGCGTGGTGGTGGGCGCCTGTAGTCCCAGCTACTCGGGAGGCTGAGGCAGGAGAATGGCGTGAACCCGGGAGGTGGAGCTTGCAGTGAGCCGAGATCGTGCCACTGCACTCCAGCCTGGGCGACAGCGAGACTCCGTCTCAAACAAACAAACAAAAAAAGATACAGGATAAAGTATTTCCTGCTTTGAATGAGTTGAAGTTGGAGAGAAAGAGAATATATTCTGAGTTTTGAGACCCTTTAGCTCCAGGGGATACCTAGCTGCTGGAAAACTGAAATTGTATTGCAAGGAGTAGAAATAACTCTTTACAGATTGTGCATGTTTGTTGGTTTTATTGAATTTTTGTCTCTGTGAAGGTTGACAACAAAAGTCTCCATCAGGCCACATCCAAAGATCAGGACTACAGTTGAGGAAAATTTGATGTACAAAATTCAGGCAAGAGGTGCTACAAAGAGTAGGAGAAATTGGTATGTCCATTCTCCACAAAACACCAGCTTGACATTTTGGGTAGTACAAGTGTGGAAAGGAAAATAAAAAATCAGGGATAAACAAAAAAGATATCAGTGACTTCTGCCATGTGACTTTGCAGTCCCTCCCACTTAATGCTGCATCAAACCTCCTCATTCCCTGTCTTTGGGATTTGCCTGTGAGTTGCTTTGGCCAATGGAATGTCAGCAGTGGTACACTAGCAGAGGCTGGAAATGTTCTTGCTGGGCTGGGCTTTCACTCTTGTACTTCTGCTACCACCGCAAAAACAACATACCTCGAGTGGCTGACTAGACCCAGAAGGATGAGTGACACAGAGCAGGTCTGACCTGAATCCATGTCCTGGAGCAGAGTCCAGCCAAGACCAGTGGAGATCAGCAGAATTCCTCGCTGTACACAAGCATATGAGTGAGAATAATTGAGGGTGTTTAAGCCACTGACTTTTGGAGTGATTTGCTACACAGAATTTTGTGGGATAATGAACCAACAGAGGCTTTTAACCTGTTTTTGTTCAAAGACTTCTTTGAGAATATGATAAAAGCTACAGACTTTCTTCTTAGTAAAATCATATGCATAAATTTAAGATTTTGTATGCAGTGTCGGAGGATTCCTTGACCCCCTACACTATCCACGGAGACCTGGTTATTAAGAACACTTGCTTTTTCATATGTCTAATTAGTATTGCCTGAGCAAACTGGTAGTTAAACTTAGAATAATATACAAAGGAGAAAAAAAAATGTGTCTGTTTTGTTTTGCAAATGATATTTAACAATTTCTTTCAGCACGTTCTCTTTTTCTTTCAGCACCCATATTCAATCCATGAGCAGATGCTATTAGTAACACTTCTAAAGCATATTTTTAAACTGTCCACTTCTCTCATCCCCACCACTACCACTCTAGTCCAAACAACCATCATCTCTCGCCAGGATGATTGCAGTACCTTTCTAACTGGACTCTTCCCCTCCTCTATGGCCCCTCTGCAAAATATTCTTCATCCAACAGTCAAAGTTATTTTCAAACATTTCCTTTGGCAAAATGTTGTTATTCCAAGTTAAAGGACGGTATGTGCCTAGGTCAAGAAGTCACCTTAAAACTTAGTTAAGAGATGAACTTATATTAAGCTCAGTACACACAATGGAGAAAAAGGGCATGATGCTCTTAAAATAGGCAACTCATCTCTTCATTCACATACCTAGAATAGTTTATACAAAAATAAGAGATATTTAGTTAGGAAAGCATCTTATAGGATGATAAGCAGAATGATTAATGAATCCACTTGTGTGCATAAGCAAAAAAAATTAACATTACAAATCAAGAGCAAATTCAGAATAATTTTGTCAAATGGATATGGAACCTAATATTAATTAGGCAAAACCACTAATGTGTTTCTAGTTCAAGCACAAACCTACAAAGACGTGGCACACATCTGGGGTTCTCACCAAATTTTCAAGGTTTGTTTACTAGGAAAAAATTAGAAAATAAGTTTTATAGCATGTTTATGTATGTTTCTGATTACTGATTATTACATGGGCATAGTTCACAAAATACTGCCAGGAGTGGTGGTTCACACCTGTAATCCCAGCACTTTGGAAGGCCAAGGCAGATGAATCACAAGGTCAGGAGTTCGACACCAGCCTGACCAACACAGTGAAACCCCGTCTCTACTAAAAATACAAAAATTAGCTGGGTGTGGTGACACGCACCTGTAATCCCAGGTACTCAGGAGGCTGAGGCAGGAGAATTGTTTAAACCCGGGAGGCTGAGGTTTCAGTGAGCCAAGATTGTGCCACTGCACTCCAGCCTGGGCGACAGAGCGAGACTCTGTCTCAAAAAAACAAAACAAAACAAAACAAAAACAAACAAACACAAACAATAAAAAATCAATTCTCCTGACACCTGCAAGTCTCATTCTCTTAGAAGAGGAGCCCTAACAAGTGTTCCCTTTCTTGTTGGCCTTTCCATCATTTGGAAATTACAGGAGGCAACAAGACTATCTGGATTGAATTGTGGAATAAGTATTGGTAATATGAAAATCACAGGAATTTGGGGACATAGTGGGTCCCCAAATATCGTATGAAAGACACGATATTACACAGAGTTTAGAATAGCAGATTTTATATATATATATAATATATATATATATATACACACACACACACATATATATGTATATATATATATATACACACACACACACACACACACACCTAATCCTAGGGTCAGAAACTCTCAAGAAGAAAATCACTCATAAAGATAAAAGAATGTGTCAAATGAACATCTGGCATACAGTTCTTATGGCTACGTAGGGAACTCCGATTATCACAGATCTAGATAAATAGTATTTCTAGTGATAACCAAAGTAAGTGTCACTCATGTAAATCAGAAAATATCATGAATTTTCCTTGAGTCTTTCACTTTTCTCCTCACAGCATATTCAGTCTTTCTCATATTCTTTTAGCTTTATGCCAATCCTTTTCACATCATTAATAATGAGACCAGCCCATCATCTGTTACAAAGCTTTCAAATATCTGGGCTTATTTAAAATGCTCTAAGATAGTTAATACTTCTAACTTATACTTATTTAATATGTGTATTTATTTATGTATTTTAAATTTACATAAAGAATGTAACAAAGAAGTACTGATCATCTACTTGAAGAAGATAGTGTAATAATAGCAGACAATATTTTTAAAATTCAACAAACGCTCATTATACACCACTTTGGGTCAAGCACTTTGTTAGGCCTTGGGGATATAGCAGTTATAGAAACAATTGCAGTGTGTCACTATATATAATAAGAGAGCTATTTTGATTTTGGTGGTCAAGGCAGACCTTTCTGGAAAGTGATGTTTAAATTACTGCCTTAAAGGAAAGAGAAACAAATCCCATGATCAAAAAAAAGCATGATTGGCAAGTCTAAAGCCTATGGAAGTAGACTTGGACATGCTTCAGAAACAGTTTAAGACCACAGAGAGTTTAAGACCATAGCTGGAACACAACGAGTAAGAAGTAGAAACTAATGAAATGAAGTCAGAGAGGTAGGCAGCGCTGATTCCTACAGAATTGTCTAGGGTAAAAAATTTGGATTTTATTTCCAGGGCAATAGGAAGTCACCAGGTGATATAGTTTAGATGTTTGTCTTCTCCAAGTTGCACATTGAAATGTGATCTCTAACGCTGGAAATGGGGCCTGGTGGGAGGTATTTGGGTCATAAGGACAGATACCTCATGGATGGCTTGGTGCCTTTCTCAAGATAATGGGTGAGTTCTCACTCTGTTAGTTCACGCAAGAGCTGGTTGGTTAAAGGAGCCTGTGACCTCTTCCTCACTCTCTCTTGATCCCTCCTGCCATGTGATATACTGGCTCCCTCTTTGCTTTCCATCATGATTTTAAGCTTCCTAAGGCTTCACCAGTAACCAAGCAGATGTGGGTGCCATGCTTGTACAGCCTGCAGAACCATGAGCCTAATGAACCTCTTTTCTTTGTAAATTACCCAGTCTCAGGTATTCATTTATAGCAATACAAAACAGACTAGCAAAGTAGGTAGATTTTAGGCAAGGACGTAAGTGACATACATCATTTGCATTTTGGAAGGATCACTCTGCTGCTGTGAAAAATTGATGATAGGCAAAAACGGTGGGGCAAGGATACCACTAAGGAGGTCACCAAAATAAATCAGAAGAAAGATGAAGATGGATTATCTTGGAAGCAATAACAATGAGGGATGTCAACAGATTTTCAGTGATTAATTCAATTTTGGGATGTGAGGGAAAGAAAAAACTTAAGAATGACGCCAAAATTTTTGGTTGAGAAACTGAGAGGGTGATGGCACCAGTGACATTCAAAATGGATCCTTTCCTTTCTTCCTTCCCTCCTTCCTTCATAGGTCTCTATGTTGGGGAGCAGTGGTAGTAATGGTAGCGAGGAGGTAGGAACTCAGAAGAGGCTATCAGAAGCCATTCACCTGGACAGGGGTGGGGTGAGGAGGCCATCCACTTGGGCAGGGGTAGAGAACAATAACAGTCTGACCCACAGTGTCAAATACTGAGTAAGATCATGAGCCCAAGGAGACTGTAAATGGTGTCCACCTAGGAGTGAGCAAACAGTCACCCAGTGTAAGGTATAGGAGCTCAAGTGACATGGGAAGGGTATCTAAAGAAAGGGACAGAAGTAGTGATGAGAGATTGATTACATAGAGGGGATTGATCCAATAAGTAAATATATTGAAGTTAATATGAGGAAGGTTTATTACTTTCAGAGAAGGGAGTTGAAAGTAAGGAAAGAAGAAAACTAGAATGAATCATGTGATGTTATATTACAATTGAAGGTACAGTTATAAACTCATGGTTTCAATATAGATAGATATAGAAATAAACACAGATATAAATGTGTGCATATAAAATGTTTGTATATGTGAACATATACACACACATGTATATATGAACATATACACACATGTATATGAACATATATACGTGTGTGTATATGAACATATATACATGTGTGTATATCTGAACATATATACATATAAATATATGTATATATTCATAAATAATATATATACATTATAAATAGATTTTATATGCAAATATGCATACACATACACATGTATATGTATATACCTACATAGGATATGAAATATGTGTGTGTTTATATGCTTTAGTTCTGTTTGCCAAGAAGGCTGGCAGCAGTGTTAACCCAATAGCCATGAGCACCACTAGTGCTCACACCCTGGTTTCTAAATACCTTTCTCCACTAAATGCAAACAGAACTCCGTGGAGAAATGGTTGAGCCCAAAGCCAAAGAAAGGAAAGAAAAAGATAAGCCTGGAGCATCTTGTGTCAGAAAGTAAGGAAATACTGAATAATGACGAGTATATGTTAAAACGACACAGAAGTCAGCAAAAAGGAGCCCAAACTGGTCAGACTTGGGACTATTAAAGTATCAGAAAGAATAATAATAATAATCTTAGATGACAACCAATTAAATATAATGGGAACCCATAGGTCCAACCTGATATAAATAAGTTAACCAATGGAAAGAAGAGAAATTATTTATTTACAATAGGGTACCAACTAATAAATGTTGAAGGAGTAAGAATTAGAAAATTATCATTTGGCAACCATCATAGTAATTAATAATTTAGACAAAAAAGTCAATATATGTCATGACTTGTGGGTGAAATTTGAATGCAGATGAAATAGTTACATAGCCATACCCTACCTTCTAAAAATACTTTCTAATACAATGGAAAAGGAGATACTTTAGAGGAAACTGGAAAATGACACCTTAATTAAGTAATCAAAGTTAACATCTCTAATAACTAGACAAATTAAAACTGAATGCCACCTGATATAATGGAATAAAAAGGTCACATTGATACTTATGCCAGAATTGCACAACATCAATGTAATTACAAGAAAGCATAAGAAAACTTTAAATTGAGAAACATGGAAAGTAACTGGCTTGTAATCTATAAAAATATCAAGATTGTAAAAGCCAATGAAAAACTTAAAAATTTTTTACATTGAAAGATGTTAGTGAACTATGACAAATAAATTTAACACATGACTTTGGATTGGATCCTTTTGCTATAAAGGATAATATTGGTAATAATTCTTCTTTAAATGTTTGGTAGAATGGACCAGTGAAGCCATCTGGTCCTAGGTTTTGTTGAGAGATATTTTTGATTGCTAAATCAATAAGCTTACTTACAATTGGTCTGTTCAGATTTTCTATTTCTTCATGACTTGCTTTTGGTAAGTTGTATGTTTTTAGGAACTTATTCATTTCTTCTAGTTTATCCAAGTTATATGCATATAATTGTTGATAACAGTCTCTTATGATTCTTTGTATAGTTAAATCAGTTGTAATGTTTCCTCTTTCACTTCTAATTTTGAATGTTCTCTCTTTTTTCAATCTAGCTTATCACTTTTATCTTTTCAAAAAACAAACTCATCGTTTTGTTGATTTTTATTGTTTTTCTAGTATCTATTTCATTTATTTTTTATCTGATCTTTGTTATTTCCTTTCTTCTGATAACTTCTGGGTTTAGTTTGTTCTTATTTCTCTAGTTTCTTCAGGTATAAATTCATGTTATATATTTGAGGGTTTTTTTCCTGTTATAGGCATTTATTGTTGTAAATTTCCATCTTAGAACTGCTTTGCTGTATCCCGTAAGTTTTTTTTATGTTGTATTTCCATTTTTGTTTGTCTCAAGACTTTTTTTATTTTGCTTTTGATTTTTTTCTTTAACTCAGTTGTTCAGGAGAATATTGTTTAATTTTTACATATTTATGAATTTTTTTAGTTTTCCTCTTGCTATTGATTTCTAGTTTTGTACTGCTGTTTTCAGAAAAGATACTTATACCAATCTTTATTAAAATTTTTCAAAGAATTGAAGATAATGAGACACTTCCAAACTCATTTTATGAAGCTAGTATTACCCTAATACTGAAGTCAAATAAGGGCATTATAGAAAAAGAAAATTACAGACCAATAGCCCTGATGAACACAGATGAACATGGAATTTCCTCAGCAAACTACTATCAAACCAAATTCAAAGCACATGAAAATAATTATGTACTATAATCAAGTAGGATTTATACCTGGAATACAAAGAGAGTTCAATAAACAAAAGTCTATAAAATACACCAACAGGTATAAGAATGTGCTCGACATCACTAGTCATCAGGGACATGAAAAATCAAAACCACGTTACATATTACCTCACACCTCTTAGAATGGCTATTACCAAAAAGACAAAAAGATAAGAAGTGTTGGTGAGGATGTGGAGAAAAGGTAACCCTGTTGGTGAGAATGTAAACTGGCATAGCCATTGATTTGGTTTGGCTGTGTCCCCACCCAAATCTCATCTCGAATTGTAACTCCCACAATTCCCATGTGTCATGAAAGGAACCTGGTGGGAAGTAATTGAATCATGGTGGTGGGTCTTTCTCATGCTGTTCTCAGAATAGTGAATATGTCTCATGAGATCTAATGGTCTTAAAAAGAGGAGTTTCCCTGCACAAGCTCTCTTTTTGCCTGCCGCCATCCATGTAAGATGTGACTTGTTCCTCCTTGCCTTCCGCCATGATTGTGAGGCCTACTCAGCCATGTGGAAGTGTAAGTCCATTAAACCTCTTTTTCTTCCTAGTCCTGGGTATGTCTTTATCAGCAGTGTATAAAAGGACTACTATAGCCATTACGGAGAGGAGCATGGAGGATACTCAAAAAATTTAAAACAGAACTACCATATGATCCAGTAATCCGACTTCTAGGTATATATTCAAAGGAAATGAAATTAATATCTCAAAGAGATACCTATGGTCTCATGTTCACTGCTTATTCAAATAGCAAACATATGGAAACAAACCAAGTGCCCATCTACAGGTGAATGCATAAAGAAAACATCCATTGGAGAAAGGGCACCCCGTGCAATAAATGGTGTTGGAAAAACTGGATAGCCACATGTAAAGGAATGAAACTTGATCCCTATCTCTCATCATCTACAAAAATCAACTCAAGATGGATGAGACTTAAATCTAAGACTCAAAACCATAAAAATTCCAGAAGAAAACCTAGGAAAATCACTTCTGGACATTGGTTTAGGCAAATAATTTATGGCTAGGACCCCAAAAGCAAATGTAACAAAGACAAAAATAAATAAATAAGACCTAATTAAACTAATAAACCTTCCACACAGCAAAACAAATAATCATCAGGGTAAACAGACAACCCACAGATTGAGAGAAAATATTTGTAAACTATGCATCTGATGAAGGACAAATATCCAGAATTTACAAGGAACTTTAAAAAAAAAAAAAAGAGCAAGAAAAAAAATAATCCCATCAAAAAGTGGGAAAGAATGGAAGTTTCTCAAAGAAGATATACAAATGGCCAATAAACATATGAAAAAATGCACAACGTCACTAAGCATCACAGAAATTCACATTAAAACCACAATGAGATACCACCCTACCCCAGCCAGAATGGCCATTATTAAAAAGTCAAAAAACAATAGCTGTTGGCATGGATTTGGTAAAAAGGGAATGCTTATACCCTGCTGGTCAGAATGTAAATTAGTACAACATCAGGGGAAACCAGGATATTAGATGTCTTGATTAACTAAAAGTAGATCTACCATTCAATCCACCAATCCCGCTACTGGGTGTCTACCCCAAAGAAAAGAAGTTATGACATTAAAAAGATACCTACAAACATGTTTATCACAGCACAGTTCACAATTACAAATCACAAAGTGAGTGGATAAAGAAAATGTGGCACATGTACACTATAAAATACCCAGCTATAAAAAAGAATGAAATAATATCTTCTGCAGTGATTTGGATGGAGCTGGAGGCTATTCTAAGTAATTCAGGAATGGAAAACTGAATACCATATAAACTCACTTTTAAGTGGGTGCTAAGCTATGGGTATGCAAAGACATACAGAGTGGTATAATAGATGCTGAAGACTCAGAAGAGGGGAGGATGGGAGATAAAGGCTAAAAAAGTATGTATTAGATACAATATACACTACTCAGGTGATGGGTGCACTAAAATCTTAGACTTTACCACTATACAATTCATCCATGTAATCAAACACCACTTGTACCCCAAAAGTCATTGAAATAAAAGATTAAGAAAATAGGCAAAATGCATGAGGAATTATTCATAAAACAAGACATTCATATGGCTGATAAATATAGATTAGCCATAATGGATCACACACACACACACACACACACACACACACACACACACTGTGATGCTCAAACACATGAGTAATCGGTGAAATAAAAATCAAGAACACAAAAAGGAAATGTAGAATATATATGTGCAATGAAACATTAGTCAGTTTTAGAAAACGAGATCCTGTCATTTGCAACATGAATTAACCTAGAGGAAATTAAGTTAAACAAATAAGACATACAGAGAAAGAGAAATTCCATATGATCTCATTCATACACGGGATATAAAAAAGTTGAACTAATCAAAACAGAGAGTAAAACATTGTCTACCAGGATCTTGGGGATAGGAAAATTCGTGAGATGTTAGTCAAAGGGTAAAAACTTTCAGTTATAAAATGAGTAAGTTCTGGATATCTAATGTGCAGCATGGTGACTATAGTTGATATTTATACTTAAAATTTGCTGAGAGTAGATTCTAAGTGTTCTCACCACAGGGGAAATAAGGGTAACTACGTGAGGTGATAAGTATGTTAATTAGCTTGATTGGGGTAATCATTTCACAATGTATACATATTTCAAATCATTACTTTGTACATCTTAGATATATACAGTTTTTCTTGTCAATCATACCTTAATAATCCTGGGGGGAATAAAAATATTATTTGGATAATTGGAAAAACTTTAATGAGGTCTATGGATTTGGTGCTACTAATTCTCCATGTTAATTTCCTGATTTTGATAATTTCATTGGTGTTATATAACATAATGTCTTTGTTAGTAAGGATTACACATTAAAGCGTTCAAGGGTGTTGAGGCAACATGGGAGCAACTTCCTGTCAAGTGGTTCAGGAAAAACATTTCTTTGAACTATTCTCGAAACCTTTATGAAGGTTTGAAAGTATTTTTTAAAAGCAGCTGAATTATTGTTAATTTTACTATGATTTCCATTTTGTTAGGTTTTTTAATTGTGTATTTGTTTTCTGGTGAAGACACTGGTCTATCTTTAAACTGAATTGAGAAATAGAAGCAAAACAGATGAAATGGTATTAAAATTCACTGTGCCAGAATAAATTAGACAACCGAATGCTGATAAAAACATATATTTGCAGTCACTCTCTGAAATCTCTGAAAATTTACAGAGAATTGGAGAGATGCTGGAAACTTATAGGTGGGGAAGTCTCCTTCCCCTCATTACACCCCCTGTACAAATTTGACAGCTACAAACCTATAAGCTTTATACTTACCTCAAAGCGATGTTTTGGAACAGGTTTTCAAGGATCCTGCCTGAGGCATTTAGAAATGACTATGGTGCCACTTGAACTAACAAAATATAGGTCATGCTTCCCTTTCCTCTTTCCTTCTCTAGACGGGTGGTTTTAGGTTGACAGATCATGGTACTGTTAACAGTTTTTATATTCATTAAGGACATGAATTGCGTCTTATCATGTACCATCAGAGATTAATACTCTTCTGAGATATGGGGGTGCTCAACAAAAATTATTAAGGGGAGGAGAGGGAGAAAAAGGAGGTAAAGAAGGAAAGAAGGAAAGAGGCAGAGAAAGAAGGAAGGGAGGAAGTTAAAAAGGAAGGGAGGGAGGGAGGCAGCAAGGAAGGAAGAAAAGGAAGGAAGGATTAAAGGAAAGAAGAAAGGAGGCAAGGAAGAAAGGAAGAAAAAAGGAAGTAGGCAAGTAACAAAAGAAGGAAGGAAGAGAGAGGGTGAGAAGAAAGAAAAAAGGAGAAAGGGAAGGAAGGAAAGAAGGAAGCAAGGAAGTAAAGGAAAAAGGGAGGGAGGAAGGAAAGAAGGAAGGAATGAAAAAAGAAATGAAGGAAGGAGGCAGGCAGGCAGGTAGGCATGGGATATGTGGATTTTTTTTTTTAAGTATTTGGTAGTCTCTTTAGGTGAATCAATAAACGACCATGCAGCCATACTTAAAACCCTTCATTCAGGAAGTAACACCATCCTGTTCAAAAGTTAGCATTTGTGTCATCCATTTTCTTCAAGGTCTTTTTGTTAATCCAATTCTCCTGTAAGATACCATGTCTTCTCTATCAAATATGTTCAAATCATAGTCTACCACTCACTTCTACTTACCCTTCCACTGGTACTCTTCAGTATATGGGACTCTGCCATGAGCTTCATTCCTCTACAAAAATTGCTCTCTCATTGGACACCAATAACACTCTAATTTCCAAATGCAAAAGCATTCTTTGAACCCAATCCCATTTTACAAAATGATAAAACACTCTTCCAAGATCATTTCTAACTAAACTGCTATGATTTTTAGCTCCTTCCATTGTATATATGCTCATATTTAAGGTAGATTCCTTTATAGCATGGAGAAACTATTATTAATGGTGTTTGTGCCAATTATTAAACTCAGAGCAATTTAGCTTTTGAAAGAGATTTTAAAATACATTCTACATGTGGCATATGATTTAAAAGACTCTCAAAAGGGGAATAATAAGAGGCGATGAGATAAAGATATATGAAATAATGAAAATGATATAAAAAACTAATAGTGTGATCCGATTAACCTTGTCCTGTAATACAAGACTATGACGGCATTTAGATCAAAGGATAATGATCTTTACATATGTAAAATTAATCCATGGAACTCTGAAACAAGAGATATAATTGAGGTAAATTGTTCAGCAAGTTTAAAGTGGGAGTGAATCACCTTTTAGATAACAAGAAATTGCCAAGTCCATTCCAGAGCCTGAGATTTTTAAAATAGTCTCAGTTCCCATGACAGAAGGCAGAGATAATCACCATCAAAAGGCATTGTAATCTACTACAGCTAGAGCTCTCAGCATACAAAATAAAAACTCTTTGTTCAGATATAGCCCAACTGGGTGTACATATGTCTGTGAATATGCATGTACAGTAAAAGAAAAACACAACAGGACCCTGTTGGGAAGAAACAAAAAATTAAACCAAAGTAAACCTGAGATGACTAAAATGATATTATCTAATATTTTATTGAAGGAAACATGCCTGATCATTTGAATGACATCCTTTCTATACAACTATGTTGAATAAAATATCAGTATAATGCAGTTCTAACTCTTTTTTAATGATTAATTACATAATACTTACTATCACTAGAGTTATTTGGTAGGAAATATCTTATTAATTAGATTACCAGCTTGGAAAAATCTAGAGTCTAAGCACCCAGTTTAAGCTGTGTTTTTAATTACTTGTAAGACTTCAGGCACTGGATAAAATAGAAATAATAATAACTTTGAGTCCAGATAGACTTGAGTTTGAATTGCCAGACTAGAATGTCTCCACCAGTTGCATAACTGTTAATATTTATTTAAATTATGACGCTTCTTTTTGTACCTATAAAAGGGGAAATTCACATGAATGTAATAGGGACTAAACACTTAGTTTACATTGTGGCATGCAATAAATATAATTTCTTCTTTCTTTATTAACTAGCCAAGAGTTTTAGTTTCCACATCTATAAAAGGATTAAGATAATAATTATTGGCCAACCAAGATTGCATATGTGGGAACATTCCACAAAGTCAAAATTAATCACAAAAATCAATTATGGTACTACGCTGTTTTTATTACTCATTATTGACCCTTGTATAGAGATGTTAATGGTAGATGAATAGATACCCAAAGACTAAATAAGGCATTTGTAATTTTCTTACTGCTCTAGTTATAAATCTCTTATTTATGAGGACTATATCTGTATGATGAACAAAATGTTGAATCTCCGCATTATCATTTACTAGTCATATGACATTATAGCAGGTCACTTGAAGGACACTTTTGTCTTAGGCAACATGCCAGGTGTGTTATAAATATTTCATTTAAATCTCATAACAATTCAAATATGCATTATTGCTTTTTTAGCTTCATTCTTCCTGGGTAATTGTATGGATCAGAGCTAATGTACATAAATCACTGAACACATGATAAGCATTCTATTAACAAACACTGTGGTTATTATTACTATTATGGCACCATGGAGAAAAGTGATTCATTACTTTTAGAGATGGGAAATCTACAACCCAAAGAGGTTGAACATTGTATGTAGTGACAAGACCAGTTAGGCTCATATACTGTCTAATGGCCCTTTTAGAATCAGATCATATATATTATTTAGTTGTTTGGAAACCATCCCCAAAGGCTAGCAAACCTGATTCTACCTGAAGATTAATCAATACCTGTTAAAACTTTTTAAAAATTATCTACAACCATGAGACCTCAGGAAAAAAAAAGTCAACTTCTAGAGTGGACTCCAGGACTGGATTCTTCTTTAGCATTTCTGGTTTAAAAATGATGTGCCCAGAGAAATGGAAGCAAGAAATAGCCTTACTGTGCTGCATGATGTGTTGCCAATTTATCAGCACCACCATTACTTCAGGGCATTTCCCAGAATCCCTTTCCTGTATGGTTTTATGTCAAAGTTTGCCAGTGAGAGGAACTAAGAGGAGGTTTGGAAAGTAGAAATAGAACAGAAGACATTAATCTTAGGAGGTCATAAGGGTCAGTCTGGTTGCCTTCGCTATACTTGGCAGTGGTCCGGATCTCCCCAGAAGCTCCCCAATTTTGCAGTCACAGCAGCTTAGCAGGACTTGCCACGGGCTGCCTCTTTGTAGTAGACTCAAGTTGTTTCTCAAGCTTCCTTGGAAGTTCCCCTGATGCCATCTATGCCAATACTTTGGGGTGAAGTGGTTAGTGACAGTTTCTTCACTCTTCTAGTTATAGCTGTCATGCCCAGCTTCTCCCACATTTGCATATGTGTTTATGCCAATATTAAAGTTTGATTTATACAACATTTGCAGTGGCTCTGTTTTCCTGACCAAACCACACTGCTTCAGGCTATCCTTTAGGAGTGCATTTTTAATTAAGCCACTTTAGCTTTTCTTTCTCTCCTCATCATTCCTATAGTGATATGTCACTCTGTTCTTTCAAAGTATGAAGGGACTTCTGTCCCTTTCATAAGTAAATTATATATTACTTCATACATCAGTTATTCAGAGTCAGCTGTAAGAAAGAGACTTTAATTCATTCATTTAATAAATATCTACTAAGCTGCTACTCTTTACCAAGGAGTGGAAAAAACTATGATGAAATATGGCCCTACTCTCATGGAACTTAAAGTTTAGCAGAAAAAAAATTGATATGAATTAAATATTTAGGCAAGAAAATGTAAAACTTCCAATCTGACAAATGCTAGGAAGAAATTCGCTGTGCTCTGTCAGTCTATAAAGGAAGTTTTCACTCACTCAGGGACTCCAGGGATTTTCCTAAGTGTATGATGAAAATGGAAGGGTAAGAAGTCATTAGCTAGACAATAGAGGAGGAAAGGGTATTTCTTAAGGAGAGTACAGTAAGAGTAATATACTTGGAAGGAGAGTCAAGAGGGAAAGAATGTTAACTGGGAAGAACTGAAAAAGCATGTAGCTAGAAGGAGCACACCCAATGCTGTGAGGTAGGATGCACCCAGACCACGCAGGTCAGTGTAAGCCATGTTCGCTGTCTTTTTTTCATCCTAAAAGCAATGAAAAGCCACTGACCATTTGTAGAGAGGATATTTGCATATTTTAAAGACCTCTTTGACAAATAATAATGACTGGATTGGAGAAGGGCAGCATTAAGGGAGAGGGAACTTTAGAAAACTATTGCAATAGCTAAGGATACGGAAATAATCATTCCTTTTACAGCGGGAAGACTCAGAAATAATGAATAGCTAGAGTGATAGCTGCTCATGCAGTTCAAATGAAGCAAAGATGATGAAATCAACAGGCATGCAGGAGGTGAAATACGCATGATATGATACTGTCTTGAGTAAGGGAAAGAGAGGGGCTGAAGATTCATCCCAGGTTTCTGGATTGTACAACTGGATAGATAGTGGTGCCATTCACTAAATAAGGCATAGCAGTAGAGGACTAGGTTTCAAGGGCAATCATAGATTCACTGTGGATATTTCAAGTTTGAAGTACCTTTGAGATATCTAAGAAAAGTCAAATTGACAAGTGGATATCTGTGTAATGGGGCTGAAAAAAATGCATACTCCGTAAATCAGAGGTACCCAATTTGTATTCCATTTTCTAAAATGTCTCATCAAGTGCTTAGTCTCAATTCCATTTGGCTAGATGACAGATTATTTGGATGTCTTGATCATCTGATGATATGTAAGGTAAAAGGGGAAGTCACTTATGATGGGATTCAACCTGATGGTCTCATGCAAAAAGCAATTGTAATCCAGAATATTTTTTCTGAAAAGAATGGGACTACCAGCAAAATCTTAAACCTCAAAGTTGTCAAAATGAATAAATAATAGGCAAGAGTCACCTCAGGAGACATTGAATTATGTGGTTAGCAAACCTCTAGTAGCATGCGATCATGGGATTTCACCTGGTTCCCAGACCAGGAAATAAGAAGACCTCCTTGGAGTCAGATCCTGAGGGTTGGGGTAGGACAGGATGAGAACTTCATCAGGGGAGGAGGTGAGATGAGACTCTTATTCCTAGACTCTTATTCCTAGTCTCAGTTTCTAGGATTGCTCGTCTCAAAGGCTAGAAGAGACTAATACATAAGAAACTGCCAGAACATGTTGACTATACTCACTGAAAACAAAGAAAACTTGGAAAGAAAGTAGTGAAAAGTTTTCTCAAAAAATTAGTTGATTTTAAAAGCTTCTGTAAATATTCATTTATTTTTGGATGAGATTTGAATTTTATTTATCTACACTGGTATATGTTGCTTAAGAGAGATATTTTTGAAGGACTGAAACAGACATGTATTTGTTCTCCAGAATATGAAAGTATGATCTCACCTAGGTAGGAATTATGTCATGGGACATGTAGTCAAAATTCTGAATTCTTTTCATACAAGACCTTTACAATGGGACTTACTTGATATTTAAACTTTAAAGCAGGGTCAATGAAGAACAGCAATAACAATGAATTCTCCATCTTCCGTGGAAAATTCTCCATCCATTTTTCCACCATCTAATCCCCTCTTTACTTCCACGACAAAACAGCAAATACACACATGCCACCACCACTCTCTGAGGATGATACTGAGTCAAGCTTTAGTTCAACTGGTCATTATCAGTAAAGGGTATTATTTAGCTCTGTCCATACACTTATTATAATCGACACTTAAAATGAATAAATATTTTGACTCAATGCATCTTCACCGTATCTTTAAAAATCAAATTAAAAACTTCAATATATCATATGTTTGTTTCTCAGAGTATACCCAATCTGACTGGAGCCAGAGAGAATGATACGAGATTGAATTTAGATGTGCTATTGTTTATTTATTCATTCGCTCTGTTTTTGCTGGTAGTCTATTATGTTCCTGGTGCGGAATAAGCAATTTGGAGAGGAAAGGGAAGATGGGGAGGGGAATACAGAGTTTCCTATTTATTCTAATCACAAGTTCAAAAGGAAAAAGAAGAGAAATAGGATATACTTTTAACAAGTGTTTCAGAGCCTCTAACTTACATGCTAAAGTAAAAATGAGTTTAAGAGGAATACAGTAATTTAAGTTCTCCCTTGACACATCAAGTTCTTGGAAACGGCCACCTTAAGTGAAAGGATGCATATATGTAAGGAAATCATTTTTGTTTTTCTCATCAGCCTTATAAGGAAATTATATCATTCAATGTTTGACTTAAAATCACAGTTTCCAAGAACTTACTGACAATGTTAAGTGTCAATAGGTCTTACTGTAGAGACAAAAAACTATAGGAGCTCTTAGAGGGTGAAATCATGCTAGTTGTGGAGTGTGGATATAGGCTTCCTGAAGGGACATTGAAGTGTAAGTAGGCAGTAAGAGAGGCACCACAAACAACGTAAGAAGACAAGGAAAGGCAGTGAGGTAGAACAAAGAGGATGTGTAGAGAAAGCCCTCTAAAATGAAGTTAAAAAACTCTCACCTAATCCAATAAATACTTAAGTCACTTCAAGTTTAATCAGTAAGAGAGAAGCTGTTGTTCCTGCCTTTTGTTCACTTATCCCCAAACCTGGTTATTTGGAGCACACATTAACAGCTGGACTATTTTCTTTCTTTCTTTTCTTTTTTTTTTTTTTTAGAGATGGAGTCTCGCTCTGTCACCCAGGTTGGAGTGTAGTGGCGTGATCTTTGCTCACTGCAACCTCTGCCTCAACCCTTTGCTATTTCTCACTCTTACTTCTAGGTCTTTGCACATGGCACTCATCCTCTTTTTGCACAGCAATATTCTATTAGTTTACCCCTCTCTTGAAGACAACTCTGGGGAACCAGCCCTAACTCTAAACTAGATTAAGTTTCTCTCTTTTCTTCTGTCCCTCCCCAGTCATGAAACACCCTATACTCTATTCTAATTGCTCATCAACTTGTTGGTGTTCTCCACTAGGTTATGGATGGTTTAAGAGCAAGGACTCTGTAGTAGGCTGAATAATTACCTTTACCCATCTGTGTCCTCATCCTTGGAACCTATGAATATGTTACCTTACATATTAAAAGGAACTTGAAGGTGAGATTACGTTAAGGACCTTGAGATTGGAAGATGATCCTGGAATCTTGTAAGCCCAATATAACAAAAAGAGTGATTATAAGAGGGGACCAAGATGATCAGAGTTAAAGAGAGAAGATGTAATGATGAAAGCAGAGGTCATAGAGGAGAGAAGATGCTAAGCTCCTAGTTTTGTAAATGGAGGAAAAGGCCATGAGTCAAAGAATGCAGGCAACCTCTAGAAGCTGCAAAAGGCAAACAGACTCTCCCCTAGGGCCTCCAGAAGAAACACAGCCCTGGCAACACCTTGATTTTAGCCCAGGGAAACTTATTTTGGACTTCTGACCTCCAGAACTATCAAACAATAATTTTTTATTGCTTTAACCCATCAAGTTTATGGTAATTTGTTATTGCAGCAATAGAAAACAAATACAGATTCTATTTTATGCTTCCCCCACCCCGCCACTGCCAACACCCAACCCAAAGACTCATACAAAACTATATTCAAGTTTTAAAATTATTAGATTAATGAAAATATGCTTTCCTGCAACTAAAAGACTGAAAGCCTTTACGAGAATGATGCAGGTGTGGGAAATTATAAGGGATCCTGAAGGATCCTGTGATAAAACCCAGGATGAATTGGTGCAGGGAGAGTGACCTTTTTTCTTGTGAAACATAAAAAGAAGGAAGAGTTGCCAATGACTGGAAACTGGCTGCCA